>NC_083409.1:10811402-11111402 GCF_020745735.1 Hemiscyllium ocellatum
CCCACCCCCAGTTGCTTGGACGAAGTTCTTTGCTGAGCCAGATCATGGGGTCATTAAAAATGGATCATGTCACGGTGGGGCAGGAGTCACAGACCAGGCACCCTCGCCAAAAGAACATTTGTGAACATCACATTGAATTTCATGTCTTTTTTTGTACAAATTCCAGCACCTTCCTTTCCAGATATTACTTTGCTCACCACCGCCCTCTCCAGGACAATTAGGGGAAGGCAACCAATAACCAACACGTCAACGCCTGCCCCATCCCGGGAGAAATCAGGAGAAATGATGTAAAATTAAAATGATCAAACTGGTGAGGCTTGAATTCATCTCTTTGAAAGACTGGACTCTCGGTCAGAAACAGAGCCATGACATGGGTGAACCTGGTTTGTCAGACTGAAAGGTGGAGAGTCCTTTGGATTGACGCTGGGATCAGCAAAAAAATGAATTGCACTCAAAGATTGAACAAACAGCTATCAAAGTGGGTCACCAAACTGCAGAGTACAGCACTTGCAGCGACGCGTCCCCACCACGGTGGCACAGTGGTTAGCACTGCTGTCTCACAGCGCCTGAGACCCGGGTTCAATTCCCACCTCAGCGACTGACTGTGTGGAGTTTGCACGTTCTCCCCCGTGTCTGCGTGGGTTTCCTCCGGGTGCTCCGGTTTCCTCCACAGTCCAAAGATGTGCGGGTCAGGTGAATTGCCGTGCTAAATTGCCCTTAGTGTTAGGTAAGGGTCAAATGTAGGGGTATGGGTGGGTTGCGCTTCGGCGGGTCGGTGTGGACTTGTTGGGCCGAAGGCCTGTTTCCACACTGTAAGTAATCTAATCTAATCTCTCTCCTTGCTGTTGCCCTTCCCTAACTGTCCTGGAGAGGGCGGTGGTGAGCCATGAGTTTCTTGAAGAGAATCTGACAGAGGGACAAGGTCATGTCCTCGGCCTGAGCACAACTGCCTGACCTGCTGTGCTTTTCCAGCACCACACTTTTTGACTCTGAGTAAACTATCCTTCAGGAGAATGAGCTGTGGCACATGGGAAAACCTGGGAGTATTGGAAAGGCATCAGCAACCTGGTCAGCCTGCAGAGGGACAGAAACAGATTTGATGAATGAGATGATATCCTTTCAGAGCTACACAGTTTACATTGTTACTGACGGTGACTCCATGGGCAATGCTCCTGCTTCAGAGTCAAATGGTCATTGCATTGAAAGCCACCTCAGAAATGAGAACACAGAATCCAGGCTGAGACTGCAGTGAACTCTGACACAATGTTATGTATGGGATGTTCATTTAAAGCCCCACCAGCACCATCCAGACCCCAATCCCTCCACCTCAGGGGGCTCAACAAGATCCCATTCTGAAGAGATTCCCTCAGGTATCCTGCTCAATATTCAACTAATGCCACCAAAAGGATTTGTCTCATCATTCGTTTGCTGATTTTGGGACCTCAGCATTTTGTCTTGTGAAGGTGATTGCACTGTGCAGGCAGCTTTAAATATCCTGGGACGATTACAAAATAACACTGCACCAACAAGTGTTCTCTCTTCCTGTCACATAACAGGGGAGCCAATCAGTAACTGAAAATCCACACTGAAGGCAAACACTGAAGCTTCAGCTGAAAGGCTTTTTGTACCACGTTAACCTGCACCCTGGGCATTTCCTTCCAGTGTCCGAGATGGTTACCAGGCTGGGATGGAGGCTTACAGGAGGCTGGAAGAACACAGCAAGTCAGGCAGAATCTGGAGGTGGAGCAGTCAACATTTCGGGTATAACCCTTCTTCAGAACTGCAGGTGGGGGTAGGGGGGGCTGCAAATCAAGGTGGGATCGGTTGTTTGCGTGGGTGGAGGGGAATGGTGGAGTGGAAGGTATTGATGGATGAACACAGGTAGAGGGTTGGAAGTGCTTAGTCGATGGGAGGAATGAATCCATATGGTGGCTGGAAGGGAGGGTCCGTAAGTGGAATAGAATGGAGGAGGGGGACTGGAAAGGGAGTCGAAAGTTGGGAAAGGCAGGCTTTTTGAAACTGGAGAACTCAATGTTGATTCCTCTGGGTTGTAAGCAACCCCGGGCAAAAGATAATTATTTGTTCCTCCAATTTGCAGTCTGATTGCTTATGGTAATGGAGGAGGCAGAGGATAGTCATGTCAGAGAGGGAATAGGAAGGGGAATTGAAATAGGCAGTGACTGGGAGGCCAGGTCAGCCTTTGTGAGCATGGCTGAGATGCTCATCAAAACATGTCCTTAGTTTACGTTTGGTCTCACCGATGCAGAGAAGACCACAACGGGTGCACCGGATACAATAAACTAGGTTGGAGGAGAGGCAGGTGAACCTCTGTCTGACCTGGAAGGACTGGGGCCCTGAATGGAAATGACAGGGTTTGGTGTGTGGGCAGGTTTTGCATCTTTTACAGTTGCAGGGGAAGGTACCAGGGTTTTGTTGGGGAGGAGGGGGTAGGTGTGAAGTGTGGTGAAAACCAAGGATTGGCAAAGGGAACAGTCCTTGTGGAAGGCAGAGAGGGTGGGGAGGGGAAGATGTTCTTGATAGTGGGGTCGAGCTGGAGTTGTCAGAATTGTTTGAGGATGATACGTTGGATGCGGAGATTGATTGGACGTAAGGTGAAGACAAGGGGGACCCTGTCTCTATTGCATTTTGGAGGGGAGTGTTTAGATTTGGGGAGCAGGGAATGGAGGAGGTGCGGTGGAGGGCTTTCTGGATGGCAGAGGTGGGAAAAGTACATTGTTCAAAATAAGTGGACATCTGGGACACTTGGGAGGGGAGCATCTCCTCGTTCGAGCAGATATCAATGAGATGGAAGAATTGGGAAAACGGGATGGTGTTCTTGCAGGATACTGGTTGGGAGGAGGTGTTGACCAGGTAGTTGTGTGAGTCTGTGGATTTACAGTAAATGTCTGTTCCTAGACTGTCACCGGAGATGGAAATGGGGCAGTCAAGAAAGGAGAGGGATTTGTCCAAGATAGACTACGTGAATTTGAGGGTAGGTTGGAAGTTGTTAGCAAAGTCGATGAACAGCTCCAGTTCAGCCTGAGTGCAGGATGCAGTACTGATGGAGTCACTGATGTAATGGTGGATGATTTGGGGAATGGTGCCTGTGCATGTACTGGTGAGGTGTTGTTTGATGTAGCCGACAACAAGCAGACATAGCTGGGATCCATGGCCACCCACTGGATTTGGAGGAAATGGGAAGAGTTGAAGGAAGCTGACAGATCACATGGAAATGTTTGGAAAAGGTTCACAAGGACACAGTCCAGGCTTCCTGCAAATATCAGCCTTCCTTCTATTGTAGTGCTTCTTCATAGGAGCTTCTCTATGGCGGTTTCAAGTACACATCCTCCGTGGAAATATCACAGACTTTCTGAAATGGAATGAACTGAAAGAAGAGAAGGAAATGGGAAGAATTAACCAGACAAGGGTGTGCATCAAGAGAGATGGGAGTGTGTGGGAGACTCTGTGCCATTAAAAAATCCCAAAGGAGTTTCACAAGAAAAGCTCAAATCTTTACAAGGATTTAACAGGGAGATGACTTACTGACATCAAACAGGTTGGGTGTTAGGGACCCTGTGCCTCTGGTGCCTAACTCTATATGAGACAATACAGTCAAGGATGGTTGATGTGTAAATAAAGGGTGACTTGATGATGTGGAGTTATTTCATGATCAATGACCGCGGGCATAGATTTAAGGGAAATGGCAGAAGATTAAGAGGGAATGTGAGGAAACATGCTTTCATGCAGAAGGTGGTGGTAATTTGTAACTTGCTTTCTGTAAGGGTAGTTGAGGCAGAAGCTCTCCCATAACATTGACGTACTTTGATGTGCAGCTGTGATGCCAAGGTTTACAGGGCTGCGGGCCAACTGCTGGAACATGGAATTAGAATAGTGAGGTGGTTGTTCGGCTGGCTTTGGCTCATTGGGCCGAAGGGCCTTGTTCTTGTAGACCTGTTGTAGACATCTGACTCTGCCAGGACTCCAGCAATGTGGCTGACCCTTACCTGCCATTTGAAAGGCCAAGCAAGCCACTCAGTTTCAGGGCAGTTAGGGATGGGAACAAATGCTGGTCTTGTCAGTGACACCCACATCCCAGGAAAGAATAGACGGCCTCAGTGATAACACCGTCACCTGAACCTGCAGGTTTCAAGCACCACTCCAGACACTGGAGCACTATCCTGAGGCTGGCAAAGGTAAAGACGCCATCTGCTGGATGATCGGTTAAACCACTGCCCTCTCAGGTCAATGTGAATAAAAGGGCTTTGTGACCATCTCAGGAAAACTCTCCCCAGTGTGCTGACTAATGCTTCTCTTATCACAGATACAAGAGTAAAATACAGCAAATCTCAAATAAAACAAGATGCTGGAAAGGGAACAGGTGCAGCCACATTAGAGAGAGGAGGTAATAATGTTTTGGATTCAGTGATGTTTTATCAAAAAGAAGCCACAGTTTTTGATGATTTTATTTCATTTTAACCTGTTTTATGTTATTTTGTTTATTTAAATCTTGTTTATCAAATTGCAGCCGGCTTGATTGGCACCACATCGACATATATCCATTGCCTCCACACTGACCCTCAGTAACAGCTGTGAGCACTATCTACAAGATACATTGCAGAGGTTCAGCAAAGATCCTGAGAGAGCACCTTCCAAACCCATGACCACGTCCATCAAGAAGGACATGGTAGCAGATACACAGGAACACCACTCTTTGCAAGTTCCCCTCATTGAAATATATCGCTGTTCCTACATTGTTATTGGGTCAGACTCATGGAATTCCCTTCCTCAGCACATTGTGGGTCTACCTACAGCACACAGACTGTAACAGTTCGAGAAAGCAGCTCAGCGCCACTGTGTACATGACAATGAGAGATGGACAGTAACAAGGCTGGTGCAAAGTAAGAGCAGGTGTGATTAGGGATCTGAAAGTGCGAATGTGATGTTTCAGTTCTTCCTGGACATCTCAAGGTTTGTATGAACTTTTGGTCTCCTAATTGCAGAAAGAATATAAATCCATTGGAAGTGTTTCAGAGGAGTTTTATCCGACTGATCCCTGGTATGAGGGGGCTGTGTGGTGAGGAAGGATCGGAAAGGCTGGCCTTGATCTCACTGGAGTTTCAAAGAGTGGGGGGTTTTCCTGTCCCACTGTATTCTCCAAACCCTTACCTGACCCCCTCTTGGGTCATACCCTCCTGCCCCTTACTAACATGGAATTGGACTGCCCAGTCCTGAGGCTTACACCTTCCATCTGGAACAAAGTCTCCAGGTAGCTCTGACCCTCCCTGATGTATCAGGATTCTTACAACTCAGCTTCCAATCGAAACCCCCTGAGTGGGAGTTGCTGTAGATTTATACAGTCACTACAGATGTATTTACCCTGAATCATTTCAGTTTAATGAACAAATGCTGATCCCACTTACAAATGAAAGAAATCAATTCTTTCATGAAACTAGTAATTGTCCTCAGTCTCTGGATCAATGTTTCAGTGCTTTTCATTTCTAGGATTTCCCTATTTGAGGTTTCCTAAGCATACTATTGATATGGTTCCTTACACAAAGCTCTTCCCAGCTGATCTGGTCAACAGACTCCTGTCCCCTTGTTTATTATTTTGCTATTTTCAAACCAAGTGCATGTGCAGGCTCCCATCAGCTGAAGTGACAGTTCCAAACCAGTTTGGAAAAGCAAAAGTAGACCTCCTTCCCCCAGTTCACCGAACTCCCACATTGACCAAACCTCCCAGCATCCCCCTCTGTGCCAGCTGCACTGAGTGCCAACTGCAGGATATAGGCTGCCCTGTATTTATACTGGTGCTAATTGATATCACTTTGTTCTGTCGTGCTATTAGAGTCATAGAGACAGCACAGAGACAGAGCCTTCGGTTCAACTTGTCCACGCTGACCAGATATCCCAACGCAATCTAGTTCCACTTGCCAATGCTCAGGATCTGGGTTAAGTTAGATCATTTCTCAGTCTGAAGCTTCCTTCTTTCAGCCTGAGAAATACGTTACTTTTATAACCAACAAATGTGACTTTAATGCTGGAATCTGTTTTGAAGATTAATGGGCTCAATGGTTTGATTCAATGTGGTAAGATAAGAAATATCTGTGTCACTTGCTGTAATTCAGTCTTCTCTAACCAATCTCTTCAGGGGCCAGGATGAGTGTGAGGAGATTGGGTTTTGATGGAACTACCCACAGACTCAAGTCAAAAGAAGCAAAGCAAGAAAGACAGGTGGATCGAATACAAGAGAGCACATTATGAGAGAAAACCAAAGGAGAGAGTGACAACACTGAATTGCTTCTTGTGTCATCCTCTGCGCCCTTACGTTTCACAGTGTCAGCTCCACATCCTTCCATTGGCTTTGTCATTGAGAGCCAACGGTTCCTTTCCCACAGCCCTTTTTAAAATGGCCTGCCCAGGGAATCACTCAGACAGAGAATATTCACCTTTTCTGGGAAGGTTGGAGTAATATTGGATGTCGATGAGCTGCTTTCTCAGCCTTCAGGGTCTGACAGAAGGATGTGTGTAGGCTGTGGATTCTGGAGACAGATCACTGAGATGTTCCTCACTCCCATCAACACCTGACTTTATCCTGAAATCAGTTTCTATTCTTCATTATAAAGTACCCCCACCAGTTTCAGACTAGACATTTCACACCCAGCCCCCATTTCCTCACATTGGAATCAAGAACCAAACTTGCCCCATCTCAGGATTGCCCTCTGAATGTGGTGTCAGTATGCTAATGCTGTGTTTGATGAAAGAGCCACAGTGGAATCTGGGACTGAATCCAAGGGTTTCTGATCCACCAGCAGCCTCCTTGCTGTGTGATATTCTGTTTGGATAAGATTTCAGCCCCATGGTTCCCACTGATACGAGAACCATGGAGTAAGATTGCTGGAGCCACGTGTGGACTGAGGAACACAACAGTCAGGACAATGAGCTGCTCTGGAATCCATCCTGAGCCCTGGATGGTTGTCACTGAGATGGTCCAGGGGCTACAGAATATGACAGCAGAAAGTGGAACCAGTTTATCATTGACTGTACCCCCCAAGCCATGACTCCCAGACTGAACATTCTCAATCTGACTCCAGGGGGACACAGGGCAATTCCATCTCATTTGAAGAGTAAAGAAAACCCAGGTCTAATTTATGGAATATTATTACCCAAACCCTGTCGAATTGTTATTTTGAGTTCCAAGATTCTGCTGATCATATTGATCAATAGAGTGTCCCCAGTGACCCTGATCTGAATTGCTTGGCTCAGGATCTTGCTGTCCCTGATGGATGGGTTGGTGTGGAGGGGGAATTGCCATCAGAATATTTTGTTCCAGGGATGGATCAAGTTAGTATAGTGGATGACAAGGTGGCTCAGTGGTTAGCACTGCTGCCTCATAGTGCCAGGGATCTGCGTTTGATCCCTGCCTCAGCAGAATATCTATGTGGATTTTGCACATTCTCTCCAAATACAAATCAAACACTGTATGGAATATTTACTTTGCAAACCCTGTGGTATTGTTATTCTGGGTAGTAAGATCC
The DNA here is from genome assembly GCF_020745735.1 of Hemiscyllium ocellatum. Classification (NCBI taxonomy): domain Eukaryota; kingdom Metazoa; phylum Chordata; class Chondrichthyes; order Orectolobiformes; family Hemiscylliidae; genus Hemiscyllium; species Hemiscyllium ocellatum. Next base: position 10,818,938 of record NC_083409.1, read on the forward strand.
TGCTGGTCAAATTGATCAATAAAATGCGAACTGAACTGCTTGGCTCGGGATCTTGCTGTGCTGAAAGGATGTGTTGGTGTTCAGGGGAATTCCTATCAGATTATTGTGTTCCCCATTGCCGCCTCTATTCTCCCCTTCCTGCTCCATACCTGGGGGTGGGGTGGAGCTTTTCACTTCGTACACCTATCCCTGAGGACTCAGCTCTGGCCATTCCCAAAGCACACACAGAGACAGAGACTGAATCTTCTTCATCTTTGTTCCCTTTTCCAGATTGACATTGACAGAAAACAGTCAGCAATTAACAGCCCAGACAGAGGAAGCTGCACAAATTCACAGCCACAATAGAGCTTGAGGAAAACACTTGTGGAGATTTTCTCAATAACATGAGAATCCTGTCCCTTTAAACAGTGACAAAACCTTAAATTGGAACTGGCAGCTGAGCAGAAAGGAGGTCTGTTTTACTGAAACAGAGACTTTTGAGGTTCACATTGTTTTTGCACAGCTGACAGTCTTCAGCATCTTTGGAGAGGTTTTACTTGACATCGCAAGTTAACACTGTCCCCATCAAACACATCCAGGTCAGGGAAAGCATGGGACTAGATAAAGAGTAAAGTTTTCTCTACACTATCCCAACGACCAGCCTTAACCCCTGAAGCTCAGAAGTATCTCCAAGCCAGTCCTGAGAAGGAAGAGAGTTGAAATCAGTGCTGACAATGACCTTTGACCTGCCAGCTCAGCCCTGTTCTATTTAAAGTTGTGTCTCCTCTGTGGACTGTCTCAAACACTCTACACACATTCTGATCTCCTGATGCTCTTGCTGAGGGGAGAGGGGAGGGTCACGTGGTGAGGGCACAGGAGAAGCGAGCGTTGGACTCCCAGTCAGACCCAGAGAGGGTCAGCAGGCTGCTGACACTGTAGGTGCTGTCCGAAGCTCGCAGGTAGTTGCTGGTCTGAACCCCATCCGAAATGACTGCACCGTCCTTCTTCCACTGCACCTCCAGCTCATCGGGATAGAAGTGATTGGCAAGGCACACCAGGGTGGCAGTGCTCTTGGCATTGACCTGCTCCGGGGAGGGGGGCAGCAGGGTCAGCTTGGGCTGAGAGTTGTCACGGACTGAAAGACAAGAGAAACAATTTTATTCCCTGCCTTTTGAAGGTACATAAACTCTCTGAACATTAACTGCTAAAACGTTTGAACATTTGTACCCAGTACCTAGCAGACCTGACAAAGCACTGGCATTTTAAAAATTGCTTTTTGGGACATGTACGGCACTGGCAGAGCCAGTCGCTGCCCATCCCTAACTGTCTCTGAGAAGGTGATGGTGACGCAGCAGAAAGATAAGGGACAGTCCTGGACCACCATTTGAGGAATGAATGTGGGCAGCTGGAAGGGCTATCAATGTGGGAGCATTTTAGTGACAGTGATCGGACCTCAGTGAGATTGAGAATAGGGATGGAAATGGAGAACCGTGGAGCAAGTGTAAAAGTTTTGATTTGGGAACAATCCATTTTACCAAACTGTGTGGTAATTTGATAAAAGAGTACTGGAACCATCGCCTTGATGGGAGATCAGTGACAGGGCAGTGGGAGGTCTCCAAGGATGAGACAGGCACAGCGATCATTCATATTCTTTTCCCAAAAGCGTAAGAGTGGCACTCCCAAAAAGAGAGTCTCAGCAAAGATGTGAAACTATCGATATGATGTGGAGGCTCTGGTGTCCGACTGGGGTGGACATGTTCAGGAGTCACATGACACCAGGTTACAGTCCAACAGGTTTATTTAAAATCACGAGCTTGTGAGACGCTGCTCCATCTTCAGGTGAAGCGACTTCAGTGCTGAAGGAACAGAGCTCTGAAAGCTTGTGATTTGAAATAAGCCTGTTGGATTATAACCCGCTGTCGTGTGACTTCTGACCTCAAATGAAGCCCAGTTAGAGCACAATGAGAGAACTGTGTGCAGTTCTGGTCACCACATTGCAGGAAGGATGTGATCCCCCTAGATATGGGGAGAGTGGAGGGTTTTGTCAGGAATGAGGAGAATTAGATTTGAGGAATGATTGGTTTGGCTGGGACTGGTTTCTTTGGAACACAGGAGGCTGAGGGGAGATTTGATCGATGGTGTGTAAAATGATGAGGGGTCTGGATAGAGTGGGTAGGAAGGACTGATTTCCATCAGCACAGAGGGCAATAACCATGGGGAGAGATTGAAATGAATTGGGGGCAGGGTTCGAGGGGAGTTGAGGAGTAATTGTTTCACCCAGTGGCTGGTGGGATCAGGACCTCACTAGCTGAAAGGATGAGAGCGGCAGAAACCCTCATCACATTGAAAAAACACTTGGATATTCACTTGAAACATCAAAGCCTCCAGAGCTATGGAGCAAGAGCTGGTATGTGGGGTGGAGTTCGACAGCTCTATAACAAACCTCCGATCACTCACAGCTCGGGAGAACTTTATCCAACAACATTGGAACAGAGTTGGATCAGCACACTTCAGGAAGGAGTCACGTTGGGTGTCCATGTAGAAGGTTCTAGATTTTGTTTCAAACCTTTCAGCTCAGCGCTGGGTAAGGTCAAATGTGAGGGTGCAAAGAGTCTCAGTGTCTTGGGATCAAACAGTGTCACTGCTCTTAATGATCCCATGTTCCCTGGAAGATGGAAGCGTGTATCCAATGGGCAAGGGTCAGGTTCAGGAGACTCCAACCTCAAAGAAAGACTTGCATTTATGTTGCACCTGCCTCCACCTAAGGATGTCGCAGTGGCTCTTTCCATCAGACTGTGCTCAGCAAGATCCCAGAGAGCTGGGTGACAATGAGGCGAGGATCCGATTTTTAGTGATGCTAATTAGGGAATCAATATTGACCAGGACACCAGGAGACACCGTCCTGCTGTCTGTCTAATAGAGCCATGGAATGGCATCTCTGATATCTGAAAGGTTCCGAGTGCATCAAAAGAGAGACTTGTATGTCAGGCTCTCCCAAAGCATTTACAGAGAGTGAGGGACTTGTCTGGACACTGGTCACTGTTGTAATGCAGAAAACATAATTTGCACACAGCAATATTGCACAAACATAAATGAGATTACGAAGCATGTTCAGTGATGTTTCAGGGATAAATATTGACCTGAAGTCAACCCAAAGAGAAAGCAAATGGGTTCACTTGCACAGAATGTGAGAAAATGAAAGGCACAGAAGGTGGGAGTCGTGGTTAGTGATGGGTTTGATTGTTACCAGAAAATAAGAGGAAGGGTCAGAATTTGTGAATGTCATATTGTAACAAGGCAATACAGACAGTAGAAATAACCTAAAGTCTTTGTATGATAACGCATTCAGAATAAGGTAGACAGAGTGATGCCACAAATTGAGGTTCCCAAGGACTTTAAAATCATTAAAGTGACGCAGGGCTCAAGAGAGGTTAGTAAAGTTCCCAAAATAATTAATAGGACATAGATTATGGAAAGGGTCAGAAAATTATTTTTAGGCACAGTGCATAAGGGGACAACTATGAAAAGGAGGACAGTCAGTGCAGGACTGAGGGTGTTGTACCTGAAGGCAGGGAGTATCCGAAATGAGGTAAATGAGCTTGTAGCGCAGATTGGAATTGGCAGGTATGATGTTTTGAGTATCACAGAGACCTGGCTGTAAGGGGTTGAGGGCTGGGAATGAAATACTCAAGGATGCACATCCGATTGACAGGACATGCTGATGGGCAGATGGGGGTGGGGTTACCTTCTTGGTAAGAAATGAAATGAGATCAATCACAAGAAGGGATTTAGAGTTGGAATGCATTCAATCTGTGTGGGTAGAGGTGAGGAGTTGCAAGGGAGAAAGAGCATGATGAGAACTTAGCACAGGACCCCCCAGCAGCAGTCAGGATATGAGGAAGAAAATAAATCAGGTGATAGAGAAGGCCCTGCTACAATAGTCATGAGGGACTTCAATATGCAGGGAGACTGGAAAATTAAATTGTTTGGGGATCTCAAGGGTAGGAATTAATGGAATGTTTACGACATGGTTTTTAGAGCAGCTTGTGGTAGAGATCACTATGGAACAGGCAATTCTGGATTGGGTGATGTGTATTGAAGCAGACCTGATTAGGGAACTTAGGGTGAAGGAATCCCTTGGGGGCATTGACCGTAATATGACAGAATTCACCCTGCAGTTTGTGACAGGGAATCTGGAGTCAGTTGTACCGGTAATGCAATTAACTTAAGGTAACTACAAAGACATGAGGGAGGAGCTGGCCAGAGTTGGTAAGAAAGGAAGCTGAGCATAAGAGAGAATGGAGCAGCAATGGCAGGAGTTTCTGGGGGTAATTTGGGAGGCAGAGCAGGAATTCAACCCAAGGAAGAAGAAAGGTACTGAGTGGAGGCCAAGGCAACCATGGCTGATGAGGGAAGTCAGGGTCAGCATAAAAGCAAAAGAAAAAACAGGCAATGTGGTGAAGATTATTGGGAAGCCTTTAAAAAACAGCAGAGAGTAACTAAAAAAAAGTAAGGGTGGGTGTGTAAATAAAATATAAGGGTCAGCGAGTTAGTAACATAAAAGAATATTGCAAGAGGTTTTCTTTAGATATATGAAAGGCAAGAGGGAGTCAATAATAGAAATTGTACCACTGGAAAAGGCAGAAGTAGTAATGGGGAACAAAAAAATGGTGGAAAAAGTGCATCGGTGCCTTAAATCAGCTTTCACAGTAGTGTGGCAATGCTGCTCATTTCACAAGTTTGAGTTGTCCTTGGATTTTTTTTCAAGAGGGGTTGTAAAGGCAGAGGTTCCAATTTGTCTGGGTTAGGGACTTTGCTCATGGCTAACAGATACTGCCTAAGGCAACAGTCAGGGAAAAGGCTTTTAGGTTTTATATTAAACAGTTGTCCAATAAAAGGAGAATGGCCAGTTCTTCCAGTTTGCTGTTTTTGACAAACAGTCGGTTGGAAGCTCCTGGATAAAGAAAGCTGCTGGTGAGAAAGGTTCCCCAATTCAACATTTTCCAGTGGACTCACTTTCTGAAATTCCTCTCCTGTAAGAACCCCTGTGTTTATATTTACCTTTTTGCCAAGGCTATTACAGCATATTGGAACAACTCTTTGTCAAGTTACATTTTTTCATAAGTTGGGTTTTCAAATAGTTAAGTTATTCTAAATTCTGTTTTCTTTTGATTGTAAATAAATACTCTTTTCCTTCAAGCTGAGTGGTTTGGCCAGTTGTATCATTCCTGGAATATCCAGGTTACATTTGCTGAACACAATTCGAAAAGGTAAGGTCTGGGCTGCATTCTTAAAATGTTTTGAAGGGTCTGGCCTGGTCCATAACAATGTCACAGAGTCCTACAGCATGGAGACAGGCCATTTGGACCAAACTGGTCCATTTACGCTAATCCTGCACTTGGCCCATATCCTTCTGAATCCTTTCCTTTGCTGTATTTGTCCAAATGCCTTTTAAATGTTATTAATGTACCCACCTCAACCACTTCCACTGGCAGCTCATTCCATATGCGAACAATCCTATGTGTAAAAAGGTTGCCCCTCAGGTTCCCTTTTATTCTTTCCCCTCTAACCTTAAACTGATGCGCTCTAGCTCATATTCGCAAACCTTGGGGAAAAGACCGAGTGAATTCACCCTATCCATGCCTCTCATGATCTTATGAGGTCCTCCCTCAGTCTCCTACACTCTAAAGAAAAAAGTACTCTCCCTTTAACCCAAACGATTGAATCCTGGCAACATGCTTGCAAATTTCTTCTGCACTCTTTCCAGTTTAATAACATCCTTCCTGGAACAAGGTGACCAAAACTGAACACAATATTCCAAGTGTGGCTTCACCAGTGTCCTGTATAACTGCAACATAACTTCCCAACATCTGTAGTCAATGCCCTGACTGATGAAGCTCTCTTCTCTGCTCTATTTACTGTGACTCCATTTTCAGAGAACTGCTTATCTGAATTCTAAGGACCCTCTCTTCCACTATATTCCTTAAGGTCCTATCATTCACCATGAAACTCCTACCTTGCTTTAAATTTCCAAAATACAAGACCTCACATTTATCTGTATTAAACTCTATTTGTCATTTCTCGGCCCACTTCCCCAGCTGAGCAAGGTCCTGCTGCAATTTCTGATAACAGTCCGCACTGTCCACGATGCTGCTTATTTGAGTGTCATCAGCAAACTCACTAACCATGCCTTGTACATTCTCATCCAAAACATTGTTATAGATAACAAACAGCAATGGGCTCAGCACTGACCACTGAGGCACTCCACTAGTCACAGGCCTCCAGTACAATAAGGATTCTTCCCCTATTACCCTGTGCTTTCTACCATCAAGCCAATTGTGTATTCAATTTGCCAGGTCACCTTGGATTCCATGCAATCTAACCTTCCATAACAGCCTGCCATGTGGAACCTTATCAAAGGCCTCACTGAAATCCATATAGACCACGTCTACCATCCTGCCCTCATCAACCTTCCTGGTCAATTCATCAAAGTAACTTAACAAATTTGTGAGGCATATTATCCCACTCACAAAGTCATGCTGACAACTCCTAATCAAATTCACTCTTTCCAAATGCATGTGTATCTTATCTTATCAAACAACCTACCCACCACAAATGTTAAGCTTATAATTCCCAGGCTTTTGTTTTTCAGCCCTTTTTGAACAATGGCACAGTCTTCGTTATCCTCCAGTCTTCTGGCACCTCACCTGTGGATAACCATGATGCTTAAATATCAGCCAGTACACCTGACCTTCAAGAGAGTTGGGAGCAGAAGTGAGTGGAGAGGGCATCACTAAGGTGGAGGGGTTGAGGCAGCTGAAAGGTCTGAAGGTGGATAAATCATTCAGACCCGAGGGACTACACTCCAGAGTTCTGATGGAGATAGCTAAGGTAATTGTAGGGCCATTGGCTGTGATCTTTCAGAAATCACTGGAGTCAGGAGTGGTCCCAGAAGACTGGAAAATAGTGAAAGTAACATCCCTGTTTAAGAAAGGAGGGAGGCAGAGATGGGACATTATAAGCTGGTTAGCCTGACCTCGGTCATTGGTAAGATTTTAGAGGTCTACCTAAGGGTGAGATTGCAGGTATTTGGAATCTCACCCTTAAGTCTGGTAAAATTGCAGCCTGGTAAAATTGGGCTGAGTCAGCACAGCTTCATCAAAGGGAGGCATGCCTGATAAATCTGTTAGAAATCTTTGAGGAGGTAACAAGTGAGTTAGACAAAGGAGAGCCAGTGGATGTGATCCATTTTATTTCCACCAGGCCTTTGACAGGGTCCAATAAAGGAGACTGCTAAGTCAAATCAGAGCCCATGCTGTCAGGAGCAAGGCACTGCGAAGTGTAGAGGATTGGCTGGCCGGCACAAAGGCGAGAGTAGGGACAAAGGGATTTTTTTCTGGATGGCTGGTGGTGCTTTGTGGCGATCTGCAGGGATCTGTGTTGGGACCACAACTATTCATATTATCCATTAACAATCTGGATAAGGAAATGAAGATATTGTTCATATGTTTGTAGATGACACAAAAATTGGTGAAAGGACAAGTGGAGTTGAGGAAGTGGGGGAGATTGCAGAAGGACTTGGTCAGGCTGGGAGAATGTGCAAAGAAGTGGCAGGTGGAGTACAATGCGGGGACTTGTGAGGCTAGATACTTTGGTGGGAAGAATAGAGACACAGACTGTTTTCTAAGTGAGGAAAGATTTCAGAAATCTGAAGCACAAAGAGAATTGGGAGTCCTTGCTCAGGTTTCTCTGAAGGTTAACGTGCAGGTTCACCATTGGCTGTTTGAAAGGCAGTTACAGTGTTAGCATTAACTTTAACATCAGAGGTGTACTGCTGCGTTTGTATAAGTCTCTGATCAGACCACATTTGGAATTTTGGTCTCCTCTTTAAGGAAGGATGTGCTGTCATTGGAGAGGGTCCAGAGGAAAAAGTGAGAAAGAATAAGAATGATCCTGGGAATGAAGGGGGTGTCATATAAAGAGCGGTTGAGGATTCTGGATCTGTATGCAATTGAGTTTAGAAAGATGATGGGGGAATCTTATTGAAACTACAGAATATTGAGAGGCCTGGAGAACATGGAGAAGGTGTTTCCACGAATAGAAGAAACTCGGGCCCGAAGGCAAAGCCTCAGGGTGAAGAATGATCCATCAGAACTGAGATAAGGAGGCATTTCTTCAGCCACAGGGTGGTGAATCTGCAGAATTCATTGTCACAGAGGTCTATGGATGCCAAGATGTTGAGATTATTTAAAACAGAGACAGATAGGTTCTTGATCAGTAAGGAGATCAAATGTTAAAAGGAGAATGGGGCTGAGAAACACATCACACAAGATCAAATGGCAGAGCAGACTCTCTTCTGACTGGCCCAATTCTGCTCCTATATCTTAAGTATTTTGGGTTTATGTAGAGGTTCCTTGAAACCCTGGAAAACTGAAGTACGGTCACTTAGTGGTTAGCCCTGCTGCCTCACAGCGCTATGGACCCAGGTTTGATTCTAGCCTCGGGCGTCTGTCTGTGTGGAGTTTGCATGTTCTCCCTGTGCCTGCATGGGTTTCCTCCGGGTGCTCTGGCTTCCTCCCACAGTCCAAAGCTGTGCAGGTTCGGTGAATTGGCCATGCTAAATTGCCCATAGTGTAGGTTAGGTACATTAGTCAGGAGTAAATGTAGGTTAAAAAGGTAGGGGAATGGGTCTGGGTGGGTTACTGTTCAAAGGGTCAGCGTGGACTTGTTGGACCAAATGGCCTGTTTCCATACTGTAGGAATTCTGTGATTGTATGGACATTGAAAGTCCTGGTTTGTGAGCCCTGCTGTTGCTGTTTCTCAAAAGTACTTTGATAAAAGATAATCAGGGAGTGGTGAGAGTGAGCATCAGGTTGCATGAGGGAACTGCTTGTCCTGCTTCCTGGAATACCATGAGCACAGGAAGTGTGGTCAGTGACAGCAGTTGGAAGTCCGGGTTTCGGAGCTTGAGCAGCAGCTGGTGTCAGTGAGGAGCGTCCGTGAGGCTGAGAGCTCCGTGGAGAGCACGTTTCTAGATGTGGTCACTCTGCAGCTTCAGAGTATGCAGGGAGAGAGGGAATGTGGGAGCAGCAGACAGTCCAAAAGGACCAGGCAGCTAGTACAGGAATCCCATGAGTGCATCCCACTCTCCAACCAGGATTCAGTTTGGAATCCTGATCAGAATGATGGATGCACTGGGGAGTGCAGCCACAGCCAAGTCCTTGGCACCACGGGGGGCTCAGCTGTACACGGGGGGCACAAGGAAGACTGAAAGAGTGATAGTGAGAGGAGATTCGAGAGTAAGGGCATCGATAGGTGTTTCTGCAGCTGCAGGTGGGAATCCAGGATGATTCCCAACATCTGATTCTCTGTGCGACTGCAGAGCACCCTGAGGGGAGAGGGGCAACAGGCAGCAGTCGTGGTCCACATTGGTCCCAGTGACATAGGGAGAAAAGAGATGTAGTCCTGCAGTCAGAATTTAGGGAGTTCCAGAGGGAATTAGCAGCAGGAACTCAAAAGTAGGAATCTCCAAGATTACCCCAGCATCCCACGCAACTGAGAATAGAAAGAGGAGGATAGCACAGGTGACTGTGGAACTGAAAAGACAGTCCAGGAGGAAGGTATTTCGATTATTTTAACATTGGGACTGGCTTTGGGGGGAGATGGACATGTACAGAGCAGACAGGTTGCTCCTGAACAGACCTGGGACTGAGCTCCTTTGGGGTGATTTACTCGTGCTGTTGGAGAAGGTTTAAACTATCTTGGTCTGTGGGATCCAGGAGGTAATACCAGAGAGGAACACAGAGGTGCACAGAATCCTGGGAGAGATAGATAGCATCAGAATAAGGAATAGAACTTCTTACCCAGTTTCAGAGTGAGGGAGAGAGAGTAATAAATTCTAAATCAGGGTCACTGTGTAAGGATGGGTCTGCACAGAGTGTTGGGAATAAGACTGGGAAGGTACAGCCACAGAGTATTAAGTGGAAATCTGATGTGTGCCTCTCACATAGGAAGATTAGATAATAAGAACATTAGAAATAGGAGCAGGAGTGGGCTATCTGACCCATCGAGGATGAGGGACATTAGTTATGAAGATAGACTGAAGATGTTGGGACTGTTTTCCTCAGAGAAGAGAAGGCAGAGGGGAGATTTGATCGAGAAATTCAAAATCAGGAGGGGTCTGAACAGAGTAAACCAGGAGAAAATGTTCCCACCTGAGAAAGAATTAGTGGGCGGCACGGTGGCACAGTGGTTAGCACTGCTGCCTCACAGCACCTGAGACCCGGTTCAATTCCCGACTCAGGCGATTGTGTGGATTTTGCACGTTCTCCCCGTGTCTGCGTGGGTTTCCTCCGGTGCTCCGGTTTCCTCCCACAGTCCAAAGATGTGCGGGTCAGGTGAATTGGCCATGCTAAATTGCCCATAGTGTTAGGTAGGTGTAAATGTAGGGGTATGGGTGGGTTGCGCTTCGGCGGGTCGATGTGGACTTGTTGGGCCGAAGGGCCTGTTTCCACACTGTAAGTCTAATCTAAAAAAAAATTGAAGGGGAGAGGCCATGGATTGAAAATAATTGGTAAAAGAAGCAAAAGTGAGATGAGGGAAAAACATTTTCAGCCAGTGGGTGGTTAAGGTGTGGAATGCACTGCCTGAGAGTGTGGTGGAGGCAGCTTCAATTGAAACATTCCGAAGGGAATGAGACTGTTATTTGAAAAGGAACAATGTGCAGGGTGACAGGGAGAAGGCAGGAGAATGACACTCAGTGAATTTCTCATTCAGAGAGCCGGTCCAGACAGGATGGGCTGAATGGCCTCCGTGTGCACTGTAAATACTCTGTGATTGTGTGATTGAGCAGAGTTAAAGCTGGGGGAGATGGGAACTCGGTGTCTCACTGTGCTGCTGCTGTTGCTGCTGCTGAGGTCAGTGAGATCAGAGACTGGGACAGGGAGCCAGAGCTCACATCAAACTCTGTCCCGTGTCTGTCACACTGAGACTGGCAGGAGGCTACACACTGATTTCACTCCATGCTGCAGGAATGGGACCACAAGCTGCAAATGGATAGAGCTCCTCCACACGGTGAGTAAAACTTACTGACTTATATCTTGCTGCTTAAAGGGGCCAATGGAACTAAAGAAATACAGCTGGACACCCTGTTAGACACAGTGCTCCTCAATCAACCACTTCTATCACTGCAGCTCCCCACTAACACCTTCAACAATTCAGCATTTGTGATTTAGAAAGTTTCAGTATTGAAAGGGTTAATTACGGAGGATTGAGGTTTACTTACTCAGTCTGAGCTTGGTTCCTTTACCAAACGTAAGCCACAGTGAGAGCTCCCAGTGTAGAGGCTGTACAAAAACCTCAGCTCTCTGTTTCCCTCTGTCACTCTCACCCTCTCCCTATTTCCCAGTCTGTCGATCACTCTCACCCTCTTTTTGCCCCTATCAGTCTCTCCCTCATTCATGTGTCTTTCTGTCTCTGCCTCTGGGTTGTGAACTTTATTTTTTGTTGTTCAATTTTGCAGCTGTTCTTCACATGTGACCATGGAGTGTCAGGGGGAAACTTGAGGCCTTCAGTGAGCGTTGAGACACCACAGGGACTGGAGTGTGTCGTGGACAGTGACAATCCCAGCATGGGGTAATTTGTTCAGTTTCATTTAGATCTAACTATGGGATATGGCAGTTCAGGCAGTGGGACTGTGTGTCCATTATTATGCATTTTATATAACCGTGGATGTGTCAGTACAGGAGGTGATTCTGTGTGCTTTGAGGTTTTTGTATGGCTCTGTGTCACTGTGTCGAGGGTTGCTGTAATACTGCTGACAGTAATAGTCAGCGACATCCTCATTCTGAACGTTGCTGATTGTCAGGGTGAAACTGGTCCCTGATCCACTGCCGGTGAATCGCTCGGAGACTCCTGTGAATCGATTTGTTGCATAATAGATCAGGAGAGAGGGTTTCTGACCTTCTCGCTGCTGGTACCAAGCAAGGATGCTGCTAATGCTTTGACTGGCCGTACAGGTGAGTGTTGCGGTCTGGCCCAGTCCCACTGACAGCACCAGGGGAGACTGAGTCATGATGATGTCCCCACTGATACCTGAGGGGTCAGAGAGAAACACAGTGATGTCAGAACTGTCACAGAAAGAGCCGGTCAAATGAGAGATTGTTGGAGACACTGAGCATTCCTCTGGTTTCAGCATTTTCCCTTCAATCACAAGTCAGTGGAATTGGAGTGAAATGGAGAGCAGCTAAAGATTCAAGGTGGAAGGAGAGAGATTTGTACCTGCGACACAGAATGCCAGGGGCCAGATCAGCTGGATGTGTGAAATCATGGTGTGTGCTCCTGTCCCTGTGCCTGGTTCCTGATAAACTCTCCCTTCACTGGGCTCTGCTTTATAAAGCTGCAGCCTGTGTGAGTCTGACTGGGTGCTCCTCAGTATGTAAATGGCATCAGGCAGAGAGAGCCACGTCAGCCCCTCACATTTCCTCCTCTCACTCTCTCTCTATCTCACTCTCTTTGTCTCAGAGAGTGATTGATGTGAACAGCACTGAATGAGGCCACTTGGCCCATTGTGTTTGTGCTAGTAAACAAAGATCTGATGGCACTAATCCCATCCTCCAGCTCTTGGCCCATTACCCTGGAGGTTACAGCAACACAAGGGAATATCTAAACACTGCTCCAATGTCACAAGAGTTTGTGACTCAACCAGCCTTTCAGGCAGTGAGTTCCAGACTCCCCCCACCCTCTGGTTGAAAACATTTCTCCTCAATTCTCCTCTCACTCTGCAACTCAACTGGGCCTGGATTCACTCGAGTTTAGAAGGATGAGACGGGATCTGATTGAAACATATAAAATTCTAACATGCCCAGGCAGGGAGGAGGTTCCCCTGGTTGGGGAGTCTGGAACCAGGGGACACAGTCTCAGGGAGATACAGGGTCGACCATTTAGGACTGAGATGAGGAAACATTTCTTCACTCAGAGGATGGTCAACCTGATGAATTCTCTACCACAAACGGCTGTGGAGGACAAGGAACTGAATATATTCAAGAAAAAAGAGAGTTGTTTTGCATTTTAACAGCATGAAGGAAATGGGGAGAAAGCAGCAACACAGCATTGAGAGAGAGGATCAGCCATGGTCATACTGAATGACACACAAGACTCAAAGGGCCAAATGGCCTGCTCATGCTCCAAGTTTCTATGCGTCCATGTCTGTGTTACCTTCAATCTCTGTCCCTGGTTATTGAGTCCTTTACTCTTGTATAAAGTACCTTCCTATGCAACACATCACTGCCAACAATTATCTTATACCTCTCTATCAGGTCCCTCTCAACCTTCAATGCTCCAAGGAAAACTGCCCCAACCTTTCCAATCTTTCCTCATAGCTGACTCTCCATCCCAGGCAGCATCCTGGGAAATCTCCTCTGCCCCTTCTCAAGTACAATCACATCTTTCCCAGAATGTGGTGACCAGGACCTCTCTCTCTCTCTCTCTTTTCCCCTTTCTGTCTCACATCTGCTACTTTGATCTCTCTACATCTATCTCTCTCTCCCACTGTTAATCTCTCTCATATTCCCTCTCTCTCACTCTGTCTCATAGCCACTCTCTCCAACTCACTCACCCTTCCTCACTCTGTATCATAATCTTTCTCTGTCTCTCACTGCCTCCGTCACTTGCTCCATCTCTCACTTCAATCGAAAGCCTCCAAATGTTATCTCCCCCTCTCTATTTCTCCCTCTGTCTCTCCCTCCTTGTCCGCATCCCACTTGACCTCTATTTCTCTTTCTCTGTCTCACTTCTCTCTCTTTCTCAGTGTCCCAGGTGGTGACAGTTGAATTCAGGATAAATCTCTCTCTGCTCTGCCCGACAAATGGATGTTAACCCTTTACCCCAGAAGCATGTCTTCTCCTGGAGTAAAGGCCCATTTCCACATTGACCAGGTTTTGGTATCTCTCAGGAAGATGGACAGATTCTTGTTAAATGAAGGGCAGTTCTGTGCTGTTGGTCTATTCTCACTGGGGACTGGTTTGGACACAAACCTCATTCCATGAAGGCCCAGCAGAGAGAGGAGATCCTCAGGCCATCAGTGTGAGCTGGAGGGACAGAACAGGCTCTGACCCACTGACCCATCCTGTCCATTCACAACATGTTCCAATCCCTTCCCCTCTCCTTCCCCTTCCATGGTCAGTCTCTGAGTCAGTTGGACCATCACACATGTACAACAGAAAGGAACTGAACCCCACACCCACCATGGTGTCCACGATGCACTGGACTCTCCAACAGATTCCAGTCAACATGGACATCAGTTCCCGAGAGTGCCCCATAGAGAGACATGGGCCTCCTTTCCAATGAGCTCCCAAATAGAGACCAGTAAACATGGGCATCATTCCTGCTTGAGCCTCCGATAAAGACCAGTACATATTGGCCTCCTTCCTAATAGACTCACCAAAGAAGACCAGTAAACATGGACCTCCTTCTGACTGGATACTCCAAGAAGACCAGGAAATGTGGGCCTCCTATTCAGTTGTCCTTCTAATGGAGACCAGTGGATAGTTGAGTTTTTGAAGAAATAGATAGATTAAGATAGATCAGTACACATCGTCGACAAGGACTTTAGCAAGGCCTTAGACAAGGTTCCCCATTGTAGACTGCTTAGTAAGATTATATCACAGAGGATCCAGGTAGAGCTAACTAATTAAATATAAAATGGGCCTAATGGTAGGAGGCCGAGGCTGGTGAGAGAGGGTTGTTCTTCAGACTGGAGGCTAGTGACCAGCTGTCTGCCACAAGAATCGATCCTGGATCCACTGTTGTTCATCATTTATATGAACAATTTGTATGAGAAAATAGCAGGAATGGTCAGTAAGTTTGTGGCATCGTTAACAGGGAAGAAGGTTATCTAAGAATGCAATGTCATCTTCATCAACTGGACCAGTGGATCAACAAATCCAGATGGAGTTTAATTTCGATAAATGCAAGGAGTTGCATTTTGGTAAGACCAACCAGGGCAGGAATTGCACAATTAATGGTGGAGCCATGGGGAGTGTTGTTGAACAGAGAGACTGAGGGGTACAGGTACATAGTTCCTTGAAAGTGGTGTCACAGGTAGACAGGATGGTGAAGAAGGTATTTGGCACGTGCATATTCACTGGTCAAAGCAGGGAGTACAGGAGCTGGGACATCATGTTACAGCTGTACAAGGCATTGGTAAGGCCACATGTGGACACTGTGTACATTCCTGCTCACCCTTCTATAGGAAGGAAGTTATTACACTGGTTTGGATAAAAGAAAGATTAACAGGGATGTTACCAAGGTTGGTGAGTTTGAATTATAAGGCGAGGATGGATTGGCCGAGAGATTTTTCCAGTGAATGCAGGAGATTGAGGGGTGACCTTAGACAGGTTTATAGAACCATTAGGGCCATGGATAAGGTGATTAGCCAAAGTTTTTTTCCCCCCAGGGTAGGAGAGTCCAGTATGAGAAGGAATAGATTTAAGTTGAGAGGGGAAAGAATTAGAAGGGCCCTGAGAGACAACCTTTTCACACAGAGGATGGTGTGTATGTGTAATAAGCTGCCACAGGAAGTGGTAGAGGTGAGTACAATTATTACATTTCAAGGACATTTTTACAGGAACATGGATAGGAAGGATTTAGAGAGGATTGGGCCAAACGCATGCAGATGGAACTAGTTCAGTTTTGGAAACTTGGTCGACATGGATGAGTTGAGCTGAAGGGCCTGCTGCCACGCTGTAAACCTCTATGGCTCTATGATGATGTAAACATGGGGCACCTTCCCATAGGACCAGTCAACATGGGCCTCCTTCCCATTGTATTGTCCAGTACCTGAGCTGCAAACCCCACATCTTGTCCATTACGTAGGTCTCTTATTTCAATCTGCACAACATTGTTTGTCTCTGCACTACCTCAGCCTCTTGACCACTGAAACCCCAATTCCTGCACATCCCACCTCCTGACTCTATGATGTCAATGTCCTCTCCCAGCTTCCTGAAGCCACATTCCATAAACCCCAACTTGTCTGATATGGAGTGGTCCCTTCCCTGTCTTACAACTACAGTTGTTCCAGAATCTGACCTCACTGCCAGCCAATTGCCTCCATAGCCTCCCTCCTCCCTCACTCTGTGTCCTGCTGTAGACTCACATTCCCTCCCTCCCCCTTCCACCTTCTGTCTCTGGTCTCCTACCCATTGCTGCTTCCTCCATCCCACCATTGACAGCAGAGCCTTCAGACCCCGAGAGTATCCTTTCTGCCTTCCTGCCCTTCATCCCTCCCTCTCTCGTTGTTTGTGCTATTGAATATACTGTTCAGTTCCATCACTTTTGGTTCGCTGTTCCCTTGCCATTGATTTGCTGATTTATTCTGGTAAATCTAGACTGGTGTGTTCTCTGAGTTGGTTCAAGAGTGTTTTGCTTGAGAAAACACTTCTGTGAACTGGTTTGTCTGTTTCTTCCAGTCTTTGTGTAAAGGTGAGACTAAGTGTGTAAATGCTGTCATTTCATGGAGCAATCCAGTCAGTCCCACCCCCTCCCCTACTCGACCCCCAGAGCCTTGCAGGTTTATTTCCATCAAGAGCCCATCCAATCTGCCATTGCAATCACTGAGTGTCTTCACCTGCCTCACCTGAATGGGCACTAATTTCCAAGTCATTACCAATTGCTGCTAAAAAAAGTTCTTCCTGGCATCCCATATCTCTTGCCCAACAAAATGCAAGGTAATCTCAATGTGAAGATGGGATTTTGTCTCCACACGGACTGTGCGGCGGTCACCCTTACTGATACTGTCATGGACAGATACACCAGCAGCAGGCAGGTTGGTGAGGGTGATAGTGAGTATGTTTTTCCCTCTTGTTGGTTCCCTCACCACCTGCCCCAGGTCCAGTCTAGCAGCTGAATCAGGTGGAACTTGACCAGCTTGCTCAGTAGTGATGCTTCTGAGCAGGTCTTGATGGTGGACTTTGAAGTCCCTTACTCAGAGTATATCCTGCATCCTTCTCCCCCTCAGTGCTCCCTCCAAGTGTTGTTCAACATGGAGGAGGACTGACTGCTCAGTTGAGGTTGGAGTGGAGGGTGGTGCTATGTGGTTATCAGCAGGAGGTTTGCTTCCCCATGTTTGACCTGCTGTCATGAGGCTTCATGGATTCCATAGTTAATGGTGAGGACTCTCAGGGCAACTCCCTTCCAACTGTACACACCACTGTGTTGCCTCCCCTGCTTGGTCTATCTTGCCAGTTAGAAACTGAATGAGGGAACAATTCTGTGCAGGTTTCACAGCTTGGAGACAGAGCTGCTGCTGGATTCTGTTTCTCATCTCCGAGTGCAGCCATGTGTGTTTGTGAGAGAATGACAGACACTTTTTCCATCGTTGTGCTGTTTCTGAAAAGAAAAATCCCAGAACCAGCCTCCTGTGCTGTCAGGTTCCAGGGAGTGCAGATGGTTCACAGTTTTCTCCCATCTCAGTAACAAACACCCAGCAGCTCCGAGCTCCTTCTTTCACTTCCTCTTTTGGTGAAGTTTCAACCTTGTGCTCTGACAGTCTTTGCAGTTATTTTTTACACTGGGGCTTTCTGCTGTGGTCAGAAACTCTAATAATAAGTGTCCAATCCGTGACAATCACAGCAGCTAAGAGTAGTCAGGACTGAGGAGCCAGGCTCACTGTGAAACATATTGGGAAGATCAAAGCCATTCCCTTCAGCTCCTGGTATAAACTCCATCCCTCTCCCTGAGCACTATCTGCTGCTCAACCAGACTCTTTACAAACTTGGCCTCATCTTTGAGGCTGATCTGAGCACCATATCCTCCATCCACAAAGATCAGCCACTGAAAATGTCTGTCATGTCCATGGGACTCCAAACATGACCATGCCAATGTTGTGCTTGCACACATCACAGCCACTGCCCTCCGTAACCTTCAGCTCATCCCAAATTCTGCTGCCCATATCCAAACTCGCACCAAATCCCATTCCTCCAACCTCCTGCACCCTGTGCCTACATTGGCTCCTGGTCCAGCAACATCTCGATTTTCAAATTCTCATCCTTGTTCTCAAGTCCCTCCCTGTCCTCCACTCTCCCTATCTCTGTAACCTCCTCCAAACTGCCTCACTCAGTGTGATCAACAATCTTGGATATATGGCTGTCTATTCCTTCATCCAAGTCATTTAGAAATATCGTGAAATGCTGAGGTTCTAGCCCAATTCCCTGGGGACACCACTATCCACATTTTGCTCATTGGAGAGCGCACACATTATCCCTCCTCTCTGTCTCCTCCCTCCAAACTAATTTCTGACCAAAGATAAATATTTTTCCCTAACTGGCGAGAATGGGAGAAAGCAGAGGGACATAGTGGAAGGATACTTGTCAGATTGGAGGCCTGAGTCTAGTGGAGTTCCTCAGGATTGATGCTGGGCCCATTACTGTTTGTCATCAATATCAATAATTTAGAAAACATGAGAATAGCCGGTATTGTGGACAATGAGGAAGGTTATCAGATATTGTAGCAGGACCTTGATCAGCTGTGGAGGTGGGAAAAGAAATGATAAATTGAGTTTAATGTAGATAAGTATGAGGTCTTGCATTTTGGAAAGTTAAATCAATGTAGGAGTTTCATGGTGAATGGTAAGGCCTTAAGGACTGTAGTGGAACAGTGGGATCTCGGAGTTCAGGTGCACAGTTCTCTGAAAGTTGAGTCACAGTTAGACAGGGCAGTGAAGAAGGCTTTTGGCATACTGGCCGTCATCAGTCAGGGCACTGGGTGTAGAAGTTGGGAAGTTATGTTTCAATTGTACATGACATTGGTGAGGCTGCACTTGGAGTATTGTGTTCAGTTTTGGTCACCTTGTTTTAGGAAGGATATTATTAAACTGGAAAGAGTGCAGAATAAATTTACAAGGATGTTGCCAGGTTTCAACATCTGAGTTTTTGGGAGAGTTTGGACAAGCTAGGACATTTTTCTTAAGAGTGTCGGAGACAAAAGGGGAATCTTTTAGAAGTGTATAAGATCTTGAGAGACATGGATAGGGTGAATGCACTCAGTCTTTGTCCCAGGGCTGGGGAATCAAGGACTAGAGGGCATCAGTTGAAGGTTAGAATAAACGGGAACCTGAGGGGCAACATTTTTACACAGAGGGTGGTAGTCGTATGGAATGAGCTGCCAGCTGAAGTGATTGAGGCGGGTACATTAACAACATTTAAAAGGCATTTGGACAAATACATAGATAGTATGCAATTTGAAGGATATGGACCAAATGGAGGGAAATGGGGTTAGTGTGGATGGATATTTTGGTCAGCACGGTCCAGTTTGGGCCAAAGGGCCTGTATCTGTGCTGTAGGACTCGATGACTCTATGACTCTACAATTCCATATGTTTCTATGTTTATGAACAGTCTCTCAAACATAGAAACAGAGGAACTAGGAGCAGGAGGAGGCCATTCAGCCCTTCGAGTCAGCTCTGTCAGTCAATATGACCATGACTGATCATCCAACTTAGTCTCCTGTTCCCATTTTTTCTCCATAACCTTAATCCCTTTAGTCCTAAGATCTATACCTGTCGCTTTCTTGAAAACATTTAATGTTTTGAGCTCAACTGCTTTCTGTGACAGAATATTCCACTAGCTTCCCACTCTCTGGCTAAAGAACTGTTCCTCATCTCAGTCCAAAATGGCCTTTCCATTTTCTTTAAACTGTAATTCCTGGTTCTGGACTCTCAAGTCATCATGAACATAATTCCTGTATTTTCTGGTCTTGTTCTGTTAGGATTTTACAGGTTTCAATGTGATTCCTCTCAAATTTCTAAACTCCAGTGAATATAATCCTAACTGATCCAGTTTCTCATCAGATCTAAGTGCTGTCCTTCCAGGAATCAGTCTGGTAAACCTTCGCTGCCCTCCCTCCACAACCAGAACATCCTTCCTCAGGTAAGGAGACCAAAACTGCACACAACAGAAACATAAAATCACACAGTACAGAAGAGGCCCTTCAGCCCATTAACTGTGTACTAGCCAAACTACAGTAAACCTATACCAGTCCCACTTTCCAACATCAGACCCATAGCTTGAATGTTCTGATATTTCAACTGCTCACCCAACTTCTTTTTAAAGTTTGTGAGGTTTCCCACGTCAACTACCCTCCCAGGATGTGCGTTCCAGACCCCCACCACCCTCTGGGTAAAAAACACTTTCCTCAAAACATCTGGAAACCTCCTATCTTTGACATTGAATGTGAGCCAACTTGTTCTTGACCTTCCCAAGAAGGAGAACAGCTGCTTTCTCTCCTCCCTGTCCATTCCCCTCATAACCTTATACACCTCTACCAGGTCCCCCCTCCACCTTCTCTGCTCTGAAGAAAACAACCCGAGCTGATCCAATTTCTCTTCATCACTGAGATGTTCCATCCCACACAACATCCTGGTGATTCCCCTCTGCACCCCATCCAGTGCAATCACATCCTTCCTACAGTGTGGTGACCTGAACTGCACACAGTACTCCAGCTGTGGTCTCACCAATGTTCTGCTTAACAGCAACATCTCCTCCTGCTGTTATAACCAATACCTGACATGACAAAGGCAAGTGTCCCCTGTGCCTTCATAACTGCTCTGTTAACCTGTCTTGCCATTTTCAGGGATCAGTGGAGAAGCACCCAAGATCACTCTGTTCCTTTGTGCTTCCTCAGTTCAAAGACCAAAGAGCAATGAAAATTACAGCACAAGAACTGGCCCTTCGGCCCTACTAGCCTGCACTGGTCCATATCCTCCAACTAAACCTGTCATCAATTTTCCAAGGGTCTATCTCCCTTTGCTCCCTGCCCATCCATGTATCTATCTAGATATATCTTAAATGATGCTATTGTGCCTGCCTCTACCACCTCCACTGGCAACGTGTTCCAGGACCAATCACCCTCTGTGTGAAGAACTTTCCATACATATCTCCTTTCAATGTTTCCACTCTCACCTTGAACTCATGACCCCTGAGTAATTGAGTCCCCCACTCTGGGAAAAAGCTTCTTGCTATCCACCCTGTCTATACCTCTCATGATTTTGTAGACCCCAATCAGGTTCCCCCCTCAACGTTCGACTTTCTAATGAAAATAATCCTAATCTACTAAGCCTCTCTTCATAGCTAGTGCCCTCCATACCAGGCAATCCTGGTGAACCTCCTCTGCACCCTCTCCAAAGCATTCACATCTTTCTGGTAATGTGGCAACCAGAACGGTACACAGTATTCCAAATGTGGCCAAGCCAAAGGCTGATATAATTCTAATATGACCTTCCAACTCTTTTGCTGAATACCACGTCTGGTGAAAGAAGGTATGCCATATGCCTTCTTGAACACTCTATCGATCTGTGTTGTCACCTCCAGGGTACAATGGACCTGAACACCCAGGTCTCTCTGGGCATCAATTTTCCCAGGGTGTTCCATTCACCGTACAGTTTACTCCAGATTTGGATCTTCCAAATTTCTTCAGATCGCATTTGCCTGGTTGAACTCCATCCATCCGTTTCTCTGCCCAACTCTCCAATCTATGTATATTCTGCTACATTCTCTGACAGTCCCCTTCCCTATCTGCTACTCCACCAATCTTAGTGTCATCTGCAAACTTGCTAATCAGACCACCTATACCTTCCTCCAGATCATTTATGTCTTTCCAAAACAAGAGTGGTACCAGCACGGATTCCTGTTCTCCATTTTGAGAAACTCCGTCCTTTACTATCGTCTGTCTTCTGTTGCCCAGCCTGTTCTCTATCCAACTAATGAGTACACTCTGGACCCCATGCGACTTAAATTTCTTTATCAGGCTGCCATGGGGAACTTTATCAAACGCATTCCTGAAATCCATGTGTATGACATCCACAGCCCTTCCCTCATCAATCAACTTCATCACTTCTTCAAAAAATTCTATAAAGATGGTAAGACATGACATTCCCTGCACAACTTCACGCTGTCTATAACTAATAAGTCAATTTTCTTCCAAATATAAATAGATCTTATCCCTCAGTATCTTCTCCAGCAGCTTCCCTACCACTACATCAGGCTCACTGGTTGATAGTTACCTGGATTATACTGGCTACCCTTCTTAAACATTAGTAATTCTCCACTCCTCTGGGACCTCATCCATGTTCAAAGTTGCTACAAAGATATCGATTAAGGCCCCAGCTATTTCCTCTCTTGCTTCCCTCAGAACCTGGGATCGATCCCATCCCGACCTGGGGACTTGTCCACCTTGATGCCGTTTAAAATACCCAAAACTTCCTCCCTCCTTAAACCGACTTGACCCTGAGTAATCAAACATCTATCCCCAACTTCAACACCTGTCATTTCCCTCTCCTTGGTGAATACCGACGTAAAGCACTTATTAAGAATCTCATCCATTTTCTCTGCCTCCACACATAACTTTCCTCCTTTGTCCTTGAGTGGGCCAACCCTTTCTCTAGTCACCCACTTGCTCCTTATATATGAATAAAAGGATTTGGGATTTTCCTTAATCCTGTTTGTTAATGATATTTTGTGACCCCTTTTAGCCCTTTTAATTCCTCACTTCAGGTTGGTCCTACTTTCACAATATTCTTCCAAAGCTTTGCCTGTTTTCAGCTACCTCGACCATATGTATTCATCCTTTTTCCTCTTAGCTAGTCTCACAATTTCATCTGTCATCCAGCGTTTCCTAGTCCTGCCATTTCAATCCCTTATTTTCACAGGGACATGTCTGTCCGGACTCTAGTCAACCTCTCTTTAAAAGCCTCCCACATATCAAATATGGATTTCCCTTTAAACAGCTACTCCCAATCCACATTCCCCAGCTCCTGCCAAATTTTGCTATAGTTGGCCTTCCCCCAGTTTAGCCATCTTCCTTTCGGACCACTCTCGTCTTTGTCCAGGAGTATTCTAAAACTTATGGAATTGTGGTCACTGTTACCAAAATAATCCCCTAGTGAAATTTCAACCACCTGGCCGGGCTCATTCCCCAATACCTGGCCCCTTCCTGAGTTAGATTATTTCCACATTACTCTGTAAAATCCTCCTGAATGCTCCTTGCAAATTCTGCTCCATCTAAACTGCTAACATGAAGTGAATCCCAGTCAATGTTGGGAAAATTAAAATTTTCCATCACCCACCACCTTGTTACTCCTACATCTTTCCATAATCTGATTACATATTTGTACCTCTATCTCACGTTCACTGTTAGGAGGCTTGTAGGATAGCACCAACATTGTTACTGCACCCTTCCTATTTCTGAGCTCTGCCCATATTGCCCCACTGCTCGAGTCCTCCATAGTGCCTTCCTTCAGCACACCTGTGATAACCACTCTGACCTGTAATGCAACTCCTCCATCCCTTTTACCTCCCTCTCAAACCCATCTGATACATCTGTATCCTGGGATATTTAGTTGCCAATCTTGCCCTTCCCTCAACCACGTCTCAGTAATAGCAATAACATCATACTCCCAGATACTATTCCAATCCCAAAATTCCTCTGCCTTACCTACTACACTTCTCACATTAAAACAATACACCTCAGACCATTTGTCCCTTTGCTTTCATCATCTGCCCCCAACCTACTCTTAACCTTAGTCACGCTGACTTCAATATCTAGTTCCTGACAGGCTTTAGTTACTCCCTCCTTATTGTCCACTAACTTCCTCATTTGGTTCCCATCCCTCTGCTACACTATTTTGAACGTGATCAAACATATCCCACAGGACACTGGTTCCAGTCCTGCCCAGGTGTAGACCACTCGATTTGTAATTGTCCCACCTCCCCAGGAACCAGTCCCAATGCCCCAAAAATCTGAACCCCTCCCTCCTGCACCATCTCTCAAGCCACGCATTCATCCTGCCTATACTTTCATTTTGACTCTGACTAGCACATGGCACTGGGAGCAATCCTGAGATTACTACCTCTGAGATCATACATTTTAATATGGTTCCTAACTCCCTAAATTCTGCTTGTCCGCCCTCATTCCATTTATTACCGATATCATCGGCGCTTACATGCACCATCACAGCTAGCTGTTCACCTCCCCCTTCAGAATGTCCTGCAGCTGATCTGAGACATGCCTGAGCCGTACAACTGGGAGGCAACATGCTATTCGTGAGTCTTGTCTTTGACCACAGAACCGCCGATCTACTCCCTTTACAAAGTCCAAACAAACCATATCCATGGGCCCCCCCTTATCAAATCCACTCACTACATCCTCAAACAATTCCAGTCGATTTTTTAAGCATGATTTCCCTTTCAACAATTCATGCTTACTATCTCCAGTTCTGTCACTGTTTTCAAAGTGCTAAGCTATCAAATATTTGGAATGAACTTGAGCATTTTCTCCACTGCTGATTTCTGGCTAATTGGTCTAAAATGTTTTATTTTCCCCCTCTCTATCTCTCTCTCTTTTTCAATAATTGTGTTAAATTAGGTCCCTCCACTCTGTTTGACCTATTCCACAGTCGACAAACAGATAACCATCAATGTTTCTAATATTTTACAACCCACTTCCTGAAGCACTCCTGAAAATAGATTATTTGGCCCTGCTGATTTAACACACTTTAATTTTCCCAGAACCATTTTCCTCAACAACTGATTTCCTTCAGCTCCTTCCTCTGATAAAACTCCAAGTTCACCAACATGTCTGAGATTTATTTGAGAATTCATTTGTGCAGAAAGATTCAGAATATGTTTATCTGTCATCTCTTTGTTCCAACTATAACATTATAACACTTGTGTGAAGCTTCCTTGAATGTCATCTGGACGTCCATATAAACAACACATTCCCTTATCTCACACATTAGTGACCTCGTTAAAACATGTAACCAGGTTAGTTAAAAATGTCTGACCCTTTTTAAATCCATGCTGACTTACTCTGATCTGTTCATATATGTCAGACATTCTGTCTCTAAACCAGCTTCAATTACTTCCCAACAATAGACATTCGACGGAGATGTTCATTGTGAGTGAGGTTAGTAAACAGCTAGCACTGACATGACGGGCTGAACAGCCTCCTCCTAGAGTCACAGAGTCAAAGAGATATTCAGCATGGAAACAGACCCTTCGGTCCAACTTGTCCATGCCGACCAGACATCCCAAACCAATCTAGTCCCACCTGCCAACTCCTGGCCCAGATCCCTCCAAACCCTTCCTATTCATATACCCATCCAGATGCCTTTTAAATGTTGCAATTGTACCAGCATCTACCACTTCCTCTGGCAGCCCCATTCCGCACTCGCACCACCCTGTGCGTGAAAAAGTTGCTCCTCAATTCTCTTTTATATCTTTCCTCTCTTACCCTAAACCTATGCCCTCTATTACTGGACTCCACCACCCCAGGGAAAAGACTTGGTCTCTTTGCCCTATCCATGCTCCTCATGATTTTATAAACCTCTGTAAGGTCACTCCTCAGCCTCCGACACTCCAGGGAAAACATCCCCAGCCTATTTAACCTCTCCCTATAGCTTAAATTCTCCAACCCTGGTAACATCCTTTTAAATCTTTTCTGAACCCTTTCAAGTTTCACAACATCTTTCTGATAGGAAGGAGACCAGAATTGAATGCAATACTCCAAAAGTGGCCTAGGTGACCTCCCAATTCCTATACTCAATAATCTGACCATTAAAGGAAAGCATATCGAATGTCTTCTTCATTATCCTATCCACCGACTACTCTACTTTCAAGGAGCTATGAACATGCACTCCAAAGTCTCTTTGTTCAGCAACACTCCCAAGGACCTTACTATTAAGAGTATAAGTGCTGCTCAGATTTGCTTTCCCAAATGCAGCACCTTACATTTATCTAAATTAAACTCCATCTGCCATTCCTCAGCTCAATGGCCCATTGGATCAAGATCCTGTTGTAATCTGAGGTAACCTTCTTCACTGTCCACTTCACCCCCAATTTTCGTGTCATTTGCAAACTTACTAACTCTACCGCCTATGTTCATATCCAAATCATTTATTTAAATGACAAAAAGTAGTTGACTCAGCACCATTCCTTATGACACTCCACTGGCCACAGGCCTCCAATCTGAAAAACATCCCTCCACTACCACCCTCTGTATTCTACCTTTGAGCCAGTTCTGTATCCAAATGGCTAGTTCTCCTGTATTCCATGAGATCTAACCTTGCTAACCTATCTCCCATGGGGAACCTTGTCGAATGCCTTACTGAAGTCCATTCAGATCCTGTCTAAGGCTGTGCCCTTATCAATTCTTTCTGTTACTTCTTCAAAAGATTCATTCAAGTTTGTGAGACATGATTTCCCACACACAAAACCATGCTGCCCAACCCTAATCAGTCTTTGCCTTTCCAAATGTATGGACAATTTGTCCCTCAGGATTCCTTCCAAGAACTTCCTCACAATCGACGTCTGGCTCATTGGTCTACAATTCCCTGACTTGTCCTTACCACCTTTCTTAAATAGTGGCACCAATTAGTGAACCTCCAGTCTTCTGGCACATCATCTGTGACTATTGAGGATACAAATATCACAGTATGATGCCCAGCAATCACTTCCCTAGCTTCCCACAGAGTCCTGGGGTACACCTAATTAGGTCCTGGGGATTTATCCACTTTTATGCATTTCAAGACATCTAGCATCTCCTCGTCTGAAATAAGAACATTTTTCAAGATGTCACCATCCATTACCCTACGTTCTATAATCTTCAATATCCTTCTCCACCGTTAAACTGAAGCAAAATACTCGTTTGGTATCTGCCCCATCTCGTGCGGCTCCACACAAAGGTCGCCTTTCTGATCTTTGAGGGGCCCTATTCTCTCCTTAGTTACCCTCTTGTCCTTAATGTATTCGTAAAACCCCTCTGGATTCTCCTTAACCTTATTTGTCAAAACTCTCTCATGTCCCCTTGTTGCCCTCCTGATTTCCCTCTTAAGAATACTCCTACTGCCTTTGTATGCCTCTAAGGATTCACTCGATCTATCCTGTCAATACCTGACATATGCTCCATTCTTTTTCTTAACCAAACCCTCAATGTTTCTTGTCATCCAATATTCCCTACACCTACCAGCCTTTCCTTTCACCCTAACTAAAATATACTTTCTCTGGACTCAAGTTATATCACTTCTGAAGGCTTCTCATTTTCCAGCTGTCCCTTTACCTGTGAGCAACTTCCCCCAATCAGCTTTTCAGAGTTTTAGATTAGATTGCTTAGTGTGGAAACAGGCCCTTCAGCCCAACAAGTCCAGACGGACCCTCCGAAGAGCAACCCACCCAGACCCATTCCCCTATGTTTACCGCTTCACCTAACACTATGGACAATTTAGCATGGCCAATTCACCTAACCTGCACTTTTTTAGACTGTGGGAGGAAACCGGAGCACCCGTAGGAAACCCACGCTGACATGGGGAGTATGTGCAAACTGCACACAGACAGTTGCCTGAGGTGGGAATTGAACCCGGGGCTCTGGCACTGTGAGGCAGCAGTGTTAACCACTGTGCCACCGTGCCTGATACTGGCAAAATTAGCCTTCCTCCAATTTAGAACTTCAACTTCTGGATCTGGTCTATCCTTTTCCATCACTATTTTAAAATGAATAGAATTATGCTCGCTGAGCAAAAGTGCTCCTCCACTTGCACCTCAGTCACCTGCCCTGCATTATTTCCCAAGAGAAGGTCGAGTTCTGCACCTTCTCTAGTAGGTACATCCACATACTGAATCAGAAAATTGTCTTGTACACACTTAACAAATTCCTCTCCATCTAAATCCTTAACACTATGGCAGTCCCAGTCTATGTTTGGAAAGTTAAAATCCCCTACTATAACCACCCCATTATTCTTACTGATAACTGAAATCTCCTTAAAAATTTATTTCTCAATTTCCCGCTGACTACTGGACGGGGGCTATAGTATAATCCCAAGAAGGTGATTATCCCCTTCTTTTTTCTCAGTTCCACCCAAATAATTTCCCTGGATGTATTTCTGGGAATATCCTCCCTAAGTACAGCTGTAATGTTATCCCTTATCAAAAATGCCACTCCCCCTCCTCTCTGGCCTCCCTTTCTGTCCTTCCTATAGCATTTGTATCCTAGAACATGAAACAGCCAGTCCTGTCCATCCCTGAGCCATGTTTCTGTAATTGCCATGCTATCCCAGTCCCACGTTCCTAACCATGCCCTATGTTCATCTTCCTTCCCTGTTAGGCCTCTTGCATTTGTTCCCGCCTGCCCTGACTCTTTGACTTGCCTTTGTTCTCAACTATACCAATCTCAGATTGAAATATTTCCTCACTATCTCCCTGGGTCCCTCCCACCCATCTTACTAGTTTAAATCCTCCCAAGCAGCTCTAGCAAACTCCCTGCCAGTATATTAATCCCCTTCCAATTTAGGTGCAATCCGTCCTTCTTGTACAGGTCACTTCTACCTCAAATTTGCCACCCAGGTAAATAGTGCTGTGAGGAAGGCATATGGTGTACTGGGCTTTATTGGTAGAGGAATTGAGTTCCGGAGTCCTGAGGTCATGTTGCAGTTGTGTAAGACTCTGGTGTGGCCTCATCTGGAGTATTGTGTGCAGTTTTGGTCGCCATACTATAGGAAGGATGTGGAGGCATTGGAACGAGTGCAGAGGAGGTTTACCAGGATGTTGCCTGGCATGGTAGGAAGATCATATGAGGAAAGGCTGAGGCACTTGGGCCTGTTCTCATTGGAGAAAAGAAGGTTTAGGGGAGATTTGATAGAGGTGTATAAGATGATTAGGGGTTTAGATAGGGTAGACACTGAGAACCTTTTACCGCTAATGGAGTCAGCTGTTACTAGGGGACACAGCTTTAAATTAAGGGGTGGTAGGTATAGGACAGATGTTAGGGGTAGATTCTTTACGCAGCGGGTTGTGAGTTCATGGAATGCCCTGCCAGTAGCAGTGGTGAACTCTCCCTCTTTATGGTCATTTAAGCGGGCATTGGATAGGCATATGGAAGTTATTGGGCTAGTGTAGGTTAGGTAGGATTTGGTCGGCGCAACATCGAGGGCCGAAGGGCCTGTACTGCGCTGTATTTTTCTATGTTCTATGTTCTATGTTCTATTTAAAACAGCTTCCAAAGATTCAAAAATGTGAATCCTTCTCCCATACACCAGCTCCTTAGCCATGCATTCATCTGCTCTATCCTACTATTCCTGCCCTCACTAGCTCATAGCACTGGGGGTAATTTAGATATTACTACTCTCGAGGATCTCCTTTTTAACTTCCTGCCTAACTCTCTGCAATCTACCTTCAGAATCTCAACCTTTTCCCTTCCTATGTCGTTGGTTCCAAAGTGTACAATGACCTCCTGCTGGTCCCTCTCCACCTTAAGAACATTTTGCACCCTCCCTGAGACATCCTTGATCCTGGCACCAGGGAAGCAACACAACATTCTGGCTTTTCACTGCTGGCCACAGAAACATCTGTCTGTACCTCGGGCTAGAGAGTCCCCTAACACAGTCGATCATTTGGAACCCGACATACGTCCCATTACATTAGAGCCAGTGTCAATACCAGGAACTTGGCTGCTCATGCTAAGTACCCCTGAGTTTCCATGACTCCCTACATTTTCCAAAGCAGCATACTTGTTTGAAATGGGAATAGCCACAGAAGACACCTGCACCTCTCTGGCCTTTCCTGAAGTTATGGTAAGAGCCCATGGGATCCAAGGCATTTTGGCAAATTGGATCCAAATATGAGGCAAAGAGTAATGGTGGAGGGTTGTCTTTGTGATTGGAAGCCTGTGACCAGTGGTGTAAGACAGGGATTGGGGCTGGGACCCTTGCTGTTTGTAATGTACATTAACAAATTGACTGTGATTGTATAATTCAAAAGTTTTCAGAGGCCACATAAATTGGTGGTGTTATTGATATTGATTTGATTTTTATTTTAGTGTATTGTCACGTGTACTCGAGTGCAAAAGTATTGGAGTACAGTGAAAAGTATGTAACGTCACCTCACAAGGTGCCATCTTAGGTACAAGGACCTCAGTACAGAATCGTAAGAACAAGGTAGAAAGAAAGAATAAAGTTCAAAGTTACACGTTGCAGATCTTTTTAGTTTTAAGTAGAAAATGAAGAAATAAAGCTGAAAGTTCAAGCATTAAAGCCTTTCTTTAGAACTTAGCAACCATGGGATCATACTTTAAGTAATCATCTCGAGACCAGAAGTCCGGGCTGAGGCCTTCCCTGGTGGAGAGACCACCATTACAGAAAGGACCACTATGTGGGCTGAGAGACACCCACTCTGGGCCACTCAGAGATCGCCACACTAGGCCGAGTGACCATCACGCTGGGCTGACAGTCTAGCATGCTGGGCTGACAGGCCACCATATTGAACTGAGAGGCCATCATGTTGGACCAAGAGTCTGTCTCGTTGGGCTGGAAGATCTCCCTGCCAGGCCAGGACACTGCCACACCAAGCCAGGAGGCCACATCATTAGGTCTGCACTAGGTCAGAGGCCTGGTGACTGAGGCTGGGAGTCCGTGCCCAGGAGAAGAAATAAGGGAGAAGGACAAAAGAAAAACACAAAAGAAAAGGAAAAGAGAAGTGGAATAGAAAGAAGAAAAGGAAACAGACGAAGCAGATGAACTCGGGCTGAAGCATCCTACTCTGCTGCCATCTTGGATGACTGGGTCTCAGGCTAGAGTCTGATATTGGTCAGCTGGTAACTTGGGCAGAGCAATGGCAGATGTAATTTAATCCTGATACCTCTGAGGTGATCTAACTTGGGAGGTCTAATAAGGGTAGGATATTCACAATGAAAGGCATGTGCCTTGAGTGTCCTCATGCATGAATCACAGAGGGTTGGTCGACAGGTACAATAAATAATTAGGAAGGCAAATGGAATTTTGTCCTTCATTGCTAAAGG
Organism: Hemiscyllium ocellatum; assembly: GCF_020745735.1. Lineage (NCBI taxonomy): Eukaryota > Metazoa > Chordata > Chondrichthyes > Orectolobiformes > Hemiscylliidae > Hemiscyllium > Hemiscyllium ocellatum. Next base: position 10,849,750 of record NC_083409.1, read on the forward strand.
GATTGAGTTTAAAAAGCGGGAATGTTATGTTGCAGCTGTACAGGGTGTTGGTGAGGCCACACCTGGAGTACTGCGTGCAGTAATAGTCTCCTTACTTGAAAAAGGCAATATTGGCACTAGAGAGGTGCAGAGTTCACTAGGCTGATTCCGGGGTGGAGGGGGTTGGCTTATGAAGGGAGACTGCATCGACTGGGATATATTCATGGGAACTTAGAAGAATGAGGGGAACCTTATAGAAACAAATAAAATTATAAAGATAATAGATAAGACAGAAGTAGAGAGGATGTTCCCACTGGCAGGTGAAACTAAAACAGGAGGGTTTAGCCTCAGAATTAGGGGGAGCAAATTTCGGACTGAATTGAGAAGGAACATCTTCATCCAGAGGGTCATAAATCTATGAAATTCTTTGCTCAATGAAGAAAGTGATGCTACTTCATTAAATGTTTTAAAACTAAGATAGATTTTTTTCACAACAAAGGAATTAAGAGATACAGTGAGAGCAAATGCCAGGTCTTGCACATTAGAAAAAATAATACAGGCATGGTCTAGGTTCTAAACGGTGAGAAAATTCCTAAAACCAAAGTACAATGGGATCTAGGAATGCTAGTCCCGGATTCTCTAAAGGTTCACTTGCAGGTTGAGTCTGTGGTTAAGGAAGCAAATGTAATATTGTAATTTATCTCAAGAGGATTGGAATGTAAAATGAGATGTGCTGCTGAGACTTTATAAAGCTCTGGTTAAGCCCAATTTAAAACACTGTGTCCAGTTTTTGGCCCCATACCTCAGAAAGAACATACTGGCACTGGACCGTGTCCAGTGGAGATTCACATGGATGAGCCCTGGAATGGTAAGCCTAATATATGATGAATGACCAAGGATCCTGGGATTGTATTCATTTGAGTTTAGAAGGTTAAGGGGAGATCTGATAGAAACTTACAAGATATGCATGGCTTAGAAAGGTTGGATGCTGGGAAATTGTTTCCGTTAAGTAGGGATACTAGCATCTGTGGGCACATCCTTAGAGTTAGAGGGGGTCAGTTTAAAATGGAACTGAGGAGACATTTCTTCAGCTAGAGAGTTATGGGCCTGTGAAATTCATTGCCACAGAGCGCAGTGGTGGCCAAGATATTAAATGTCTTCAAGGCAGAGATTGATAAATTCTTAATCTTGCAATGAATTAAGGGCTACAGGGAGAGTGCGAGTAACTGTCGTTAAATGCCCATCACCCATGATTGAATGGCGGAGTGGACTCGATGGGTCAAATGGCCTTACTTCCACTCCTATGTCTTATGGTCTTATGTGGAACTGAGTCATGAAAAGATCAACCATGATCTTATTGAATGGCAGAGCAGGGTTGAAGGGCCAGATGGCGTCCTCTTGCTCCTAGTTCTTATGTTCTTATGTTCGTTGGGAGTACTGAGGAATGAAGGGACCTTGGTATACAAGTCCATCAATCCCAGAAGGCATCAACTCGACAGGGTGGTGAAGAAAGCATATGGGATGCTTGTCATCATTAGCCAGGGTGTAGAATATAGAAAGGAAGAATTCTTGTTGTTACCTGACAGAGCATTGGTTAGGTCATGTCTGGAATACTGTGCACATTTCTGGTCATGACACTGTTGGAAGAACATGATTGGACTGGAGAAGATGCAGAGGAGATTAACCAGAATGTTCCCTGGGATGGAAAGTGTTAGTTCTGAGGAGAGACTGGATAGACTGGGTTTGTTTTCTCTGGGGGGAATCTGATTGAGGTATACAAAAATATGAAAGGCATAGTCAAAGTCAATTGTGAGAATCTTTTCCCCATGTCAGACATGTCTATGACCAGAGGGAATAAGCTTACCGTGTGAAAATGTGGTTTAGACGGGTTGAGGACTTGTTTTCCCCAGAGGGTGGTAGAAATATGGAAGGTGCTGCTTGAGAAGGTGGTGGAGGCAGCTCCTCTCACAACATTTAAGAAACATCCAGATGAGCACATAAAATGCCAGGGCATGGAAGGCTATGGACCAACTGCAGGTAAATGGAGTTTGGTGATTACTGATTGGCATCAACATGTCGACAAACAGAAGGGCCTGTTTGTTTGCTGTATGACTCTATGACTATGAAGAGAAGGATGTGGAAGCATTTTTCATGTTGTTTCAGAAGATAGCAACACAAGTGAGGTGGGAAAAACAGGTTGGACCTTGCCCGTGCAAAATGAACTTGAGAAGCACAAGAGGTTTCTACATCCCTGTCAGAGGAATGTTCTCGGGATCATGAGGAAGTGAAATCGGCTATTCTAAGCACATATGAGTTGGCCCCAGAAACATACAGACAGATGTTTCAGAACTTACACAAACAGCCTGGACAAACCTCTACTGAGTTTAAGAGAGTTTAACAAAATAATATTGACAGGTGGATAAGAGCATTAACAGCTGAGAATACTTACAATGCTCTCAGAGAAGTTATATTTTGAGAAGAATTTAAAGCTTCCTTCCCTTCTAGAGTTAGAAATTAATGTCGAAGACCAAAGGGAACGACAGCAAGACAAACAGCTAGAATGGCTGATGATTGTAGACTTTGTTAAAACCAAAACCCTGCAGATGCTGGAATCCAAAGTAGACAAACAGGAGGCTGGAAGAGCACAACAAGCCAAGCAGCATCAGGAGGTGGAGAAGTCACCTGATGGGAGATTAATCCAGAAACCTTTTTCCCATCAGGCCCAGAAATGGGAGAAAAATAAAAATTGGGAGAGTGTGAGGATGGAAGGTAGCCAGGGGAGAGAAGGGTCAGGAGGGAACAGCCCAAGAACTCCTCCTCAGATTAAGGAGGAAATTGCTGAGGGTGGAAGTGATGATCAGAAGCTGAAATGTTTCTCTTGGAATAAGGTGGGCCATGTATGTTTGGAATGTTGGAAGTTGTGAGGTAAACCCAGGGGATTTATGGGAGTTAGTAAAATGAATCAGAGAAGGGAACACAAACTGACAATCCCACAGAGCAGGTTGTAGCTGTAACTATAGCAAAAAGGCCGGAGGTGAATTATGTCATGAGTAAAGGAAGTTGTCAGGTAGATGAGAGGTGGACAGGACTTTTATCAAAAGGAATGGTGACTCCTTTTTCTTCAGCTAAACCCAGAACCAAACTGAGAGATACAGGAGCAACACAGTCACTTTTACTGGAGAAAAAATTGATTTTCCCTCCAGAGAGCTCAATGGGAGCTAATGTATTAATCAATGGGATTGGTGGAGAATATGTTCCACTTCCATTGTATACAGTACAACTGGAATGTGATTTGTTATCAGGAGAAGAAATTGTCGGAATGTGAAAACATTCCCTGTTGAAGGAGTCGATTTCCTTCTGGGGAATGGTTTGTCAGAACTAAAGGCAGTAGCTTCCCCGATAATTACAGAATGTCCAAAGGAGGGCCAAGAAACAGAACAATGACAGGAACAGGTTCCTGGTCTCTCTCCTTCGTGTGAGGTAACCAGGGCAATGGTTAAACAAAATCCATCAATAAGGGTTGATGTGACAAGACAGCAAGTGAAAGGATCGCTGAAACGTTCCAAAAGGGTGAAGATAATCCAGGTGGAGTGGTTGGTATGATGTCACTAATTCCAGCAGATCCAAAAAGCAGATCCTGAATGAAATAAATGAGCACAGTCAGCTCATAATGAGGTCAAGGCTGAAGGAGTTTCAGAGTGTTATTGTGTTCAGAATGGAGCGCTGATGAGGAAGTGGAGACCCCCTCAAAGACCCCCAGAAGAATGGTCGGTTAGACATTGGCTAGTGGTCCCACCCAGCTATCAGAGGGAGATAGTACAAGGGGCACATGAGACTTTTATGGCAGGTCACATGGGGATTTGGAAAACACAGGCATTCAGAAACAGGTATTTTACTGAGCTACAATTGGATAAAGATGTGGTGCAGTTTTATAAAACGTGTCTTACTTGTCAAGTTATAGGTAAACATCAATACAAAACCAGCATCCTTAATTCCTTTCCCAGTTTTTGAGGAACCATCCCGTCATGTACAGGTTTGTCAAGTAGTGAGTATAATAGAGGAGGGGATCAGAAAAAGCTTGAGATCAAAAAAGACCTGGACACTTCCCAAAGTAAACTTCCTGTTATTAGATGAACAAATTCAGAGATATTTGAGACTTCAGACACAATTTTTGTATCTGGAGAAAGATCAACAGGTAGATTTAGTGAGGCTGCTCAGACAATACAAAGATGTTTGTATGAGGAGTCATTGAGGACTTTGGTTCTGTCCTTGATGGAGCTTAGAAAGATGAGAGGGAATGTAATTGAAACTTACAGAATACAGGGTGGCCTGGATAGAGTGGACATGGAGGAGATGTTTCTAATAATAGGAGAGTTGGAGACCCGAGGGAACAGCCTCAGAGTGAAGAGATGATCTTTCGAACTGAGTTGAGAAGGACTTTCTTCAGCCAGAGTGTCATTAATCTGTGGAACTGCAGAGGGCCTTGGAGACCAATTCGTTGAGTGTATTTAAGACAGAGATAGATTGGCTCTTGATTGGTCAAGGGATCAAGATTTACAGGGAAAAGGGAAGAGATTGGGGCTGAGAAACATTATCAACTGTAAATGACCAGACATGATGGGCCAAATGGCCCAATTCTGCTCCTTTATCTTGTGGACTTGTATTGATACACTTAGATCTATCACATGAATCAAATATAACATGAATTTGGTAATTCAGACAAAATAAAACAAAAACCAACCGAAACCGGCAATGGAACAGAGGGCTTCCATGTTGGAGAATCAGCTGATTGAACCATATCAGAGTAATTGGAGTTCTCCTGTAGTATTGGCTCCTGAACCAAACTGTTCAATTTAATTCTGTGTAGACTTGAGGAATCTGAGTCTCGTCATAAAACCAGATTCATTCCCTATTCCCAGCTGAGAAGGTTGTATAAAGAGGGTTTGTAGCATATCATTCTTGTATAAAATTGATTTGTTAAAAGGATGTTGACAAGAACTCACTGATAACTAGAACTAAGCGAGTTTCTGTATTTATCACACCTAATGGATTATACCCAATGGCAGGTTTTGCTCTGTGGACTTAACAACTCTCCAGGCACATTTGAATGATTATTGTGAAAGTGAACAAGGTCACACTCCCCCACATTACACTCCATCTGCCCAATATTTCTTCAAAGCCCAGCTGTATCTAATATTCAGCAGGATGGATCTTCACTGAGAAATAACCATTTGTAACTAGAATAATGATATCTCTGAGAATCATATTAATAATTGTTTTTATTGAAGCTTTCATAAGTTCTGTGTTGATTGACACAATGCTCTGGTTTGGGCTTTGCTGTCTGTACAAATCATCTGTCATGTCTTTGCTGCAATGGTTCACATTTACATCATCAAACTCACACTCCAAATATCCCGTCATTATTCTCCATGGGATTCACTGGCATTGGCTCAGATCGAACTCCCAGCAGCTGAAATGGAGGGAGGGATACGGCTTAGAGAGCAAGAGATGGAGCACAGGGAGAGAGAGAGAGAGAGAGAGAGAGAAAGAGAGCAATGAAGCACTAAAAGAGAGGGGGATAGACCTTGGACAGAGAAAGAGGTTTGGAATTCAGAGTGAGATCTATGCAGCTGAGTTAGAGAGGGGTGGGGAGAGTGAGTGAGTGAGAGAGATGGAGTCAAGGAGTTCTATGTCAAAGATAAATTATACTCTGTTAAAGATTGGACTGGATGAATGCTGACTCTCTGACTCTATGAACACTACCTAGAAAGCTGCCTAACTTTGTGTCATTAGCAAACTAGAGTATCTGACTTGCTATGTCATTATCCAGTGCATTAATAAATAATATAAATAATTGAGGTGTGCGCACACATTCCTATTGAACACCACTGGTCACATCCTGCCAATTTCAGCAGTTACCCATTATCTCTGTTTTCTGTCACCTGTCACTCAACCAATTTCGGTATGGCAGTATTTTAGCCTCAATTCTGTGGATTTCTAACTGAGTTGAACAGTTTCTTACATGGGATTTTATCAAATGCCCTCTGGAAGTGCCTATAAACAACATCCATTGACATTACTGTCTCCAGTAATTTTGTTTCCTCTTCAAAAATGTTCAATGAGATTTTTCACCATGACCAACTTGTCATGAATCCTTGCTGATTCTCCCTGATTAACTGATCATTTTCAAGGTCTTCAGTTACCCCCATCCTTGATTATAGACTACAACAATTTCCACACCACAAACGTTGGCTTAATGACCTGTAATTCCCTGGCTTTTCTCTGACATCTTTGTTAAATGTGAAATGAAATTTGCAATTTTCCAGTTCAGAGGTACGACTCCTGAATCCAGGTAACTCTGAAAGATTATAGTCAGGGTGTCTGCAATGTGGTTTATTACTACTTTTTCACCCTCAGGTTCTGAGGATTTGTCACTCTTTAGTTCCATTATTTTCCTTATTACACATGTTCTATTGACATTAACTTTATTGAGGTGACACAGTGGTTAGCACTGCTGCCTCACAGCACCAGAGTCCCAGGTTCAATTCCAGCCTTGGGCAATTGCCTGTGTGGAGTTTGCACATTGTCTGCATGGGTTTCCTCCTACTATCCAAAGATGTGCAGGTCAGATGAATTGGTCATACTAAATTGCCCATAGCGTTAGGTGCATTAGTCAGAGGGAAAATGGGTCTGGGTGGGTTACTCTTCGGAGGGTCGGTGTGGACTGGTTGGGCCAAAAGGCATGTTTGCACACTGCAGGGAATCTAATCAGTCCCTGACACAGATCCTCTGTTAATTCCTTTGGGACTTCAGGCAAGTCCTCTTCCTTTTCTACTGCAAATCTTGAGGTAAAGTATTTATTTAACATGGCTGTCATTTCCCCATTGTCACTGACAATATCCCTCACTTTCAGTCTTTAATGGCCAACATTGCTCCTGACCTCCCAGCTTCCCTTTTATGGAACTGTAACATTTCTCCTGATTGATTTTGTTACATGTTTCCTTTCAGAATCCCTTTTGGTAGCTCTTAGAAGCTGATATGTGGCCCTTTTGTATCCTTCCCATTCAGCGGAATCTGTCCTTATTTTTTGCTTTTCTATAAGCCTTTTTTAACATTTTATCCTTTCCCGTATCTCTTTAATTGACCATTGTTGTTTGTTCGCTTTTCCCTCTCAGGTATAAAGTAGCTTTGTTTTGTGTTGAATGTTCCTTTAAATATTCCCCACTGTTCTTCAGTTGTTTTACCCATGAGCTGATTTTCCCAGTTTATTGTGGACAGTTTCTGTCGCATCTTGTTAAAGTCGGCCCTTACCTTAATCTCAAAATCGAGCAGCTGATTCATTCTTTTTACTTTCAAATGCGACACTGAACTAGATCATGTTATGATCACTATTTGATAAATGTTCATGCACAAATAGTTACGAACTAAATCTGGCTCATTATTCATTACTAATTCCAATATTGCTTGTCCACTTGTTGTATCCAGGACCTATTGCTGTTGGAAACTATTCTGGACACACAGCAGCAATTCACTACCTTTCTGACAGAGGGCTTGTCTGTCTCCCAATCTAAGTTAAAGTTAAACTTCCCCATTAATAATACACTGGCTTTGCTACACACTTGTCTAATTCCTCCATTTATATAATCCAGCACCTCAGAGCTGCTGTCAGGGGGGTCTGTATCCAACATCTACTACAGTTTTAGATCCTTTCCTGCTCCTCAGTCCCACTGAATGTTTTCCCCTCATTATGACCTCCCTCACCATTGAAGCCATTTTTTCCCTCATCAATGAAGCTGCTCCACCTCTTCTGCCATTTCCCATATCCATCCTGTGAACCTTCTAACCCGATAGATATCGTTCCCAATCTGAATGATTCTGCAACTATGGCTCAGTAATTGATCCGGTACCACAATCTTAAATTTGAATTTGTGCCTGCAGATTATTGTATTTATTCCTTACGCTCCGTGCATTCGTATGTAGGACTCTTATTTGGTCCATTCACTGGACTCTGTTCCTCAGCACTGATGCTGTACTCACCTCTTTCTTATTTCTCTCCATCTGTCTAATCAATATCCTTCTGATAGCTTTCCAGATATTGTCCAAATAGGGCCTTCTGCCGATTTTTGCTGATGTTGTTGGTCCCAACACAGACAACAACAACTGGATCCTCAACCGCCCCCACCCCCATTCCCCACCCCACCCCCCCCCCCCCCCAAGTCTGTTATACTTAAAAGCCGGCTCGAGATGCCCTTACCTTGAAACCAGGCAGGCAACACACCATGTGGGGCTCTCAATCCTGCTCACAAAGGATGCTATCAGTTCCCCTCATTATCAAGACCCCTCTTTTCTTTATGCTCCCCCAATCTGAGTGGCCTCCTGGACCATGGTGCAGTGGTTTCCTTCGTTCATTCATAGGAAATGGACATCTCTGGCCAAGCCAGCAATGACTGCCCTTAGGAGTCATCGAATCATAGAATCCATACCGTGTGAAACAGGCCATTCAGACCAATGAGTCCACACCAACATTCTGAAGAGCATCCCACCCAGACTTGTCTCCCTACCTTATCCCTGTAAATCTGCATCTCCCATGGCTAATGCACCTAACCTACACATCCCTACATTTTCCCCAGTTTAGACATTATAATTTCTGCTCTATCTTTATCTTTTTATATAATGACTTTGAAACTTACAGAGTTATGGTCACTATCACCAAAATCCTCAAACGACATTTGCCCATTCTCCCGACAATCCTTTTCCTCATTGACACAGGGAGCAAGTCCCTCATTCCTGTTGGACAAGGAGCTGAGGCACCTGTAAGGCTAAATCCAGGCTGCATCGACCTGTTCACTTTTGGTCACACCCTCCTGTCCCTGACCACTGGCCATAATTTGAAGTATTTAACCTACAAGGTGTGACTGTCTCCCCAAACACAGTGCCCAGGTAACTCCCCTCCCCCCCCCCCCCCCCCCCCACCCCCCCGCCTCCCGGTGTGTTGCAGTGTTTGAAGCTCAGATTCCAGCTCATCAACTCTGAGCTGGAGTGCCTTGAGCAACCAACACTTGCTGTAGATGTGGTCACTCTGAGCTACAATGGGCTCCACCACCTTCCCCATCGTACAATTACTACACATCGCCCGGCCCTGTATGTGGAAATTATTTGAGGAGTTTTTAATTTATATTTTAAAATTTGCTGCTGGTCTTTAGTTTTTAATCTGTAAAATATTTCCGTCCAGGAGACAGAGAATGTGCCAGCACAGGAGGAGGCTGTTCAGCCCCTCGTGTCAGTGCTAGCTGTTTACGAACCTCAATCACAATGAACATCTCCATTGAATGTCTGTTGTCAGGAAGTGATTGAGTCTGTTTTTAGAGACAGAATAACGGACAAATATGAACTGGTCCGAGAGAGTCAGCCTGGATTGACAAAGGTTCAGACATCTTTAACTAACCGGATTACACTTTGTTAGGAGCTCACTAATGTGGGATATAAGGGAATGTCGATGGCTATTGTCTATAGGGAATTCCAAAAGATATTTAAGAATGTTCCACAAAAGAAACATTGATTCAGATCTTACACTCCACAACCATCTGATGAAGGAGCAGCGCTCCAAACGCTAATGCTTCCAAACAAACCTGTTGCATTAGAATCTGGTGTTCTGTGATTTTTAACATTTACATAACAGTCCAACACCGGCATCTCCAAATCATGGAATTGGATGGAATTTGAGAAATGCATTTACGTTGGGTCAGGAATGAGTCTGTCTAGCAGACAGAGAGGAAGGATAATGTGCATGTGTTCCAATGAGCCAGATGTGAGTAGTGGTATTCCCAGGGATCTGTGCTGGGACCACAGCTTTTCACGATATTTCTCAGTGACTTGGATGAAGAAACAGAGAGCCGTATATCCAAGATTATTGATCACACTGAGTGAGGCAGCTTGGAGGAGGTCACAGAGATAGGGAGGGTGGAACAACAGGGAGCAGATTGAGAACAAGGATGGGAATTTGAAAATCGAGGTGTTGCTGGACCAGGAGCTGATGTCAGTCAGCTAGGATTGTGTCGGTTATAGTGGGGTGGGGAGGCATGGGCAGGAGTATGGGGTGGACTTGGTGTGAGTTTGAACACAGACAGCAGAGTTTGGAATGAGTTGATGTTTACGGAAGTCAGTGGCTGTGATGTGGGCCTGGATAACATTGGAATGGTCTCAAAAACATGGTTGAGATTTTCAGTGGCTGATAATTGTGATGTGGAGGATTTGGGCCTCAAATCAGCCCCAAAGATGAGGCCAAAGTTGTAAAGAGTCTGGTAGAGCAGCAGACAGTGCTCAGGGAGAGGGATGGAGTTTGTACCGGGAGCTGAAGAGGATGGCTTTGATCTTCCCAATGTGTTTCCCAGTGAGCCTGGCTCCTCAGTCCTGACTGCTCTTAGCTGCTGTGATTGTCACTGATTGGACACTTATTATTAGAGATTCTGACCACAGCAGAAAGCCCCAGTGTAAAAAATAACTGCAAAGACTGTCAGAGTACAAGGTTGAAACTTCACCAAGAGAGGAAGTGAAAGAAGGAGCTCGGAGCAGTTGGGTGTTTGTTACTGAGATGGGAGAAAACTGTGAACCGTCTGCACTCCCTGGAATCTGACAGCACAGGAGGAGGCCATTCAGCCCATCATGCCTTTGAATGATCCAGTTAATCCCACTGCTCCCCTCTCTCTCCCCGTAACCCAGCAAATCTTTCCTTTACAGCTCAATCTCCAATTCCCTCTCATAAACCTCATGTCCACAGAGTGAGACTGCCCTGAACCTGGGCTTCAAATTGGCATCTCATTCATTCATTGGGAGACAAACTGCCTGGGCTGGGAAATGGAGTTCAGTACCCTGAACATTCCCTCTCCCCTCCTGAGGGACACTTCATTTGGTTTTGCATATTCACCTGTGGGAAGTGGGCTTCACCGGCTGGGCCAACATTTTTTACCCTGTCCCTAGTTGCCCTGGAGTAGGTGGTGGGAAGCTGCCATCTTGAATTGTTGTCGTCTACAAGCTGTAAGTTGACCCACAATGCCAGCATTTTAACCCAGCAAGGCTGAGGGATCAGCGACATATTTCCAAGTCCGGATGCTAAGCTTTTTCGAGGGGAACTTGCAGCTCAGTGTTCCCATGTATCTGCTGCTCTTGTTCTAAATGGAAGTGAACGTGGGTTGGAAGGGAAACCAAAAGAACTGCAGATGCTGTAAATCTGAGACAAAAATAGAAAGTGCTGGAAAAGCTCAGCAGGTCTGGCAGCATCTGTGAAGAGAAATCAGAGTTAATATTTCATGCTCAACCAGAAATGTCAATTCTGATTTCTCTCCAAGATGCTGCCAGACCTGCTGAGCTTTTCCTGCAATTTTTATTTTTGTCCATGGGTTTGGAAGGTGCTATCTGAAGATCGGTGATGAATTTCTGCAGTGCATCTTATCAATAATATACACTGCTGCTATGGAGCGTCAGTGACGGTGAGTTTGGATGCTTTGAGAATGCGATGCCAATCAAGGAGTTTGCTTTGCTCTGGATGGTATCAAGTTTTTTGAGTGGATAAGAAAGACATAGGATACAATCGACATAGATAGGAAAGGTTTCAAGGGATATGTGTGAAATGCAGGCAAATAAGATGAGTTCACTTCAGAAAACCTGGTCAGCATGTAGAAGTTTGGCTTAAGGGTTTGTTTCTGTGCTGTATGACTCTGTGACACTATCAATCTATGAATGTTGTTGGAGCTGCACCTGTCCAGGCAAGTGGGGAGTATTTGCTCACACTCCTGACTTGGTTGACAGGCTTTGGGGGAATCAGGAGGTGAGTTACTGGATGCAGTATTCCTAGCCTCTAACTTGCTCTTGTAACCACTGTGTTTCTTTGGTGAATCCAGTTGTGTTTCTGGTCAATGGCACCTCAAGAATGTTCATAGTGGGGATTCAGTGATGGTAATAGCATTGATTATCAAGAGGCTATGTTTAGATTGTCTCTTATTGGTGATGGTGATTGGCTGGCATTTGCATGGCACCAATGGGAAATGTCACTTCTCAGACAAAACCTGGATATTGTCCAGATATTGTTGCATTTGCACGTGGACTGCTTCAGTATCTGAGCAGTTGGGAAGAGTGCTGAGCATTGTGCAATACGAGTTTGCCTTGAGTTGCAATATCTGTTCGGGGTCTGTCCTATTTAGTACGGTGATAGTACCACACAACACAATGGAGGGGATTCTCAATGTGAAGGTCAGACTTTGTTTCCACAAGGACTGTGTGATGGTCACTCTTACCAATACTGTCAAGGACAGATGCATCTACAGCCACAAGATTGGTGAGGATGGGGTCAAGCATCTTTTTCCATCTTTTGGTTCCAGCTGCAGAGCCAGTCCCTCAGCTACATCCATGAGGAACCAACCAGCTCGATCAGTAATGCTGCTGCCGAGCCACTCTCAGTGGTAGACATTGAAACCCCCCATCCAGTGTACACTCTCTGCTGTCATCACCCTCAGTGCTTCCTCCAAATATTGTTCAACATCCAGGAGAGACTGATTCATCAGCCGAGGGAGCAAGATATCTTGTAATCACCAGGAGGTTTCCTCGCCCATGTTTAACCTGGTGTCATGAGTCTTTATAGGGTCCAGAGCCAACTTTGAGACTTCCCAGGGTAACTCCCTTCTGGCTGCAGACCACTGTGTCATCAGCTCTGCTGGGTCTGCCTTTCTGGTGGGACAGGACACATGCAGGGACAGTGATGGTGGTGTCTGGGACATTGTCTGTAAGGTGTGGTTCTGTGAGTATGGCTGTGTCAGGTTGTTGCTTGAGTCATCTGTAAGACAGCTCTCCTGAATTTGGCACTAGCTCCCAGATGTCAGTAAGGAGGACAGAGCAGGGTAGACAGGACTGTTTCTGTCATTGTCTTTTCGGTGTCTAGATCGATGCCTGTGGTCTCATTTCTTTGTTGAAACATTGTCATAATTGATACAACTGAGAGCCTTGCTCGGCCATTTCAGAGGGCACTAGAGAGTCAACCACATTGCTAGAGGACAGTGCCGTGTACCTCGGCAGTACATTCCGACCTCCCCCACTTCCCCATTCTGTATATGGAAGGCGGAAGCCTGCCAGCAGGATATTCACCCGCAGGAGCTATCACAGCCCGTGTGCAATTCTGTCCCCACATCAAATCCACACAAATCCTGAATTCACATAACACCTTCAATGTCCAAACATTCCAAGAATGTTCACAAAGTTGCAGTAAGAGGGATGGGGGAGAGGGTGGAGGAACATAAGAACTAGGAGCAGGAGCAGGCAATTCAGCCCCTCGAGCCCACTCCACCATTTAATACAATCATGGCTGATCCCATCTCAGACTCAACTCCACTTTCCTGCTCACTCTCCATCATCCTTTAACCCATTACCCATTAAATATCTGTCCATCTCCTCCTTGGTGTGAGACAGGGAAGGGACCACTCCATTTCAGAAAAGACTGACCATGGAAGGGGAAGGAGAGGGGAAGGGATTGGAACATGTTGTGAATGGACAGGATGGGTCAGTGGTCAGAGCCTGTCCTGTGCCTCCAACTCACGCTGATGATCTGAGGATCTCCTCTCTCTGCTGGGCCTTCACGGAATGAGGTTTGTGTCCAAACCAGTCCCCAGTGAGAATAGGCCAACAGCACAGAACAGCACAGAACTGCCCTTCATTTGACCAGAATCTGTCCATCTTCCTGAGAGAGGCCAAACCCTGGTCAATGTGGAAATAGGGCCTTACTCCAGGAGAAGACGGGGTCAAGGGTTAACATCCATTAGTGGGACAGAGCAGTGGGAGATTTATCCTGCATTCACTGTCACCACCCAGGACACTGTCAGAAAGAGAGAGCAGTGAGGCAGAGAGAGAGATGGAGGGAAAAATAGTGTGTGTGTGTGAGAGAGAGAGAGAGAGAGAGAGAAAGAAAGAAAGAAAGAATGAGAGAGAGAGATAGAGGGACGAGCATCTGATACGGTGTAAGATATGTGAGGGGACCAAGACAGAGGTAGAAGGAGGTAAAAATGGCGAGGTTGAGGGATAGAGAGAGAAACAAGATGTGACACAGTGTGACTGAGAGGGATGGAGAGAGACAAAAAGACAAGGAGAGAGAGAAAAAGAGACAGGATGGGTGTGAGACTAAGCATGAAGAGAGTTGAGAGGGAGGGTAGGGTTGAGTGTGAGAGAGAAAGAGAGATGAGTATGGGTAGATTTATAATGACAGAGAGAGAGGGAAAGAGACTGCAAATTGGGTTTGAGAGAGGGAAGGAGAGAGAAAGAGGGAGGAATAGAGAGTGACAGATAACAATTGGAGGCTTTTAATTGAAGTGAGAGAGGGAGCGAGTAACAGAGACAGTGAGAGATGGAGAAACAGATGATAAGATGGAGTAAGAAAGCATCAGTGAGTTGGAGAGAGTGGCTATGAGACAGAGTGTGTGTGTGTGAGAGAGGGAGAGAACATGAAAGAGATTAACAGTGGGAGAGAAAGATAGAGGTAGAGAGAAAGAAATGGTAGATGTGAGTCAGAGAGAGAGAGGGACAAGTCCTGGTCACCACACTCTGGGAAGAATGTGATTGTACCTGAGAGGGTACAGGGGAGATTTCCCAGGATGCTGCCTGAGTGTGAGCTTTGGGCACACCTCCTCCCTGCCCAGCCCTGTTAGAATTTTATATGTTTCAATCAGATCCCCTCTCATCGTTCTGAACACGAGTGAGTCCATGGCCAGGCGAGTTGGAGAGTGAGAGGAGAGTTGAGAAGAAATGTTTTCACCTAAAGGGTGTTGGGAGTCTGGAACTCACTGCCTTAAAGGCTGGTTGAGTCACAAACTCTCGTGACATTGGAGCAGTGTTTAGATATTCCCTTGTGTTGCTGTAACCCCCAGGGTAATGGGCCAAGAGCTGGAGGATGGGATTAGTGTCATCAGATCTTTGTTTACCAGCACAGACACAATGGACCAAATGGCCTCATTCAGTGCTGTTCACATCAATGACTCTGAGACAGAGAGAGTGACAGAGAGAGAGAGAGAGAGAAGAGGAAGTGTGAGGGGCTGACGTGGCTCTCTCTGCCTGATGCCATTTACATACTGAGGAACACCCAGTCAGACTCTCACAGGCTGCAGCTTTATAAAGCAGAGCCCAGGGAAGGGAGAGTTTATCAGGAACCAGGCACAGGGACAGGAGCACACACCATGATTTCACACATCCAGCTGATCTGGCCCCTGGCATTCTGTGTCGCAGGTACAAATCTCTCTCCTTCCACCTTGAATCTTTAGCTGCTCTCCATTTCACTCCAATTCCACTGACTTGTGATTGAAGGGAAAATGCTGAAACCAGAGGAATGCTCAGTGTCTCCAACAATCTCTCATTTGACCGGCTCTTTCTGTGACAGTTCTGACTTCACTGTGTTTCTCTCTGACCCCTCAGGTATCAGTGGGGACATCACCATGACCCAGTCTCCCCCGGTGCTGTCAGTGGAACTGGGCCAGACTGCAACCATCACCTGTAAGGCCAGTCAAAGCATTAGCAGCTACCTTGCTTGGTACCAGCAGCGAGAAGGTCAGAAACCCTCTCTCCTGATCTATTATGCAGCAACTCGATTCACAGGAGTCTCAGAGCGATTCACCGGCAGTGGATCAGGGACCAGTTTCACCCTGACAATCAGCAACGTTCAGAATGAGGATGTGGCTGACTATTACTGTCAGCAAGGTGACAGCTGGCCTTCACAGTGATACAGAACTGAACAAAAACCTCAATACATAAAGCACTACCTCCTGTCCTGACACATCCCACAGTTACATAAAATGTATAATAATGGACACACAGTCCCACCACCTGAACTGATATATCCACAGTTAGATCTAAACGAAATTGATCAAATTACCCCAAACTAGGATTGGCACTGTCCACGACACACTCCAATCCCTGTGGTGTCTCAACGGTCACTGAAAGCCTCAAGTTTCCCTCTTACATTCCATGGCCACATGTGAAGAGCAGCTGCAAGATTTAACATCGAAAAATAAATTTCACAAACCTCCCGAGCCCAGCTGGAAACAACCCAGAGAGACAGAGAGAGAAAGACACATGAATGAGGGAGAGACAGAGAGGGGCAGGGAGAGGGTGAGAGTGAGTGAGAGACAGATAGAGACAGGGAGAGGTTGACAGTGATAAGTGGGAAGCAGAGAGCTGAGGTTTTTGTACAGCCTCTGCACTGGGAGCTCTCACTGTGGTACACGTTCGGTAAAGGAACCAAGCTCAGACTGAGTAAGTAAACCTCAATCCTCTGTTATTAACCCTGTCAATACTGAAACACACTTTCTAAAATACAGTTGCTGATTTGTTGAAGGTGTTAGTGGGAAGCTGCAGTGAATGAAATGGTTGATTGAGGAGCACTGTGTCTAACAGGGTGTCCATCTGTATTTCTTTACATTCATACCCTCTTTAAAAAAAGCAAGATATAAGTCAGTCAGTTTTACTCACTGTGTGGAGGAGCTCTGTCCATTTACAGCCTGTGGTCCCATTCCTGCAGCATGGAGTGAAATCAGTGAGTAGCCTCCTGCCAGTCTCAGTGTGACGGACACGGGGCAGAGTTTGATTTTAGCTCTGGCTCCCTGTCCCAGTCTCTGATCTCACTGACCTCAGCAGCAGCAGCAGCAGCAGCAGCAGCAGCACAGTGAGACACCGAGCTCCCACCTCCCCCAGCTTTAACTCTGCTCAATCACACAATCACAGAACTGTTACAGTGCACAAGGAGGCCATTCCATCCATCCTGTCTGGACTAGCTCTCCGAATGAGCAATTCACTGAGTGTCATTCTCCTGCCTTCTCCCTGTCACCCTGCACGTTGTTCCTTTTCAGATAACAGTCTCATTCCCTTCGGAATGTTTCAATTGAAGCTGCCTCCACCACACTCTCAGGCAGTGCATTCCACACCTTAACCACCCACTGGCTGAAAATGTTTTCCCTCATCTCACTTTTCTTACTTTTCCAATTACTTTCAATCTGTGGCCTCTCGGTCTCAATCCTTTCACAAGTGGAATCATTTTCTCCCTATTTACTCTGTTCCAGGCCCCCTCCTGATTTTGAATTTCTGGAACAATTCTCCTCGCTGCCTTCTCCAAAGACTTGAAGGTGCCGGTGTTGGACTGGGGTGGACAAAGTTAAAAATCACACAACACCAGGTTATAGTCCAACAGGGGGTTTATTTGGAAGCACCAGCTTTCGGAGCGCCCCTCCTTCATCAAATGGTTGTCAGCAGTGCTCCGAAAGCTAGTGCTTCCACATTAACCTGTTGGACTATAACCTGATGTTGTGTGATCTGTAACTTTCTCCAAAGAAGACAGTCCCAGATTCTCCAATCTATCTTCATACTGATATTCCTCATCCCTGGAATGATCTTTGTGCATATGTTTGCCAGCTCTACAAAACATTCACCTCCTTCCTGCATTATTCACATTATTTATGTCCCTCATGATTTTATAAACCTCTGTAAGGTCACTCCTCAGCCTCCGGCACTTCAGGGTAAAAGATCTCAGCTTTTCCAGCCTCTAATGGTCACGGAGTCATACAGCGTGGAAACAGATCTTTCAGTCTAACTTCTCCATGCTAACTAGATATCCAAAACTGACTTCAGCCCATTTGCCAGCATTTAGCCCACATCCCTCTAAACCCTTCCTATTCATGTACCCATCCAAACATCTTTTAAATGCTATAATTGTATCCGTCTCCAGCACTTTCTCTGACAGCTCGATCCATACACACACCACCCTCTGTGTGACAAGTTACCCCTCAGGTCCCTTTTGGATCTTTTGCCTCTCATCTTAAACCTATACCCTCTAGTTTTGGATTCCCTTTCCCAAGGCAAAGACCTGTGATGTACACCCTGTCCATGCCCGTCATGATTTTATAAACATCTATAAGGCCACCCCTCAGTCTCCGATCCTGCAGGAAAAATAACCCGTCTATTGAGCCTCTTCCGACAGCTCAAACCCTCCAGTTCCAGGCAACATCCATGTCAATCTTTTCTGCTGAATTTTAAGTTTAACAGCATCCTTCCTATCACAGGATGATCAGAATTGTTCACGTTATTCCCAAAGTAGCCTCACCAATTTCCTGTACAGCTGCAAATGATGTCCCAACTCTGATACTTAGTGCAGTGACCAATAAAGGCAAGTGTACCCAACACCTTCTTCATCTCCCTGTCTCCCTGTGACTCCACTGTCAAGGAATACTGCCCCTGCCCCTGCACCTGCCCCTGCCCCTGCCCCTGCCCCTGCCCCTGCCCCTGCCCCTGCCCCTGCCCCTGCACCTGCCCCTGCATCTGCCCCTGCCCCTGCCCCTGCCCCTGCCCCTGCCCCTGCTCCTGCCCCTGCACTTGCCCCTGCCCCTGCACCCTGAGGTCACTTTGTTGAGCAACACCCCACAGGGCCCCACCATTAACAGTACAAGTCCTGCCCTGGTTTGATTTTCCAAAATGCAACATCTCACATTTATCTAAATTGAACTCCATTTGTCACACGTTTAGATCAGAGTGGTGCTGGAAAAGCACAGCAGGTCAGGCAACATCCAAAGAGCAGGAAAATCGACATTTCGGGCAAAAGCCCTTCATCAGGATTCCTCTAGCCGAAACATCAATTTTTCTGCTCCTCGGATGCTGCCTGACATGCTGTGCTTTTCCAGCACCACTCTGATCTAAACTCTGGTTTCCAGCATCTGCAGTCTGCACTTTTGTCCATTTGCCACACCTCTGCCCATCTCCCCAAATGATCAAGGTCCCACTGTACTCTCAGATAACCTTCTTCACTATCCACTGTACCACCAATTTTGGTGTCATTTACAAACTCGCCATAATTTCTATATTCACATCCAAATCATTTATTTAAATGATGAAAAGCCATGGACCCAGCACCAATCCTTGTGGCACACAGCTGACATCTGATCTCCAGTCTCAAAAGCAACCCCTTACCACCACTCTCTGTCTCCTATCTTGAAGCCATTTTTTTACCCAAATGGCTAGCTCCCCCTGAATCCCATGTGGCCTAACCTTCCTAATCAGTCTATCATGTGGAACCTTGTCAAATGCTGAAGTCTATATAGACAGTGTCTACTGTTCTGCCTACCCCAATCTTCTCTTCAAACAACCTCAATCACATTAGTGAGACACGATTACCATGCACAAAACTGCATTGATTGTCCAAATGCATGTAAATCCTGTTCCTCAGAATTCACTCCAATAATTTACCCAGCAATGACATCAGTCCCACTGGTTTATAGTTCCCTGGCTTTTCCTTAAACAATGGCTAACATTAGCCAACCTCTCTGGTTCTCCAGAACCTCACTCGTGGCTGTCAATCAGAAACATACCTCAGCAAGGGGTCCAGCAATCTCTTTCCTAGCTTTCCACAATGTCCTGGGATACACCTGGAGATTTATCTACCATCTTGCACTTTAAGAAATCCTCTTCTGTAATGTCTTTCTCCATGATAAATACTGACCTGGAATATTCATTTAAGACCTAAACCATTTCCTGTGGATCCACCCAGAGGTACATTGTTCATCTTCATGGGGCCCTATTCTCTCTTTAGTTACTCTTTTGCCCTTTTCTTATTTACCATAATTCTACCACTTTTGCCCTTGAGTAAGTTCAGGAATTGTTTGCCCTCCTTCAAATGTATCTCGAATATACCTGGTCCACATCCTCTACTATTCTTTTCAGGATTTTCCTGCCAACCTTTGATCCCACTTTATTCAGATCCGTTACATCCATATCCTACAGAAGCTGGCATTTTCCCCAGTGAAGATGTTTGACCCTGAAAAGGCCTTTGTTCTTTTCTACCGTCACCCTCAACTCTGTGATACAATGATCACTCTTCCTTAAGTGTCCTCTCACTGACACTTGATCCACTTGGGCCTCCTCATTCCCAAGATCCAGATCTAGCAGAACCTCCTTTCTCATTGGACTGGAAACCTGCGGCTGGAGAAAATTCACATGAACACACTCTCACGACCCTGGCCCCTCTCTGTCCTTCACACTGCTACTACCCCAGTCTATATTCAGAAATTAAAGACATTTCCACCCCCCCCCCCCACCCCATTTATAATGACTATTACATTTGCAGGTCTCTGTAAATTCCTTGCAAATGTATCCCTCTAAATCTCTCCCACTGGCTGGTGACTTATTGACTGCACTGATGATTCTGTGGACCTTGGTGTTCCTCTCTGACAGTCCCTCCTGACTCCCACAGCCCTGTCAAGTTAGTTTAAACCCTCTCCAACAGAACGAGTAGATCACCTCAAAGGAGCTCAGTGTCAGCTCTGTTCAGGAGCAACGCTGTCTGGTCTATCCAGGTCCCATCTCCCCCAGACCCAGTCCCGATGTCACAAGAATCTAAAACCCTCCCTCCTGGATCCTCTTCCCAGCCCCACAGTCACTTGTGTTATCCTCCTGCTCCTCTTCTCACTTGCCTGGGGCACTGGGAGTAATCTGAAGATTCCTAATTTTGAGTTCCTGATGTTAATTCCCTTCTGAGCTCCCTAAATTCTGACTGCAGGACTACATCCCTTTTCTCCCTCTGTCATTGGGACCGATGTGGACCACGACTGCTGCCTGTTCCCCCTCTCCCCTCAGGGTGCTCTGCAGTCGCTCAGTGACATCCTTCACCCTGGCACCAGGGAGACAACACACCATCCTGGATTCTCATCTGCAGCTGCAGAAATACCTATCGATGCCCTCACTCTCGAATCTCCTCTCACTATCACTCTTCCAGTCTTCCTAATACCCCCCTCCCCCCAATACAGCTGAGCCACCAGTGGTGCCATGGGTTTGGCTCTGGATGCACTCCCCAGATGAACCATCATTCTCATCAGGATTCCAAACTGAATCCTGTTTGGAGAGTGGGATACACTCAGGGGATTCCTGAACTAGCTGCCTGGTCCTTTTGGACTGTCTGCTGCTCCCCCATTCCCTCTCTCCCTGCATACTCTGAAGCTGCAGAGTGACCACATCTAGAAACGTGCTCTCCACAGAGCTCTCAGCCTCACGGACGCTCCGCACTGACACCAGCTGCTGCTCAAGCTCCGAAATCCGGAGCTCCAACTGCTGTCACTGACCACACTTCCTGCACTCATGGTATTCCAGGAACTGGGAAGCATTCTGAAATTCCCACATGGATGCACACTTTCTCCACTCTTTGGTTGTCTCTGGGCAAAGTTCTAATGACAAACAGCTCCAGCAGGGCTCACAGTCCAGTGGGTTCAAGTGTTCCAGGGTTTTGGGAAAACTCTCCAGAAGTCTTTAAGAAATAGGAGCAGAAATCAGCCAATCAGCCCATTGAATCTGCTCTGCCATTTGATCTTGGCAGATATGCTTCTCACCCCCATTCTCCTGCCTACTCCACAGGAACGTTCCATCCCCTCAACAATCATGAACCTATCTATCTCTGTCTTAAATACACTCAGTGACTTGGCCTCCCCTGCCCTCTGTAACAATGATTCCACAGATTCCCCACCCTCTGGCTGAAGAAAGTCCTCCTCATCTCAGCTCGAAAGGGTCGGCCCTTCATTCTGAGGCTGTGCCTTGGTTACCGAATCTCTCCTGTTTTTGGAAACATCTTCTCTGCATCCACTCTACGCATGTCTATCAGTATTCTGTAAATTTCAATAAAGTCCCTCATCCTTCTAAACTCCAGTAAGTACAGACCCAGAGTCCTCAACCACGCCTCATATGACAAGCCTTTCATCCCCAGGATCATTCTTGTAAACCCCTTCAATGCCAGCACATTGTTTCTTAGAATATGGGTCCCAAATCTGCTCACAATATTCCAAATGCAGTCTGACCAGAGCTTTATACAGCCTCAGCAGTACATCTCTGCCCTTGTATTCTGGCCCCATTGAAATGAATGCGAACATTTCATTTGCCTTCCCAAGCACAAACTGGACCTGCCTGTTAAACTGAAGGGAAACCTGAATGTGGTTTGTGCTTTAGATTTCCAAAGGCTTTTCTCATTTAGAAAACAGTCTTTGCATCTGTTCTTCCTCCCAAAGTGCATACCCTCACACTGTCACACATTGTATTCTATCTGCCAACTCTTTGCCCACTCTCCGAGCCTATCCAGGAGCTTTTACAGCCTTCCCACTTCCTCAACACTACCTGTCCCTCCACCTATCTCATGTCACCTGCAAACTTAGCAACAATGTCTTCACTTCCTTCATCCAGATTGATCATGTATAACGTGAATAGTTATGGTCCTAACATTGACACCTGCAGAACTCTACTCGTCACCAGCGGCCATTGTTCCTCATGCTCTGCTTTATGCCAACCTGCCAGTCCTCAATCCATGCCAGTACATTGCCCCTAACACTGTGGGCGCTTATCTTATGTCAAATGCCTTCTGGAAATCCAAAAAGATTACTTCCTCGGAGTCTCTTTTGTCTGATTGGTTCATTGCCTCCTCAAAGAATTCTAATAGATTTGCCAGGCATGACGTCTCCTTGATGAAGCCATTGCACTTCCAAGTCCTCTGCAATTTCATCCTTAAATTGAAGTCTAAAACCTTACCAACAACTGAGTCCTGGCTAACTGGCCTACAATGTCCCATCTTCTACCTCCCTCCATTCTTAAACAGGGGTGGTATGTGAGCCATTTTCCTGTCCCTTGCCCCTACCAAATCCGTCCCCACCCCACCTCCACACCCTGACTCCATTGATTCCTGAAAGATCATCACCAATGCCTCCACAATCTCCTCAGTGATCTCCTTCAGAACACACTGGTGTAGTTCATCCAGTCTGGGTGAGTTATCCACATTCAGACCTTCCAGCTTCCCCAGTACCGCCTCCTTAGTGATGGCCACTGCACTCCCCTCCAACCCCTGACAGTCTTGAATTACTGGTACACTGCTGGTGTTTTCCATGGTGCAGACTGATGCAAAGTATCTATTCAATTCCTCTGCTATTCCTAATTTTCCTGTTATTCTTTCTCCAGCCTCACTTTCCAGTGATCCATAATCTATTTTTGACTCCCTCTTCCTTTTTATACACCTGATAAAACTCCTGCAATCTTCTTTTATATGACTGGCTAGATAACTCCCACATTTCACATTCTCCACCCTTAATGCTTTTTCAGTTATCCCCTGCAGGTTTTTAAAGGCTTCCTAATCCTCCGGCTTCCCACTATTCTCCACCATATTGTATGCCTTTTCTTTTGCTTCTATGCTGTCCTTGACCTCCCCCATCAGCCATGGTTGCCTTGTCCTCCCCTTGGTATGTTTCTTCTTTTTTGGGATGAGTTCCTGCTCTGCTTCCTGAATTACCCCCAGAAACTCTGCTGTTTGCTGCCCCACCATCTTACCTGCTCGGCTCCCCTTCCAACCAACTCTGGCCAGCTCCTTCCTCATGTCTTTGGAGTTACCTTTACTCAACTGAAATACTGTTCCATCTGATTGCAGCTTCTCCCTCTCTCAAACTACAGGGGGAATTCGATCATATTATGGTCATTTATCCACAGGGATACTTTTATCTTAAACTCACTCATCATGTTTGCCTCAATATACATCACTGAATCCAGACCTGCCTGTTCCATCATGGCTCAACCACAAGCTGCTCCAAAATCCATCTCATAGATATTCCATGAAACCTTTCCTTGAGATACACTACCCAGTCCACATATCCATTGAAGTCTGCCCTGATATTTTCTGTCTCCTGACTGATTTCCTTCCCCACACCCTGATTACTGCTTGGAGATCTGGACATAACTTGCATCAGATTCTTTATTTATTGCAGTTCCTCAGCTCTACCCACACAGATACTACACCTTCTAACTCTACATCACTTCTTGCTATTGATTTAATTTCATTTCTCACTAACAAGGCAACTCTTCCCCCTCTGCCTGTCTGCCCGTCCTTTTGATAGGACATGTATCCTTGGATATTTAGTTCCCAGCCTGGATCCCCTTACAGCCATGTCTCTGTGATACCCACAACATCGTACCTGCCAGTTTCAATCTGCACTACAAGCTCATTGTGTATCCTGTGTGCATTTAAGTACAACACCCTCAGTCCTGCATTGACTGCCCTCATTCCCATCATTGTCCCCTTATCTGCTGTGCTTTACGTTCAATTCCGGATCCTTTCTGTACTCACTGTCCTTTTACATCTTCTAGAAACTTGAATAACCTTTCCTGAGCCCTCCTCCACTTTAACTAGCTTAAATTCCTTAGAAACTCAATTTACCTCAATGTGTGGCATCACTATTACTCCCTTACTCGGAATGCTTTGTGCATTTAGATACAACCTCTTTAAGTTTGTACTATTATTGATTTTCCCTGCACTTTCATGGTTCCTTTGATGATCAAAACTTCCATCCCTTTTATTTTTTGGTAACAATCAATCCCATCACTAACCAGCAATCCTACCTTCTCCTTTACCTTCCATTTTCTCATTTTCCATCCAACTGAACCAAATTCCTTTCTCTTTAGGTTGAGTTCAGGACAATATTTATCGTTGAGCCAACATCATTATTGCTCTTTAAGCTCATTGCTTCTAGTGGGATCTTGCTGTGCAGAAACTGGCTGCTACGTTACTGACATTGCAACAGTGACTGCTTGTCAAACAAAACTGTCTGTAAATGTTTTTGAGAGAGCCTGAAGTGTTAAGGGCTGGATTGAAATAAAATTAGAGTCAGAGAAATGGACAGCACAGAAACAGACCCTTTGGTCCAACTCGTTCATGCTGACCAAATATCCAAAATTAATCCAGTCCCATTTGCCAGCATTTGACCCATATCCCTCTAAACTCTTCCTATTAATATACCCATGCCTTTTAAATGTTGTAATTGTCCCAACCTTCACCACCTCCTCTGGCAGCTCATTCCATACATTTAACACCCTCTGAATGAAAACGTTGTTCCTTAGGTCCCTTTTAAATCTTTCCCCTGTCACCTTCAGCCTATGCCCTCCAGTTCTGGACTCCCCCACTCTGGAGAAAAGATCTTCTCTATTCACCCTATCTATGCCGCTGATGATTTTATAAACCTCTATACGGTCACCCATCAACCTGCAATGATCCAGGGAAAACAGCCTCAGCCTATTCAGCCTCTCCTTTTGCTCAAATCCTCCGACCTTGGCAACATCCTTGTAAATCTTTTCTGAACCATTTTAAGATTCACAACATTTTTCCTGTAGCAGGGAGACCAGAATTGCACACAGTATTCCAAAAGTGCCCTAACCAATGTCCTGTACAGCCGCAACAGCTCCCAACTCCAATAACCATTGCACTGACCAATAAAGGAAAGCAAACCAAATGACTTTGTCACTCCCCTACCTACCTGCAACTTCATCTTCAAGGAACTATTCTTCATTTTTTGAATGAACTGAGAGTCTTTCAGTTGTGAAAGATGCCATTCCATGGCACTATTGGATGAAGAGCAGGCAGTTTCCCCTGGTGTCCCTGGTCAATATTTATCCCCCAGTCAAAATCACTCAGAATGTATTTCTCTGCTAATTATCACATGGGGTTTGGGATCTTGCTGTGCACAATCTGCTGGAAAGATCCATTGGAACATCCTGAGCTGGGGGCAGGTGCTACACAAATGCAAGTCTTTCTTTAAGGGTTGGAGTCTCCTGATCCGGATCCTCATCCATTGTCTGCGCACTCTCACCTTCCGGGGTCATGAGGTCATTAGGAGCAGTGACCCTGTCTGACCCTAGGACACTGAGACTATTTGCAGCCTCACTCTTGACCTCAGCCCAATAGTGTGCAGCAAGGTTTGAAATATAATCTAGAACCTTCATCACAGACACCCCAACGTGACTCTTTCCCGAAGTGTGTGGATCCGAGTCTGCTCCAATGTTCTCGGACAAAGTTCTCCTGATCTGTGGGTGATCGGAGGTTTGTTAAAGAGATATCGAGCTCCATCCCACTTTCCAGCTCTTGCTCCATAGCTCTGGAGGTTTCGCTGTTTCAAGTGAATATCTAAGTGTTTTTTCAATGTGATGAGGGTTTCTGCCTCTCCCACTCTTTCAGACAGTGAGTCCCACATCCCACCAACCTCTGGGTGAAAACAAATACCCTCAACTCCCCTCTAATCCTGCCCCCAACTGATTTCAATCTCTCCCCATGGTTATTGCCCTCTGTGCTGGTGGAAATCAGTCCTTCCTACACACTCTATCCAAGTCCCTCATCATGTTACACACCACCATCAAATCTTCCCTCAGCCTCCTGCGATCCAATGAAAACATTCCCAGCCAATCCAATCATTCCTCAAAGCTCAAAGTCCCCATTCCAGATAAACTCTTCCTCTGTCCTGTAATGTGGTGACTAGAACCGTACACAGTTCTCTCACTGTGCTCTAACTGGGGTTTTATACAGTTCCAGAATAAACAAACACCTTGCTTTCACAGTCAACCAAAAATGAGATAAGGGAGGTGATGGTCTAATGGTGTTATTGCTGAGCTGTTAATCCAGAGATCCAGGTAATGTTCTGGGGACCAGGGTTAGAATCCAGCAGATGGTGGCATTCAAATTCAATCAAGAAAATCTGCAATTAAGAGAGTAATGATGACCATGAAACCATTGTTGATTGTCAGGAAAAAGCATCTGATTCCCTAATGTCCTTTAGGGAAGGAAACTACCATCCTTACCATGTGACCCCAGACCCACAGCAATGTGGGTGACTCTAAACTGCCCTCTGGGTGATTAGAGATGGGAAATAGATGCTGCCGATCCAGCAATGCCCTCATTCCATCAAGGGAAAAGGAAAAACAGTTTCTCCCATGTGTCTTCTGAACCACCTCACTGACCTGCATTAATCACCATGGCCACATCTTCCAGCTCCACACCCATCTGACTTCCAGCTTCAAACTGACGAGAGACATTCCTTCATTATCTGAGAAACAGATCGAAAAATCAAACACAGGAGCAGCAGTAGGCCATTCGGCCCTTCAGGCCTGCTCCACCATTCAGTATGATCATGGCTGATCATCCAACACAGTCCCCTGTTATGCTTTCTCCCCACATTCTTTGATCCCTTTAATCCTAAGAACTATATCTAATTCCTTCTTTAATACACATTGCATCTAATTCCCTTTTGCTGGAAAAATGGATGACAATTATTGGGTTGTTGTCTGTTGACCAGTATGGACGCAATTGGCTGATGAGCCTTTTCGGTCTCTATGAATCTTTGACCCTATTATTATATATTATGAATAACTGGGTACCAAGGACTGACCCCTGTGACACCCTAAGTTGTAATTACCTGCCATTCAGAAAAAGACTCCTTCTTTCTGTGCCGTCGGCCAACCAGTACCCAATCCATGTCAGGACATGGCCCCAATCCTCTTGTTCATTTGGTCTAGATCTGGAAGTCCCACCTTTACTCTTTGTAGGAACAGATTCTGAAT
Organism: Hemiscyllium ocellatum; assembly: GCF_020745735.1. Classification (NCBI taxonomy): domain Eukaryota; kingdom Metazoa; phylum Chordata; class Chondrichthyes; order Orectolobiformes; family Hemiscylliidae; genus Hemiscyllium; species Hemiscyllium ocellatum. Next base: position 10,877,137 of record NC_083409.1, read on the forward strand.
GATCTCTGACTCGTCCATCAAGGGCTCCCACTGCCTTGACACTGATTTCCCATCATGTCACTGCTTCCAGTCCACTTTTACCAAAGCACCACACAGTTTAGTTAAATGAAAACTTTTGCACTTACTGCACTTCCATCCATAGTCTCAATCTCACTGAGTTTTGAGCACTGTCGCTGAAATGCTCCCCCAGTGATAACCCTTCCAGTTGCTCACAGTCATTCCATAAACAATGGTCTAAAACTGTCCCTTCTCTCTCTGCTGCTTCACCATCACCTTCTCAGGGGCAATTAGGGATGGGCAATAAATGTTGGCCCTGCCAGTGACCCTCACATTCCCAAGAAGCAATTTGAACAATGCCTGTTCATTTGTCAGGTTTATTCTGTATTGACCAAAAATGTTCAAAAAGATTGTATTGCCAGTGAATATTGTGAAGGTTGAATTCCCTTCGAATGACAGGGATTAAAATTGCTCCTCTTATCTTTCAGGCCGTGACAACTCTCAGCCCAAGCTGACCCTGCTGCCCCCTCCCCGGAGCAGGTCAATGCCAAGGGCACTGCCACCCTGGTGTGCCTTGCCAATCACTTCTATCCCGATGAGCTGGAGGTGCAGTGGAAGAAGGACGGTGCAGTCATTTCGGACGGGGTTCAGACCAGCAACTACCTGCGAGCTTCGGACAGCACCTACAGTGTCAGCAGCCTGCTGACCCTCTCTGGGTCTGACTGGGAGTCCAACGCTCGCTTCTCCTGTGCCCTCACCCACGTGACCCTCCCCTCTCCCCTCAGCAAGAGCATCAGGAGATCAGAATGTGTGTAGAGTGTTGGAGACAGTCCACAGAGGAGACACAACTTTAAATAGAACAGGGCTGAGCTGGCAGGACAAAGGTCATTGTCAGCACTGAATTTCAACTCTCTTCCTTCTCAGGACTGGCTCAGAGAACCTTCTGAGGTTTGGATGTTAAAGCAGGTCATTGTGACAGTGTCAAGAGAGCTTTACGCTGTGTCAAACTCCATGCTGTACCTTGTCCTGGGAGTGTTTGATGGGGACATGGTTGACTTGTGATGCCAAGTAAAATCTCTTGAAGTTGCTGAAGACTGTCAGCTGTACAAAACAATGTGGACCTCAGAATTCTCTGCTTCAGTAAACCAGATCTCCTTCCTGCTCAGCCGCCAGTTCAAATTTAAAGTTTGGTCACTGTTTAAAGGGACAGGATTATCGTGTTATTGAGAAAATCTCCACAAGTGTTTTTCTCAAGCTCCAATGTGGCTGTGAATTTGTGCAGCTTCCTCTATCTGGGCTGTTAATTGCAGTTGTTTTTTTTCTGTCAATGTAAATCTGGAAAAGGGAATAAAGGTGAAGATTCAGTCTCTGTCTGGTGTATGCTTTGGAAATAGATGACCTCCCCCACACCTCAGTTGATTGGCTGCATTTCAGCAGGTCATTGTCAAGATTGGCTGGTTGGCCTGTCAATCAATTACAATTATCAATCATTAATCATTCCAAAAAGAACAGAAACTGAAAGCTGTTAGGACTCAATAAGTACAATCTGATGCATTCCCTCTTCACTTTGTTGGTCCAGGCCCAGCTGATGGGATCGTACTGTGCAATCTCTGCTACATGTTGGTAAGCTGCTGAAACAATCTCCTGCCATTCACCAACATTGTCGGCCTTATGTGTCTCTCTGAGCGTGATTGTTTAATTTAATGTTGCCTGTAGGTCTCTGAGTGTGGGTTTGTTACTCAGTGAGACACCCACAGACAGCACTGAGCAACAACACCCACATTCGGAGACTCCTGCAGGCAGCATGGAGTGTGAGCAGTGCTGCTCTCTCTCTCAGTGTGTGTGTTACTCTGTGCTGCCTGTAGGTGTCTCTCTCAGTGTGAGTGTGTTACTCTGTGCAGCCTGTAGGTGTCTCTCTCAGTGTGAGTGTGCTACTCTGTGCTGCCTGTAGGTGTCTCTCTGAGGTCTGTGTCTCCGAGCGATAGATTGAGAATGGGCTTTGTGCTGGGGATTGAAGATTAGGCTTTAATCTTCTCAAATCATGAATGAAAAACAGTTCAGACTTGTGCCCGAAACATCGAATTTCCTGTTCCTTGGATGCTGCCTGACCTGCTGCACTTTAACCAGCCACACATTTACTACAAAGTCACAGATTCCCATATCTAACTGGACCACACCTCCTCCCATTCAGTATCCTGCAAGAACTCCATCCCATTCTTCCAATTCCTCTGCCTCCGCCCCATCTGCTCAGATGAGGAGACCTTCCACTGACCATAGATGTCCACCTATTACGAACAACATGCTTTTCCTCCTTCTGTCATCCAACGCACTCCTCCCTTTCCCACTCCACTGCTCTTAATCCAGCCCCCTCCAAACACAATTAAAACAGAGTCCCCATTGTCCTCACCTATGAGCCCACCAATCTCCGTATCCAAAACATCATCCTTAAACACTTCTGCTAACTCCAACTAGACCACACCACCAAATACATCTTCCTCTCCCCACCACTGGATGCCTTCCATAAGGACCATTCTCTTTGACAACTCTTGGTTTGCGTCACTCTCCCACCTACCCTCCCGAATCCCAGGTACCTTCCCTGCTACTCAAAACGATGCAAAGCCTGCCGGTACTCTAATCCCTCACCTCCATCCAGGGCCCCAAGCAGTCCTTCCAGGTGAGACAGAGGTTCACCTGCCTCTCCTCCAACCTAATTCACTGCACCAGGTGCTCCCGATGTAGTCTTCTCTACATCGGGAAGACCAAACATAAACTTAGGGAATGGTTCACCGAGCATCTTAGCTGGGACCGGAGGGGCTGACTTGACCTCCCAGTCACTATCTATTTTAATTCCCCTTCCCACTCCCTTTCTGAAATGACCATCCTTGGCCCCCTCCATTGGCACAACAAACCAAACTGCAAATTGGAGGAACAACACCCCATATTACGCCTGGGCGGCTGACAGCCCAGAGGACTCAACATAGAGTTCTTCAATTTCATATAACCACCCTTCCCACTCCCCTGTCTCCCTTCCAAATCTCTCTCCCTCCCTTCCACTCCTTCCTGCCAGCTACCGCATTCATTCCTCCCATTGACCAACCAGGTCATAACCTCTACCTGTCATCACCAATCCCCACTTCATCATCCTGTCCCTGCCACCCCCTTTATCTTAGCTCTCCCTACACCACCACCCCCCCCGCCCCCCATTCTTGAAAAAGAGTTACACACCGAAATGTCAACTAAGGCGGCACGGTGGCTCAGTGGTTAGCACTGCTGCCTCACAGCACCAGGCACCTGGGTTCAATTCCCGCCAGTCTATGTGGAGTTTGCACATTCTCCCTGTATCTGCCTGGGTTTCCTCCGAGTGCTCCAGTTTCCTCCCATAATCCAAAAATGTGCAGGTCAGGTGAATTGGCTGTGCTAAACTGCCCACAGTGTTAGTCAGGGGTAAATATTGGGTAGAGGAATGGGTTTGGGTGGGTTGCTCTTTGGAGAGGTGGTGGAGACTTGTTGGGCTGAAGGGCCTGTTTCCACACTGTAGAGAAGGGGGCAGCATGGTGGCTCAGTGGTTAGCACTGCTGCCTCACAGCACCAGGGGCCCAGGTTTGATTCCAGCCTTGGACGACTGTCTGTGTGGATTTTGCACATTCTCCCTGTGTCTGCATGGGTTTTCTCCAGGTGCTCTGGTTTCCTCCCACAGTCCAAAGATGTGCAGATCAGGTGAATTGGCCATGATAAATTGCCCATCGTGTTAGGTGCATTATCCAGAGGGGAAATGGGTCTGTGTGGGTTACTCTTTGGGGTAAGTGTGGACTGGTTGGGCTGAAGGGCCTGTTTCCATACTGTCGGGAATCTAATCTAATCTACTCCGCTGCCTGGCTTGCTGTGTTCCTCCAGCCTCCTCCCTCTCTACATTGAATGTAAACAGCAGGAAAGGGCTGAACAATCAAGTATCAGGGACATTAACAAATGGGACATGAAACAGATAGATGCATTGAGGTGGTCATTCACAAAGAGAAAACCAAACTGGAAATGAAACATTCAGACACCGTGGACCGAATTTAATATCAGAAAATGTGAGACCATGCACTTTGGTCAGAATAATCTAAAGGCCGACTATTATTTAAATTGTGAGAGATTCCAACAAAGTACAGTACAGAGTGATCTGGGTGTTCTTGTGCATGGGACACTGGAAGTTAGCGCAGGTACAGCAAGGAATTGAGAAGGCAAATGGAATTTTCACCTTTATTGCTGGGGGTTGGAATTTAAAAATAGAGAAGTCTTGTTAAAACTGTACAGTGTGTTAGTGAGCCTGCATTTGGATTATTGTGTGCAATTTTGGTATCTGTATTTAAGAAAAGATGGACAGCCATTGGAGTCTCCCTCCTGCTCCTATTTCCCATGTCCTTGTGTGCTCCAGTGTCCTTCCCTCACAGCAGAGCTGGTTGGAGCCTGCCTGCAGTAACAGCCTCCAGTCTCTGGGTGGTGCTGCCAAATGATCTGCCTTGCCCAGACTGTCACAGTTCCCATGTTACAACAATATCAGAAGTATTCCATTGGCTGCAAAACATTTTCAAACATCTAATGTTCAAGGATGATATAACAGAAATATAATTCTCTCTCTTTTTATATTTTATCTCCATGCCTTCCCACCTATTACCTAACAACATTCTACACTTGTGTCAAGTCCAGAATTAATCATGAATCTCTGGGAGAGCTTAATCTATGACAACACTGGGATTAATGACCACCTCCTCAGTGGGCTTTGTGGGTGAAGGTCAATAGCAGTCTCATTGTGAGTCAATCAGTGTTTTAGATTAGATTAGATTACTTACAGTGTGGAAACAGGCCGTTCGGCCCAACAAGTCCACACCGACCCGCCAAAGCGCAACCCACCCATACCCCTACATTTACCCCTTTTACCTAAGACTATGGGCAATTTAGCTTGGTCTGTGGGAGGAAACCAGAGCACCCAGAGGAAACCGACGCAGACATGGGGAGAATGTGCAAACTCCACACAGTCAGTCGCCTGAGTCGGGAATTGAACCCGGGTCTCTGGCGCTGTGAGGCAGCAGTGCTAACCACTGTGCCACCATGCCGCCCACTATTGTTATTGTTCTGGGTAGAGACAGTACAGACCAACCTCAGACCCTGTGATCTGATTGAGATGAAGGGTTAGCTGTGCAGGGCTTTCACACCTGGCTCACACACATAGTGAAGCAGGGATTCCCCATATTGCGAAAGTAAATGGAACTAACAAACTGGGTGGGCGTGACACCCCCACCCTGTCCCCAAGAGAGTGGGGGCAGGAACAGTAATGTTCTCAGAGAGAAAGGATAGTAAAAATGGGACAACACAGAGAGAGAGAGAGGACAGGAAGCATGACACTCCCCAGAGACAGGCAAACAGTATCTGTCTGCTCCCCACTTTCTTGTTGTGATATATGTCGTTGGGAAATTGGTTTGGTTTATATTTTCTCAATTGTATTTAGGTTTGATGAGGTGATTTGGTAACAATGATTCCAATTCCATATTTTGTGTGGCAGCAGATCTACTGAAGGTCATCCTTTCATTTGGAGCTTGCCCAGGTTTCTGTCCAGGCTGATACAGCATGGTCTACAGTGCTGCTCCTATTGGGCTAATCCATCACACATGAGGGAATCTGACAGACACCTTCTCTTTGTGCTGGCAAAGGAAGACATTTGTTTATACTGTAATTGCGGCCAAAGAAATTAGTTAGTGGATGTAATTCCAGCTGAATATAATGTTCTGATGTTCATGATGGGATTAATCATGACAGTTCCCACTTGCCTTTACACTGATGGTGGAACAGGAAGTCACCATGCAGTGATCTCCTGGCTCACACTGAGAAACAAAGTTGATGGTATAACTGCAGAGAGCAAGACAATGGCTTGGACTCACCGAACAACCAGAGGCTTCAGCCAACAACTGGGTCACAGACAAATGGAGTGTTGTGTAAATGCTCAGTATCTCAGGGAACAAACACAACAACTGAGCTACAAAACTGAACAAGACTTTTTATGAAAATTGGCATTCCAAAAATAAATTCCAAACACAATATGTGTAAATATTGAGTGCAATCTCATTACAAAGACTACATCATTTTCATTGAAAGCTGGACGATAATGAGATGAGAATTCAAACAACCACCCACTCCATCACACGGTGTTCTCATCATAACACATTTGCAAGCCTCTTAAAACATGGAAGGAGAGGGAAACATTGCAAACTATATTACCATGAGTGAGGATCCATTAAAAACTAGGATCATGATGTTAAATGCTCCCAGCCATAAACAACACTGATGCATTCACATCATTAGTTTGTTAAATGATGTTAAAAAGTCTGCCAACCACTTTCATGAAGAAGAAATATTGAAATCTCAAGAGGCAATGATGACTTTTTTTCAGGACTATAGTAAGGAAGCAGCAGCTGACATATGAACTCCAACAAACTAATGATAACAGGCACTGAATACAGAGCAGGCCCCTGAGAGAGAGAGAAAAATCAGCAGCAGAGATCTGTCCAGAGCTGGGAGCATTTTAGACAAGACACCTTGTCGCCAGCAAGTTACTGCAGCTTGAAAACTCCAGTACGGTCAGAAAGAGAAAAAGGACAATGTGCAGATTGTTGAACAGGCCCCTACACCTGGGCCTGAGGCAGGAGCCCAAGCTCCAACACACTGGCCTCACTTCACACCAACCTTCACACAGTGCGGGGTCATGAACTCCGGCCATCAATCCCTCTGGGACCGGGACAGAGTGAGGGAACAGGGACAATTGTAGAAGAGTCAATAAGGAGTAAAGCAAGATGGAGAGGGTGTGTTTGGAAAGGGGTGAGAGGAGGAAATATACTTTGTGCCACTCAGTACAGACATCATCTACATGTATCACAGAATGAACAAACAAAAGTCACACCGAAGTACTTTTCTTATCACAGGGGACATTTTCATTGTAGTGTGATAAGTACCCTACTTCTAAAGCTGCACTGTCTCTCTATGGGTCTCTCCAGATTGAGCCTGTTCGCTCCAAGCAGAGTCCCACTTTACTGATCAGGGACAATGAAGCAGCTGCCCTCTAGTGGCGAGAGAGCGCTTGCACTGCTGCTGAGGATTATGGGTAAAGTCCCCTCCCATTCGCACCCACACAAACCAGCAGCTACTTCAGCTGCTTTATTGAAAACCACAAGCTTTCAAGGCGCTGTTCTTTCAACGGTGGAACTGGACGCATGGTCATACGAATTAGGGACAAATGAAGGAGATTAATCCTCTTCAGCCTGCTCCCCATGGCTGACCTGATTATTCACCTTCTTACCTTACTCTGACAGATTTTTGATCAGCAATGACTGTCTACTTCTTCACTACAAGCATTCAGAGGTTTCAATTTCAATTCCAAAGACCTATGACCTTTGCAAGAAATCAAAACCCTGCTCATCTAGATCTTAAATGAGGGAACTTAGTTTTATATTCTCCCTGAAAAAGAAGCATTCTTTTCACAGCCACACTGTATTCTATGCTCATGTTGATATGGCATCTGCTTTAATCAGCTGCTCTCCCATGAGAACAGCAGCCTATCCTGCCACCTTCAATGACTGATGCACAGAAACATCCAGGTCCTACTGCCCCTACACCCACCCATACTTGTACCCTTTAGTTTGTTTTGTCTCTCCATGTTTTCCTTCCAAAATGAATCAGTGACATCTCTTTCTATTAAATTCTATCTGCAACCATTTGTTCATCCCATTACCTATACCCTTTTTGAAGTTCCACACTATCTTTTTCATGAGTCGCAGTAGATCCAAGTTTCATACCATCAGCAAATTTTGAAACCATGCCTTGTGCACTCAGATTTAAATATTTTAAATAATTTTTAGAATGAACTATTTTATAAACTATTTTAAATCAAGCCTCAAATTTATTGCCCATCTCTAGTTGCTCGGACTGAGTTCTGAGCCAGATTATGGGGCTGTTAAGAATGAATCGCGTCACTGTGTGGGACTGGAGTCACAGACCGGGTGATGACTGGGTTCCCTTGTCCAAACTACATTCATGAACATGACATTGAGTTTCCTGGGTTTTTTGTTCAGATCCCAGCACCTTCCTTCCCAGATGTTACATGGCTCACCACCGCCCTCTCCAGGACAATTAGGGAAGTGCAACAAATAGCAGCCATTTTTGTGCCCGCCCATCCCAGGAGAAATCAAAATAAATGAGATACACTTCAAATGATCAAACTGGTGAGGCTTGAATTCATCTCTTTGAAAAACTGGAGCCTAGGTGAGAAATAGAGCCATGACATGGGTGACCCTGGTTTGTCAGACGGAAAGGTGGAGTGTCCTTTGGATTGACACTGGGATCAGACACAAAATGAATTACACTCAAAGACCGAACACACGGCTCTCAAAGCGGGTCACCAAACTGCAAAGAGCAGCAATTTATCTGGGAGACCTCAACAGGTATCAGTGGGTGTAAGAGCATTAGGCAGGCAAGTGTCAGATATTGTAGAACACACCAGAAACACAGTCACACAGAAAGGGAAGCTATTGGGATAGAGCAGGGAAACAGGAATAACTGAATTTCTCCACTGAGAGCTGGGAGAGATTTTCTCGGTTGTAACTCCTCTGAGAATGATAAAGCTTGAAGGGCTGTTTATATTATAGTCAACACTGCAGCACGCAAGAAAGGATGTGGAGTGACAGATCTCCTTTAAATTGGAAACAATATCAGAAATAAAGGTCAATGTGATTTTGGATTGAATATTGAGAGTAAGGAGATGGAGGGGAGAGTGACCATGGCAGCTGTCCTGAAGAACGGTTAGGTCATGGCTAGAATGGTGCACAGTTAGAGGCTGCTTTGAGGGACAATACATAGTGGGACATGGACAGGGGATCTAGGGTCACCAGAGATGTGCAGGATAGCAAATGGAAAATGCCATGGAAAATGCAGGATTACAGGGATAGGTCGGGTAGGTGTGGGTCGGGGTGGGGTGACCTTCAAAGGGTCTGTATGAGCTTGCTGGACTGTGTGGCCTGCTTCCACTCTGTAGGAATTCCTCGATTCTGTGATTCTATGAAGGCCAGAACAGGATCTCAACAGTGGAGGGAGGGTATTCTGATGTTCAAAAATTCTCAAACAAATAAACACAGTAAATGTAGATTTATCGTCACTGCAGACAAACTGAAAGGCAAAATGACTTATTCTCCAGTCATATAACAGGTATAGAAAATAGATCAGGAAAAATATTTTGTTGCAATTATTGGAACTTAATGATGAATGATGATAAACAGAGTGCTCCATTCAAAAAAAGACAGAATAACTTTTTAGAATTTCAACAGGCCTGAAGCAAAAGAGGAAATCAGGATCAAATAGTCATTTGAGAATATAGTACTTGAGTGAGACAAAGCTCTTCTTGTGAAAGCATTTCATTTTGCCTTGCTTTCTCTCCATGGATGCTGCCTGACCCGCTGGGATCTCCAGAGTTTTGCTGTGCAATTTCTTACAAAATGTCTTGTTGGGTGCAAGACAAAAGCTTTGACAAAATGTCTCTTTTTTTTCAGCAACACTTGAATTTGGATCAGTTTTGAGAGAAAGCAGGGCCATGGAATCATCTTTCCCTGCAGGGAGGGAGGGGGTGTGTGTGGAATCTCCCATGGGCAGGATTCTCCTGGCTGCCACCACATCAGGAAGGCTGGAGCTTGATGATCGAGCTGAATGGACAGGGCTCACTCGCACAGTCCTCAGGGCCATGGAGTCTCTTGTGATGGGAGCATCTGCTTGGTGTCAGGGCAGACAATGACATTGCAGTGGGATTGGAAATGGGACAACTCGACAATGGATGCTGCACAATGGCTGCACTGACTCTTCCTCTCTGCCTGATCCCTCCCCACACACAGCAGAAGTTGCATTAGGAACCTGTTCTAAAGGGCTACAACCCACTGCAGCACTCCCAATCTGCAAAGAGAAGAACACTTCTACAAAGAGTTTGCCAAGAACAGATATTCCCGCAACTTCATCCACAGATGCAAACAACGCGATGAGGGTATGCCACGACCTAACCCACTAGCCACACTACCTTATATAAAAACATCACAGAACTCCAACCACTCATAAACTGCCCAGAAACTGACAGCCACGCTCAGACAACCCACGAGAACAAAAGGCCCATACCCACCGTGTGAAAGACAGATGTAATTTACAAGAATCCATGCAACGTTTGCACGAAACACCTCGGACAAACAGGCAGACAACTAGCCATTCACATCCATGAACACCAACGAGCCACTAAACCCCATGAGCAGCTGTCCCGAGTAGCTATACACACAGATGACAAGGACCACAAATTCGACTGGGCCAACACTATGGTCATAGGACAAGCTCAACAGAGGACAGCCAGAGAATTTCTAGAGGCATGACACTTATCCATGGGCTCCATCAATAAGCACATTGACCTAGACCCAGTATACCGACCACTGCAATGAACATCAGGAACCAATAACTGGAAACAGCAGGAATGGAACCAAATAAGTTCCAGAAGACACAGCACAACAGCACTTCACAGGAAGCTCCAAAGCTCTGAAGATGTCACCGAGACAGGGGACAAAATGTTTACAAATCAACTTCCCAGCTCAGTGGGCATACCCACACTACAGCAAGGGGTGGGGCGGGGGGGGGGGTTTCCTGTCCTACAGTGCTCTCCAAATCCTTACCTGCCATCTTCATAGTCAGATATTCATGCCCCTTACTACACATGGAATGGGACTGCCTGGTCCTGAGTCTTATAACATCCTTCTGGGACAAAGTCTCCAGGTATCTCTGCACCTCCCTGATGTGTCACCAATACTTTCAACTTAGCCTCCAGTCCAAACACCCTGTGTGGGAGTTGTTGTAGATTTATACATTCACTACAGATGTATTTAACCTGAGTCACTTTAACTCAATAAAGAAATGTTGATCCCATTTACAAATGAAAGATATCCATTCCTCTATTAAACCAGTAATTGTCTTCAGTATCTGAATTAAAGTTTTCGTGCTTTCCATTTATTGACCCTCCCGAATTGGGGTGTCCCGAAGCAGTACAAGATGACATGAGGATACAGATGGGCTGGGAGGGTCCGATGGGCTGATCAGTAACAAGTGGAATTCTTTCAGATAAATGTGAGTCAGTGGACTGAGCTCCCCCTGACCATGTGAGTGAGGTGAGGGCAGAGTGACAGCACTTGACATCAAGGCCTGAGCAATGCAGCAGTTTTTCACCTGCTATTCCAGGGAAGGGATCAACATCGGGATCCCTCCGAGCAACTCCTGGGAATTCTGTCATCCCAAAGGGACACGTCCTCCTCTTCAGTTCCCACAACCAGCAGCAAGTCAGCCACACACTGTGCAAACTGTTTGGGGGAGCTGACCTGAACTCTCACAGTCCTGTGCCACGCTCTGCTGGAAGATGGAGGGACTATTGGGGAACCCTTGGCACAGGCAGCTCCATCAATATTGTTGGTCTTTAAATGTGAAGGTGAACTTGTCCTGGTCCTTAGCCTTCCCTGACCCGATATGGACCAGAACATGTTCAAAATGACCAACAGTGTAATGATCCACTGCCAGTCCGACAGCAATGAGCCAATCTGCTCTGAACACTCCCTGAGTGAGCTCACTCCATTATGTTCAGATACACTGCCATTGAGTGCCCAGGGAGCCCACCCTTCCACTCTCTGGTTTTGATAGCCCTCCCATCACAGAGACCCCCAGGAACCCCTTCAGTTCATTCTCCACTGGACGGGGCTGGTCTCAGTGGTTTTGATGGATGCATCTGTGGGTGAGATATAATGATATATAACTCAATATGTTCCCTATTCCCCACCCACACACGTATGGACACAAGCTCTTCTCCATTCATCAGGCACAGGTATTCAGGATGGGTACTGCCCCTTCAGAGCACCACCATGGTGGATGGAGGGTTATGGAGTGAAAGGTACCCTCCCCACTCTGGGTTTGGATCTTTCCCATCGACACTCTGAGTTCAGCTCACTCTCAACATGATTCTTCGTTCTTTCTAAACTCCAACATACCTTCCTTCTTTACTCCATTTATTGGGGATGATTTTCTCAGGGCCCTGCATTCCTGCTGAAAGTGCCCCTTCTGTCCCTAACTGTAGTAATGTCCTCCTGCTCCCGGGACCCCATTGCCCTCTCTATTCTCCCCCTCATGTTCCGTGCCTTGAGGGTGAAGGTTAACACTTCACACACCCTTTCCCTGAGGCTTCAGCTCGGGCCATTTGCAAAGCACGCACCAGACAGAGACTGAATCTTCTTCATCTTTATTCCCTTTTCCAGATTGACATTGACAGAAAACAGAATACAATTAACAGCCCAGACAGAGGAAGCTGCACAAATTCACAGCCACAATGGAGTTTGAGGAAAACACTTGTGGAGATTTTCTCAATAACCTGAGAATCCTGTCCCTTTAAACAGTGACTAAACCTTAAATTGGAGCTGGTGGCTGAGCAGGATGAAGATCTGGTTTACTGAAGCAGAGACTTCTGAGGTTCACATTGTTTTTATACAGCTCACAGTTTTCAATCTTTGAAAGGTTATGCTTGTTATTACAACTCAACACTGTCCCCAACAAACAGTCTCCTGGACAGGGACAGAATAGGGTCAGATACAGAGTAAAGCTCTTTCCGTACTGTTCCCACCAAAGACACCCAGGACAGGGACAGGATAAGAAACAGAATAAAGCTGTCTCCACACTGTCGTCGTCAAACACTCCCAGGACAGGGACAGCACTGGTTGGGTACAGAGTGAAGCTCTCTCTACAGTGTCACAGTAACCTGCCTTAACCCCTGAACCTCAGAGTCTCCCAGAGGCCAGTCTCAAGAAGGAAGAGAGTTGAAATTCAGTGCTGACAATGACCTTTGTCCTGCCAGCTCAGCCCTGTTCTATTTAAAGTTGTGTCTCCTCTGCGGACTGTCTCAAACACACTACACACATTCTGATCTCCTGGTGCTCTTGCTTAGGGGAGAGGGGAGCGTCACGTGGGTGAGGGCACAGGAGAAGTGAGCGTTGGACCACAGAAGTATCAGTTTGAATATTTGTATCGGATACCTAACAAACCTGATGTTTTTTAAATTCCTTTTTGATTGTGGACATTGAAGTCCCCCACCCAGAGTACAGTCTATGCCTTCACTACCCTCAGAGCTTCCTCCAAGTGCTGTTCAACATGGAGGAGAGACTGACTCATCAGCCAAGGGTGGACAGTACATGGTCATCAGCCAGAGGTTTCACAGAATCAGAGAATCATACAGTGTAGAAGAGGTCCCTCATCTGATCATGTCTGTCCCACCAAGGCAAAACTAAATCTACTCTCCATCAGCTTTTCAGAACTGGGTCCAAAGCATTGAATATTCGGATATTTCAGGTGCCCATCCAGGTATTTTTTAAAAGGTACATTTGTTAAATATTGACCAGGACACCATGGGGATCTGCTCTGCTCTTCTAATAGTGGCATGGCATCTTCTACTGCCCCCTGAGAGGGCAGACATCAGAACATCCCATCTGAAAGATAGTCTTTGAGCACTGAACCTCTGACAGTGTTGCGCTCCCTCAGTATTGACACACCAGCAGTGCAGCACTCCCTCAGCATGAAATATCTGATAGTGCAGCACTCTCACGGTACTGACTTTCTGACAGTGCGGAATTCCCTCAGTACGAACCCTCTGACAGTGTGGCACTGTCTCATTACTGACCTTCTGACAGTGCAGCACTCCCTCAGTACTGACCCATCATTAGGGCAACATTCCCTCAGTACTGACCCTCCAATAGTGTGGCACTCCCTCAGTACTGTCCTTCTTGCGTGCTGCATTCCCTCAGTACTGACCCTCTGACATTGCTGCACTCCCTCAGCGCTGCACTGCACTCTCGGCCTTGATAATTTGCTTCAGTGATAGAATCACGTAATGATGGAATCTGTACAATGTTGAAGCAGGCCATTCACGCCAATGAGTTCATACCAATCCTCCGAAGAGCATCCCACCCAGATCTAAACCACTGCACTATCCCTGCAACCTGCATTTCCCAATGGCTCATCCACCCAGTCTGCGACATTGTGAGTGTGAGGGGAGAGTGCTCCCCACTGAGACCAGGTTGATACCTCCCAGTCCAATGGCCTGCCTTGCTTCCCCATCCCAGCCCACACTTGGAGGAATGAGACCACCTGGGGAGGCTGGAGATGTTTCCCAGCCAGAGATAGTGCCTTCAGGAGAGAGATGGTGAACAGATGATAGGGGCAGGGGGCAGTGGGGTCTGTTGTCTTGAGGTGGGTTGTAGGACACATTGAAGCAGGCGATGGCTGGTGCTGAACCCTTTCCCCAGAAAGAGTTTGTAAATTGATGGGTGAAAGTAGCGGGGGGGCGGGCACTCGAGTAATCTTTTGTTGCTGCTCAGTCATGTCTGAGAGACACACAGACACATCAGACACACAGGAGGCAGCTTTCTGTGGATGTTCTCCTGGGGCAGGTCTCGTCAATCACGGAGCTATGGTCAGTAACAGTGTAAGCTGTGCGGCCCTGAAAGCCTGAGTCTGCAACTCAGCTCGGAAGGACGTCAGCTCATTCATCAAAACTGGTTCTGTCCCTCTGCAGCCTAGCCGGTCTGCCTGTGCCTTTTCACCACTCCCAGGTTTTCCCTTGTGTTACAGCTCATTCTCCTGAGGGACAGCTGTACTAAGGCCCAGTGGAGTGGACTCAATGGGCCGAATGGCCTTACTTCCACTCCAAGTCTCATGATCTTGTCACTCTGTCAGATCCTCTGCAAGAAACTCATGGCTAACCATCGCCCTCTCCAGGATAGTTAGGGAAGGACAATAAATAGCAGACACATCAATGCTCTCCCCATTCCAGGAGGAATCAACATAACTGATGGACAATTCAAACAATCAAACTGATGGAAGGTGGTTACCTCAGTCCAGTGATTAAACTTCACCTGGTAATTCCTGTATTAAGTTCAAGGTGAAACTATCCTGGTCTCTGCTGAATTTAGATCAATTTTCATTGTTAACTTAATACATTTCCATCTTCATTCATTCTCTCCAAACTGATCCTAATTTGAATGTTGCGAAAAACAAAACATTTTGTTGAAGTTTTTTGTCTTGTACGCATCAGGAGAATTTACAAGAAATGCCACAGCAAAGGAAAACAATATTTAAACTGGCGTGTTCATAGTGACAACATCTCAACCTATAAGCTCTTTCCTCATATGCAATATCAATGCCATGTTTTTCTCCTTTGATTGGTACTTTTACAATTATCCTGATGAGTGTAAAATGAAAAGCTGCCAAACACCGGGCATTTTTCAGGCCAGTTCAATATTCTCAAATGACTATTTGATCCTAATTTGCTCTTTTGCTTCAGACCTGTTCAAATTCCAAAAAGTAATTCTGTCCCATTTTGAATGGAGGACCCAGTTTACCAGAACTTACTAAATTCCAATCTCTGCATCAAAATATTTTTCCTGATCTCCTTCCTGTACCTGGTGAATGACCAGAGAATGTGTCATTTTGCCTTTCTATTTGTCAGTATTGACAGTAATTCTACATTTACTAAGTCGATTTCATAAAGAAGTTTTGTTATCAGAATACCATCCCTCCCCCCCTCGAGATCCTATTCTGGTGTTTCCCTGTAACCTGGATCCCCTGTCCCTGGACCATTCTGCAATGCCCCTCAATGAAGCTCCTAACTGTACACCATATCCCAGATGTGACCTAACCATTCTTCAGTACAGCTGTCCTGGCCACACTCTCCTTACTCTCAATATTCATTCCAAAATCCCACTGGCTTCACCCATTTCTTTTTTCTGATTTTTCTTTCCCAGTTTTAAGTATGTATGTTGCTCAACATCTTTTCTTGCCCACTGCTGTACAATATGAGCTGCACTTCATCCTTTAACGTTCTGAGTCATTACAACCAGGAAAGCTGTCAACAGAAAAATTCAATTAATCCCATTGCCCTGCTCTATCCCAACAGCTTCAATGTATTTATGGTGCATTCAATGACATCTGACACTTGTCTGTCTTACCCTCTTACACCCACTAATGGCTTTCTCTTGAGTTCTTCCTGACAAATTGCTGTTTATTGCAGTTTGGTGACACACTTTGGTAGCCGTTTGTTCGGTCTTTGAGTGTAACTCATTTTGTGCCTGATCCGTAGGGGACTCCACCTTGCAATTTAAAAATGCAGGCTCACCCATATCATGGCCGATACTCCAGTCTTTCAAAGCAATGAGTTCAAGCCTCACCAGTTTAATCATTTATTTTCATTTCTCCTGGGACAGGGCAAGCTTTGATTTGTCTGCTATTTGTTGTCCTTCCCTAATTGTCCTGGAGAGGGCAGTGGTGAGCAATGTCAAATCTGGAACATAAAACATTACAGCGCAGTACAGGCCCTTTAACCCTCTGTGTTGCACCGACCTGGGGAACTATTCTCTTCTTCCGCCTGGGAACCCTCCAACCACAAGGGATGAACTCAGATTTCTCCAGTTTCCTCATTTCCCCTCCCCCCACCTTGTCTCAGTCGATTCCCTCGAACTCAGCACCACCCTCCTAACCTGCAATCTTCTTCCTGACCTCTCCGTCCCCACCCCACTCCGGCCTATCACCCTCACCTTGACCTCCTTCCACCTATCACATCTCCATCGCCCGTCCCCCAAGTCCCTCCTCCCTACCTTTTATCTTAGCCTGCCTGGCACACTCTCCTCATTCCTGATGAAGGGCTCTGGCCCGAAACGTCGAATTTCCTGTTCCTTGGATGCTGCCTAGCCTGCTGTGCTTTAACCAGCAACACATTTTCAGAACTATTCTGAAGCCCATCTATCCTACACTATTCCATTTTCATCCATATGTTTATCCCGTGACCATTTAATTGCCTTTAGTGTTGGCGAGTCTGCTACTGTTGCAGGCTGTGCATTCCATGCCCCTACGAGTCTCTGAGTAAAGAAACTACTTCTGACATCTCTCCTATATCTATCACCCCTCAATTTAAACCTATGTCCTCTCAGCATCTGAGGAAAAAGGCTCTCACTGTCCACCCTATCTAACCTTGTGATTATCTTAGTATATCACAATTAAGACAACTCTCAACCTTCTTCTCTCTGACAAAAACAGCCACAAGTCCCCCATCCTTTCCTCATAACGCCTTCCCTCCATGCCAGGCAACATCCTAGTATATTTCCTCTGAATTCTTAAATTCCCACATCCTTTTTTTAATGCGGTGACCACAACTGAATGAAATACTCCAATTGTGGCCACACCAGAGTTTTGTACAGCTGCAACATGATCTCATGGCTCCTAAATCCAATCTCTCTACCAATAAAAGTTAACCCACCATAAGCCTTCTTAACCACCCTATCAAACTGGATAGCAACTTTCAAGGATCTGTGTACATGGACACCGAGATCTCTCTGCTCATCTACACTACTAAGCACCATACCATTAGCCCAGTGCTCTTTATTCCTATTGCTACTTCCAAAGTGAATCACCTCACATTTTTCTGCATTAAACTCTGCATTTCCAACCTCTCAGCCCAGCTCTGCAGCTTATCCCTGTCTCTGTGTAACCTGCAATATCCTTCAGCACTATCCACAACTCCACAAACCTCAGTGTCATCCGCAAATTTATTCACCCATCCTTCTGTTCCGTAATTCAGTTCGCTTATAAAAATGGCAAACAGCAGTGGCCCCAAAAGAGATGCTTGCGTTACACCGCTAGTAAATTAACACCAGGATGAACATTATCCATCAATAACCATGCTCTGTCTTCTTTCAGCTAGCCAACTTCTGATTAAACCGCTAAATCACCCTCAATCCCATGCCTCCGTATTTTGTGCAATAGTCTATCGTGGGGAACTTTATCCAATGCCTTACTGAAGAGCATATACACCACATCAACTGCTTTACCCTCATGCACCTGTTTGGTCACCTTCTCAAAGAACTCAGTAAGGTTTGTGAGGCCCGATCTACCGTGTTGACTATCCCTAATCAATTTATTCCTTTCTAGATTATTATAAATCCTATCTCTACTAACCTTTTCCAACATTTTACCCACAACCGAAGTAAGGCTCACTGGTCTATAATTACCAGGGTTGTCTCTACTCCACTTCTTAAACAAGGAGACAACATTTGCTGTCCGCCAGTCTTCTGGCACTATTCCTATAGACAATGACACATAAAGATCAAAGGTAAAGTCTCTGTAATCTCCTGGCTTCCCAGAGAATTCCAGGATAAATCCCATCCAGCCCATGGGACTTACCTATTTTCACACTTTCCAGAATTGCTAACACCTTCTCCTTGTGAATGTCAATCCTGTCAGTCTAGTAACCTGTATCCCAGTATTCTCCTTGATAACGTTGTCGTTTTCCAGTGCGAGGAAAAATATTCATTAGCACTTCCCCATCTCTTTGCACTCCACGTACAACTTTCTACTACTCTCTTTGATTGGCCCTAATCTTTCTCCAGTCATTCTTTTATTCCTGATATACCTATACAAAGCTTTCGCATTATCCTTAATCCTATCCACCAACAACATCTCATGTCCCCTCCTGGCTGTTCCTAGCTCTCACTTTTGGTCTTTCTTGGCTAACTTGTAACTCTCAAGCACCCTAACTGAGCCTTCAGGTCTCATCCTAACATAGCCTCCTTCTTCCTCTTGACAAAAGATTCAACTCCTTTCGTAAACCACAGCTCCCTCGCTCGGCCACTTGCTTCCTGCCTGACAGGTGCATACTTATCAAAGACATGCAGTTGCTGTTCCTTGAATAAGCTCCACATTTCAGTTGTGCCCATCGCCTGCAGTTTCCTTCCCCCACCCTATTCATCCTAAATCTTGGCTAATCACATCATAGTAGCCTTTCCTCCACCAATAACCTTTGCCCTGCAGTATATATCTATCTCTTTCTATTGGTCTGGTAAACAAACCAAATTGTGGTCACTATCATCAAAGTGCTCACCTACCTCCAAATCTAAGAGCTGGCCAGTTTCATTAACCAGCACCAAACCCAACGTGGCCTTCCCATTCTGGGAAGGAAGGTGCTGGGATGGGTACAATCAAAAACCATGAAACTCAATGTCATGTTCACAAATTTTCTTTAGGCAAGGGATCCCAGTCATCACCCGGTCTGTGACTCCAATCCCACAGTGACATGATTAATTCTTAATGGCCCCATGAATTCCCTCAGCAAAGAACTCAGTCCGAGCAGCTGGAGATCGCAATAAATATGAGGCTTGTCAATGATATTAATGCCCTGAGAAGGAATAATGCAGCTCTTTGCTGTCTGTCTTTTAGCCTCGGGTCCACCACACTCTCGCTGTTATGGTTCTCTAATCCTCTCACATTAATTCATTAGTTGATGGCAATATGTGGGTGGCACGGTGGTACAGTATTCAATTCCCACCTCAGGCTATTCCCTGTGTGGAGTTTGCACATTCTCCCCGTGTCTGCGTGGGTTTCCTCCGGGTGCTCTGGTTTCCTCCCAACAATCCAAAAATGTGCAGGTTAGGTGAATTGGCCATGCTAAATTGCCTATAGTGTTAGGCGTGGATTTGTTGGGCTGAAGGGCCTGTTTCCACACTGTAAGTAATCTAAAAAAAAATGCGTTATGCTTTTACTTTGAACTTTCAGGTCTCTTTTCCCATGCCTCTCTCCTCCCACCTCCTTCCAAGCCTTTCACCAGATGTTTCCCGTGACAGCCTTGCTGTGCACAGTGAAAGCTCTCTGTGTTCTCTGAGGCCTCGCTCTGTCTTGTGTCTGTCTACTCTCCAATTTTCATTTACTCAGGAAGGTAAGGGTTACAGAATTAAGTGGGAATATGTTCCAGGTCAGCCATGGCCTGACTGACTGACTGGGGAACAAGGCCGAAACAACTGATAATTCATTCCCACTGGAATCCACCGGAATGGCTGCTGTTTCGTTCAGATGCTCAATGCCCGGGACTTGACACGTGGTTCTCGGTAGCAGTACCGGCACTCTATAGCCACTAGAGGGCAGCTGTTTCACTGACCCCGGACAGAACAAATGAACTGGGGCCCTGCTCGGGTCTAACCGGTTCAATCTGGAGAAATGAGGAGACAGAGAGGGGGCGGGGAAAGCTTCTGAACCAGGATATTTATCCCACCCCAAGGAAATATCCTCTGTGATTTGTTTGTCTTCAAAGTGTGTTTTTTATTCATTCTCTGATACACATAGACAATGTCAGTACTGAGTGGGACAAAGTATATTTCCTCCTCCAACCCCTTTCCAACACACCCTCCCCATCTTGCTATACTCCTTATTGCCTCTTCTACAATTGTCCCTGTTCCCTCACTCTGTCCCGGTCCCAGAGGGATTGATGGCCGGAGTTCATGATCCCACACTGTGTGAAGGTTGGTGTGAAGTGAGGCCAGTGTGTTGGAGCTTGGGCTCCTGCCTCAGGCCCAGGTGTAGGGGCCTGTTCAATAATGTGCCCAATGTTTTGGTTTTTCTTTCTGATCACAGACATTTTAATATTGCTTAACAAACTAATGGTGGAAATATGTCAGTGCCGGGATCATTTAACATCTTGGTCCTAGTTGTTAATGGACCCTCACGCGTGATAATACAGTTTTCAATGTTTCTCTCCCCTTACGTGTTACGAAGAGCTTTGTAAACATGTTTTGATGAGGACAGTGCGTCTTCAACACGACGTGACGGAGTGGGTGGGTGTATGAATTCTCATCCCACTACGTCCAGCTTTCAAGGAAAATTACCTCCACTGACCCATTTCTTTGGCCGCCATTTGCAGCAAATGCAAATCTCTCCCTTTGCCAGCACAAAGAGAAGGTGTCTGTCAGATTCCCTCGTGTGTGATGGATTAGCCCAATAGGAGCAGCACTGGTAGATCATGCTGTATCAGCCTGGACAGAAACCTGGGCAACCTCCAAATGAAAGGATGACCTTCAGTAGATCTGCTGCCACACAAAATATGAAATTGGATTCATTGTTACAAATTACCTCATCAAAGCCAAATACAACTGAGAAAACATAAACCAAACCAATTTCCCAAGGTCATTCATCAGAACATAACAAGAAATTGCTTAACAGACAGTTACTGTCTCCTTTCTCTGGAGAGTGTCACTGTAACTGTCCCCTCTCTCTCAGAGGAGTGTAGTTGTTCCTCTCCCCTCCCTCTTTGGGGCCATGCCATTTTGAGCATCCTTTCTGTCTGAGGATGTGACTGTTCCTGTCCCCCAACTCTCTCAGCGTCAGGGAGGGGTTTGACAGCACCTGGTTTGTTAATTCCATTTACTTTCTTGTGAAATGGGTAATCCCTGCTTCACTATACTGGCCCGTGTGTCAATACCCGGTACAGCTCACCCTCCATCTCAATCAGATCACAGGGTCTAAGGTTGGTCAGTACTGTCTGGCCCCAGAACAATAACACTGACTGACTGGAGACAACCCAGATCAAGTCCCAATAAGAGTGTTATTGACCTTCACACTCAAAGCCCACCGAGAAGGTGGTCATCAGTCTCAAATGTTGTCGCAGTGTAATGTTTCCCAGAGAAGTAGGAGTCAGTCTAGATTTTAAACAAGGGAGGGATGTTGTGAGGAGACAGATGGGAAGGCATGGAGAGGAAACAAAAAGGAGAGAGAATTGTATTTCTGTTACACCATTCATGAGCTCATGATGTTCAATGTTGTTTACAGTCAATGGAATACTTCTGATGTGGAGACAATGTTGTAATGTGGGGAATGCATCAGCCCATTTACTCTCAGCAGGCTCCCACAATAACAGCGAGCTATTGACCAGGACATTGGGGCTAGGACACGGAGTAGAGAATGGAAGAGGCTGGAAAGTAAAACCCAAGCACTCAGTGAGGCCTGAGTATTGGCTGGGTAGGAGGGAGATGGCAAAGCAAAGGGGCTTCTTAAAATTCATTCATGAGATGTGGGCATCACTGGTTTTGCTGGCATTTTATACCCATCGCTAGCTGCCCTGTGAAGGTGGTGGTGCACTGCCTTCTTGAACTGCTGCAGTCCATGTACTGTAGAAAGACCCACAATGCTCTTTGGGAGGGAATTCCAGATTTTTTTCCCAGTGACAGTGAAGGAATAATGATATATTTCCAAGTTAGGGTGGTGAGTGACCGGAAGGGGATGTTTCAGGGTGTGGTGTCCTTATAGTCTGTTGCCCCTATCCTTTGAGATGGAACTGTTGATGGGTTTGGAAGGTGCTATCTCAAGGAAGCTTGGTGAGCTGGTGGTGATGGTACAGCTGGCTGAAAATAATCACCTCTCCACAGCCAGTGGTCACTCCCTTTCCTTTTATATCAGTGAAACCTGTCAATAAATGACTTCTAGTCAGTAATTGCAACAATAACAATTTGTATTGACATAACATCTTTAATGTAGGAACCATCCAAAAGTCGGGCACATACAGTGTTTTTGCTGATGACCAGAAGAAGACAAGGAGCTCGTTTGAAGAAGTGAGAGGGGTTTGTGGAGGAAATCCCCGTGCTGAGGGCCTGGGACACTGAAGGCACAGCTGCCAGTGATGAGGTGGAAGGCCAGATTGGAGAGTTTGGGAGATGGGGGAGGGATTGAGGATAACCGAGTGGTCCATTATATCACCTCTCCACCTTCTGCAGCAGGAGACTGGGGAGAGGAATTGGGAGGAGAAAGTGAGGTCTGCAGATGCTGGAGATCAGAGCTGAAAATGTGTTGCTGAAAAAGCGCAGCAGGTCAGGCAGCATCCAAGGAACAGGAGATTCGACGTTTCGGGCAGAAGCCCTTCCTCAGGAAGAAGGGCTTATGCCCGTAATGTCGAATCTCCTGTTCCTTGGATACAGAGAGGAATCAGGAGGCTGGGCAAGGCACCACCCAGAGGCTGGAGGCTGCTACTACAGGCAGGCTCCAAACCAGTTCTCTCTGAGGGAATGGCACTGGAGCACACAAGACCATGGGAAATAGGAGCAGGAGGAGGAATCCAATGCCAGTTAATGCTTTCGTAAGTACAGGGACCAAAACTGCACACAGTACTCCACGTGCAGACTCACGAACATCTTGTACAGTCATAACAAGGTTTCTCTACTTTAACATTCTAAGCCAAGCAGTAAAGGCCTCAATTCCATTCACCTTCTCAATGACTTGCTGCACCTGCACTAACTTTCTGTGTTTCTTGCAGAAAAACACCCAGATCCCTCTGCACTGCACTTTGTTGGAATCTCTCTCCATTTAAATAATAATCTGTATTTTGATTATGCCTACTGAAGTGCATGACCTTCCACTTTCTGTCTTTAAACTCCACCTACTGTGTATTAGTGTCTCATTTCTAGTTTGGTCTTCTCTATGTGATTGTCCGTCTCTGTGTATCTGCCTGTACCATGTCTCATTCCCATTTGCTTACGGCCCAGAGACTTGGTTGTTCAGCCCTTTCCTGCTGGTTCCATTCAATATTGAACAGCTTTCTCGAGACAACGTAGCCCAGCATGTCATCCCTTCCTTCAACTGGGATTTTCCTTGCTGTCCTGTGGTGGCACATTCAAGGCTCGGAGAGTTACTTCATGACTCGGTCCCAGACTCTGTGACAGTGGGAAGGGTTGGGAACAGAGGGAGATCCAGGCTCCATGACTAGGGAGTAAGGGGGAGACCCAGGGTCCAGGGTCCGTGACTGCGGAGTGAGGTGGAGACTCAGGCCCAGGCTCCATGACTGGGGAGTGAGGTGGAGACCCAAGGCTTAGGCTCCGTGACTGGGGAGTGAGGGGGAGACCCAGGGCCCATGCTCCATGACTGGGGAGTGAGGGGAGACCCAGGGCTCATGCTCTATGACTGGGGAGTGAGGTGGAGACCCAGGGCCCAGGCTCCGTGACTGGGGAGTGAGGTGGAGACCCAAGGCCCAGGCTCCGTGACTGGAGAGTGAGGTGGAGACTGCTAGATGATGGTGGGCTGTGAGAAACAAATGACAGTCGGCAACTGGAGGCCTTCACTGCTTTCCAAAATTAGTCCCAAGGCAAGTTTTCCACTCATCTCAGAGGGCTGGTGTTTCGACAGGGTTAATGGCTTATCCAAAAGTCTGTCCGTGTGAGAAAGCAGGATTCCCCTTCCTGTGTACATCACAATGTTAAAGCACAACACCATTCCCAAATCTCTGGCACAGTCCTTGAACCTACATTATTCTGGTTGGAAGCAGAGAGCACAGGCTGGTCATGCTGTGTACCCCATCAGAAAGACCTGTGTGTGATCAGTTATACTGCATGGTATGCTCACAGACTGGGTGGCTAGGAGCTGGGCAATTGAATACAGCTCCATCTCCTGAGCAAGATGTGCTCCCCCTCCCCTCCACCATCTCCAGCTGGCTGAGATTGGGAAAGAGGATCCGAGTGTCCGATTGTACTGTCCGCAAGCTTGTATGTCAGCCAAGTGGATCTAACAGAATATGAATTTCCTGATTGGGGTGGATAATCTGATCCAATCAGGGAGATATGGCTGACAGAAATAAACAGAGCCACTCATCAAATGACACCAGGTTATAGTCCAACAGTTTTTTTTTGAAATTCTTCACATGACTAAGGAGCAGCAACCTGACTTCAAATAAACTTGGTGAACTATAACCTGGTGTTGTGTGAATTCTGACTTGTCCACCGCAGTCCGACACCACATCAGAAAGAAACAGGGGTGTCAGACATCCTGTTTGCTCTGAGAGCTGCCTCTGAAGGAGTTGGGTCATTGTCAAGGACCCTACACATGACGGCCTACTGGCCTCTGTGCAGGTGTTACAGTAACAGTGGGACCCACACTGACAGACACACACCTACAGACAGCATTGAATGACAGTCACACCCACACTGACCAACATACCAACAGACAGTTTTGGGTAAATGTCACACCCATAAGGGGCATGTATGTCATGAGATCCTGACTGATGCTCTCTCTGAACTAAGACCTCACTCAGTTCAGTTTTGAGCTGTCTCTGTGAGGAACAGGGTCAGGTGGGAGAAGTGAACGTCACGACTGCAGCGTCCAGCACCTGTGACTGGCCTAAGTTCATTTCAGGTGTTACCCAGCAGCAGCAGAGAGGGCACAGTGCGATCACACCAGCTGAGTCTGGACCAACAGTTTGAAGAGGGAATGTCTCAGACTATAATGATTCAGTCCCAGCAGCTTTCAGTTTCTGTTTTGTTTGGAATCTTGGAAACTCAACAGATTCCCAAACAAAGGGATCACTTGGAAATGATTGATGATTGGCTGTCAGTCCAAATTTCAGCCAATGTGTCATTCATTGACAGGTCAAGCAGCCAATCATGACAATCATTTGCTGACATTCTGCCAATCACCTGAGGGGGCGGTGGGACATTTCCAAAGCACTCACAAGACAGAGACTGAATCTTCATGTTTATTCCCTTTCCCAAGTTGTCATCAACAGAAAAAACTGTAATTAACAGCCCAGACAGAGGAAGTTGTACACGTTCATAGTCACAATGGAGGCTGAGGAAAACACTTGCGGAGATTTTCTCAATAACATGAGAATCCTGTCCCTTTAAACAATGACAAAACCATAAATTGGAACTGGCGGCTGAGCAGGAAGGAGATCTGGTTTACTGAAACAGAGACTTCTGAGGTCCACATTGTTTTGTACAACTCACAGTCTTCAGCAACTTCAAATGATTATACGTGGCATCACAAGTAATCCCTGTCCCCATCAAACACTCACTGGACAAGGACAGCGACGTTTAGATTCAGAGTAAAGCTCCTTCTCCACTGTCCCAATGAACTGGCGTGAGCCCTGAACCTTAGAAGTGTCTCTGAGCCAGTCCTGAGAAGGAAAAGTTGAAATTCAGTGCTTACAATGACCTTTGTCCTGCCAGCTCAGCCCTGTTCTATTTAAAGTTGTGTCTCCTCTGTGGACTGTCTCCAACACTCTACACACATTCTGATCTCCTGATGCTCTTGCTGAGGGCAGAGGAGAGGGTCACGTGGGTGAGGGCACAGGAGAAGTGAGCGTTGGACTCCCAGGCAGACCCAGAGAGGGTCAGCAGGCTGCTGACACTGTCAGTGCTGTCCGAAGCTCGCAGGTAGTTGCTGGTCTGAACCCCGTCTGAAATGACTGCACTGTCCTTCTTCCACTGCACCTCCAGCTCATCGGGATAGAAGTGATTGGCAAGGCACACCAGGGTGGCAGTGCCCTTGGCATTAACCTGCTCCGGGGAGGGGGGCAGCAGGGTCAGCTTGGGCTGAGAGTTCTCACGGCCTGAAAGACAAAAGAACGAATTTTAGTCCCTGCTATTTGGCAGGATTTCAACTCTCCAAACATTAACTAGCAGAACTAATAGTTTGAACATTTGTGTCCAATACAGAACAACCCTAACAAAAGAATGGCCGTTTGTTAAAATTCCCTTTTTGCTGGTGCAGTTTGAAGTCCCCCACCCAGTGTACACTCTGTGTTCAACATGGCCGTGAGACTGATTCATCAGCCGAGGGAGAACAGTACATAGTAATCAGCAATTGAATTCATAGAATCATACAGAATAGAAGAGGCCCTTCGCCCCATCAGGTCTATGTCACCAACGCAACACTAAATCAACACAACACCCACATTCCAGAAGTGGGCCCATAATCCTAAATGTTCAGTCATTTCAGGTGCTCATCCAAGTACTTTGTGGAGTTTGTGAGGTTTCCCACCTCAACTCTCCTCCCAGGCATTCCCGACCCCCACCCTCTGTGAAAAAGCGTTTCCTCAAATGCCCTCTAAAGCTGCTGCCTTTCACATTGAATGTGAGCCAACTTGTTCTTGACCCTCCCAGTCAGGGGTACAGCTATTTCTTATCACCCTGGCTATTCCCCTCATAACCTTGTCCCCCTCCATCAGGATCCCCCCCACTCCCCAAACCTTCTCTGCTCCAAAGAAAACAGCAGGAGCTTATTCATCCTCTTCACATCTGAAATGTTCCATCCCTGGGAACATTCTGGTGAATCTCCTCTGCTCCCCCTCTAGTGTAATCACATCCCTCCTGCAGTGCGGTGACTACAACTGCACACATTGCTCCAGCTATGGCCTAACTACTGTTCTGCATTGCTCTAACATATCCTCCATGCTCTTTTAATCTCCACCTAAAATGATTAAGGCAAGTACCCCCCGATCGCCTTCATAACTGCCTTGTTAACATTTTACATCTTCAAAAGTGCATCACCTCACATTTATCTGGTTTAAATTCCATCTGCCTCTAATCTGCCCATCTGACCAATCTGGTTATATCCTGCTGTAACTGAAAACCTTCTTCTTCACTGTCAACCATCCGACCAATCTTCACATCAAGCACAAACCCTGTTATCATCCACCTCCACATTCCCTTCGGCATTGTTCCTGTATATCACGAGCAATGTGGGACCCAACACTGATCCCTGTGATATCCCACTGCACCCTGGACCCAGTCACAAAAACAGCCTTCTATCATCACCTTCTGTCACCTGTCACAAAGCCAAGTTTGGATCCAATTTGCCAAGTTACCCTGGGTCCCATAGCCTTGTATATCTTCTTTATCATTCTCCCGAGTACAACCTTGTCAAAGGCCTTACTGAAATTCATATAAACCACATCACCTGCACCTCCCTCATCCACACAACTGGTCACCTTCTCGACAAAATTCCAAAAGATTTGTTGTGCATGGCCTCCCTCTGACAAAGCCGCGCTAACTACGCCAATATGGAGATTCATGCGACCTTCAGAATTTTCTCCAATTGTATCCCTACCGCTGACGAGACACCCACTGGTTTCCTTGTCCATATCTGGCCTGATGCCATGTGACTTCATCAGGCCAGGGGTCACTCCCTCCTGGCTCTATATCACTGTGCCATCGCATCTGCTGAGTCTTTCCTGCTGGTGGGACAGGACCTACACAAGGGATGGTGAAGGTGGTGCCTGGGACACTGTTTGGTATAATTATGTGAGTATGACTGTGTCAAGGTGTTGCTTGTCAGTCTAGTCTGTGAAACAGTTCTCCTGAATTTGACAATAGCCCTCAGATATTAGTAAGGAGGATGCAACAGGGTCGACAGGGCTGTGTTTGATGTTGTTTCCGGTGCCAAGGTCGATGCCGGGTGGCCCATCAGGTTTCATTCTGTTTCTGAGACTTCCCAGCGATTGTTAGAATGGAGGGCCTTGCTCGGCCATTCTAGAAGGTGGTTAACAGTTAACCTCATTGCTGTGGGTCTGGAGTCATGTGTAGGCCAGACAAGGTAAGGATGGAAGATTTCCTTCCCGAAAGGACATCGGTCCTTTGTCTCAATATCTCTTTAACATAACCCTGATCACTCACAGATCAGAACTACTTTATCCGAGAACATTGGAGCAGACTTGAATCAACGCACTTCAGGAAAGAGTCACGTTGGAAGAGCAACAAACAAGGATGGAGATGGAGACGTGGAGCTTCAAATACTGATCTTTGTACTTTGGTGGCACGCTTTGATGGCTGTTTGTTAGATCTTTGCGTATTTTTTTTTGCTGATCCCACTGCTAATCCGAAGGACACTCCGCCCTTCAGTCTGACAAACCAAATTCACCACCTTGCAGTCTGACAAACCAGGTTCACCCATTTCAAGGCTCTGTTTCTGGGCGAGACTCCAGTCTTTCAAAGAGATGAATTCAAGCCTCACCAGTTTGATCATTTGAATTGTATGCCATTTATTTTGATTTCTCCTGGGATGGGGCGGGCGTTGACGTGTCGGTTATTTGTTGCTCTTCCTGAATTGTCCTGGAGATGGCGATGGTGAACCATGTAATATCTGGGAAGCAAATGACAGGTCATTACCACTGGAATCCACTGGAATGACTACAGGTTTGTTTGTGGCTAATGGAAGGAGGCGTTACCCATAGTCCTCAGCAGCAGTGCAAGTACTCTGTAGTTACTGGAAGACAGCTGTTTCACTGTGCCCGCACAATACAAAGTCAGAAGTCACACAACACCAGGCTCTAGCTTAACAGGTTAATTTGAAATCCCAAGTTTTCGAAGCGCTGCTCCTTCATCAGGTGTACCCCAGCCCCCCATCGGTATCCCCACATTTCTGAACAGTACAAATAACTGGGGCTCTGCGAGGATCCAACCGGCTTAATCTTAGAGAGTACAGCTCTTGAATCAGGATGCCACAATGAAAATGTCCTGCATGCTATGATAAATCAAAAAGAAATACATTGATGTGACTTTAGATTGTCTTCAGATTGTGCTTTTTTTTCATTCTATGATACATGTAGACATTGTCAGTATTGTCGGTATCACAAAGAATGTTTCCTCCATTAAGCACTTTCCAAAACACCCTCTCCACCTTGCTTTACTCCTTATTGACTCTTTGACATTGTCCGTTTTCCCTCACTCCGTCCCGGTCCCAGAGTGATTGATGGCCGGAGTTCATGACCCCGCACTGTGTGAAGGTTGGTGTGAAGTGAGGCCAGTGTGTTGGAGCTTGGGTTCCTGCCTCAGGCCCAGGTGTAGGAGCATGTTCAACAATCTGCACATTGTCCTTTTTCTCCTCCTGCATGAACTGGATCAAAATGCAGTAACGTGCTGGTGACAAGGTGTCTTGTCTAAAATGTTCCCAGCATTGGGCACAAAACTAGGTTAGTCACAGGAGACAAAGGGTAGCGCTGGAAGAACGGTTTTCAGAATGGAGGACTGTGACTAGTGATGTTCCACGGGAATCAGTGGTGGGGACTCTCCTGTTCATGATCTCCGTAAATGATTTGAAGCAAAGTGTAGCTGGTCCATTGAGTAAGTTTACGGTTGATACAAAGATTGGTAGAGTTGCAGATAATGAGAAGGATTGTCGGAGGATACAGCAGAATATTATATCAGTTGGATGCATGGACAGAAAAATGGCAGATGTAGTTTAATCCAGCCAAATGTGAGGTGATGCACTTTGAAAGGTGATGTACAGGTGGGAATTATACAGTGAATGGCAGAATCCTTTGGAGTATTGATATGCAGAGGGATCTGTGTGTGTATGTTAACAGATCACTGAAGGTGGCAGCACAGGGAGGTAAGGCATTAAAAAAAAGGCTTATGACCTGCTTGCCTTCATTGGAAGGGGCATTGAGGATAAGGATAGACAAGTTATGCTGCAGCTTTATCGAACATTAGTTAGGCCACACTTGGAATATTGCACTCAGTTCTGGTCACCACGCTATCAGAAGGATGTGGATGTTTTGAAGATGGTGCAGAAAATGTTTACCAGGATATTGTCTGGTATGGAGGATAGCAGTCCTGAAGAAAGGTTGGTTAGACAAGGTTTGTTTACACTGGAATGCGGAAAAATGAGGCGTGTCCTGATAGAAGTTTATAAAGTTGTGAATGGGATATGTAGAGTGGAGAATATGAGGCTTATTTTCCCCAGGGTGGAGGGGTCACTTATTGGGAACAGAAGTTCAAAGTGTGGGGGAATTAAAAGAGATGTGCGTGGCAAGTATTTCACACAAAGGGAGTTGAGTGCCTGGAACACACTGCCAGAGGAGGGGGTGGAAGCAGACATAATAGAAATATTCAAGAAATACCTGCACAAATGCATGAATAGGAAGGGAATATAGGGATATGAATCCTGTAGGTGAAGACAGTTTCAGTGAGGAAGGGCATAATGTGCCAGCACAGGCTTGAAGGGCCGAAGGGCCTGTTCCTGTGCTGTATTGTGCCTTGTTCTTTGGTCCCTGCTGTTGAATTGGATTCTCGGGAGCCAGCTCCGTATGAAGAGCCTGTTCTCATTCTTTTGTTGAAGTTCATGGGGCAGCTGCTGCTTCCTTGCTCCGTCACTAATCAAACCAACAATGGGGAAAGCCTCTTGATATTTTAAATACACTGTCTGCAGGAAAATGTTTGACCGAGGTTTTATTATTGTTTAATAAGATAATGACGTCAATACACCAGTGTTGTTTACGGCTGGGAACATTTAACATCATAGTCTTTGTTTCAAATGGACTCTCACTCGTGATAATACAGTTTTCAATGTTTCTCTCCCCTTACGTGTTATGAAGAAGTTTTTAAACGCGTTTTGCTGAGGACAGTGCATCTTACACCGTGTGATGGAGTGGGTGTCTGTTTGAATTCTCACTTGTGATAATACAGTTTTAAATGTGTCAGTGTTACTTTCCCCACTCTCTGGGGGAGTCGTTGTCACTGTCTTCACTCAACCTTCACTCTCAGGGTGATACCATTTTTAGCATCCTTTCTGTCTGAGAATGTCCCTGTTCTTGTCCCCCCCCTCTCTCAGGGACGGGGTGGGTGTTTCACATGCATCTGGTTTGTGAGTTCCCTTTACTCTCTTGTGAGCTGGGTAATCCCTGTTTTACTCTGGTAACAGTGAGTTAAAGCCCGGCACAGTTCACCCTTCATCTCCATCATATCTCAGGGCCTAAGGTGGGTCAGTACTGTCTGGGCCCAGAACAATCCCACCACTTTTCGCAGTTTTCCTTCTTTCCTATCTTTACTGAACACCTTGTATCCAGGAATCCCCAGTCCCGCCCGATCTCTGTTAGAGCCACAGCATCAGATTTCCTCTTGGCAATCTGTATCTGTAACTTCCCAACACTGTATTATTGACACATTTCAGTCTGTTTCCCATCAGTCAAGGTCCATAATTGGCAAAAGTTGCATTTAACGAATCTCAATGACTGTGGAGACCTGGTGAGATTGGGAAAAATCAGAAGGATCAGTTGCCCCATTTGTATTATGTACAGGGTCCGGGACGCAACAACCGGTACCCGGGACTCCAGGGGGCCCGTTGTGCTCGGGTCTGGGACTGAGGAGCAAGAGCGGGGCCTGTAATCTCTGGTCTCTGTCCCTGATTTGTGGGTCCTCTCTGATGGAGACCATTGTCAAATCCATTGTCAAGATCGCCACCTCCTGGCCTGGAGAAGCAAGAACATGCAGTGCTCGTGGGAATAACCTAAATGTGATCAGAGGACATGGTCAAAAATCATACGACACCAGATTTATTAGAACAACGGGTTTATTAGAAACCATACTCTTTCAGAGCCTCGCCCTTTCTTCAGGTGATCAGAGGAGCAAGCAAGGTGAATTTAATCAAGAGGAAAACAAACTCTGCTGTTCATTTCCATTTCGGTTGACTCCGTTCTCCTCCATGACATGAACAAGAGACAAGGCAGAAATAAAGAATATAAGGACACCACCAGTGATCACCTGAAATTCATAAGAAACCTCACCCAGCACTTTAATGAAAAGTAGGAGTATGTGAACAATACTTAGTGACAATATTTTCCTGTTTTTTTCAGTTTTTAGCATCGATTCAAAGCAGAAAGAGTCTTTCTTTCTCCTTCCCTCCTTGAAACGCTTACTGAGATGATCAAACCCAGCAACAGTTTATGTGACGGGCTGAGGAATTGTCTAATGGTTGAGAGAGGGAACTGGGTCAGGATTACCTAGAATTCAGAAGGCTGGGATGAGATTTCACTGAAACATTTCAAATTCTCCAGGGCCCTGACAGGGTAGATTTTGGAAGGATGAACCCTTACCTGGGGATTCTAAAGCAGAGTCCCAGTCTGGGAATAAGGGGTTAGACATTTTGATCAGAGATGAGGAATGCGTGGCACTGTGGCTGGCGTCACTACCTCACAGCGCAAGGGTCCTGGGTTTGATCCCACCTTCAGGCAACTGCCTGTGTTGAATTTGTATGTTCTCCCTGTGTCTGAATGGGTTTCCTCCGGGTGCCTCAGTTTCCTCTCTCAGTCCAGAGATGTGCAGGTTAGTTGGATTGGCCTGGAAGTATCGGGTTAGGATAGAGGGCTGGTTCTGGGTGAAATGCTGCTTGCACTTGATGGGCTGAATGGCCTTCTTCCACACAGGAGGGATTCTATGATACTATGTTGCTGTGGGTCTGGAGTCATATGTCAGTCAGGATGGGCAAGGACAGCAATCTGATGGATATTAGTGGGCCCGATGGGGTTCTCCCCCAACAATGGTGGTCATTTGACTCTTAACTCCAGAGTCTTTTTGAATTTAAAATTCCACTCCATGCATTGCCAGAATTTAGATTAGATTCCCTGCAGTATGCAAACAGGCCCTTCGGTCCAACAAGTCCACACCGACCCTCTGAAGAGTAACCCACCCAGACTCATTCCCCAAATTCACCCCTGACTAGAGGCAATTTAGCATGACCAATTCACCTAACATTCACATCTTTGGATTGTGGGAGGAGACCGGAGCACCCGGAGGAAACACATGCAGACACAGGGAGAATGTGCAAACTCCATAAAAGGCAGTCACCCGAGGCTAAAATCGAACCTGGGATTCTGGTGCTGTGAGGCTAAGATTGCTAACCACTGAACCACCATGCTGCCCCACTGTGACCCCAGGTCCCCCAGAACATTACTTGGCTCTTTGGATTAAGAATCTAGTGATGATACCATTAACTCACTGCCTCCCCACATGTGTATTATCTCTATCTTGAATTTATTCAAACGCCTAAGTATCGATGAGTATTGCAAAGATTCAAAACCCTCTGAATGAAAAAATTCATAGCATCCCTACAATATGGAAATAAGCCCATCAGCCCAAACCACTTTTCCAAAGATCATCTCACCCAGACCCACTCCCCTATAACCTTGCATTTCCCATGGCCATTCCACCTAACCCGCACGTTTGTGGACTGTGGGAGGAAACCAGATCACCGGGAGGGAACCCAGGCAGACACAGGGAGAACATACAAGCTCCACTCCGTCAATTGCCTGAGGGTGGAATTAAACCTTGGTCCCAATGCTGTACCACCCCACTTGATTCTGGGCAATAAATGCTGACATAGCAAGTGATGCGCAATCCAGTAAATGAATTAAGAAAAGATCAGTTAAGTTCTGGATAGGACTGTGATGGGTTCCTCCCCACTTGCCTGGATGGATGCAGCTCCAAAAAGAATCAAGAAGCTTGATATCTTCCAGTACAAAGCAGCCTGCTTGATTGGCACCACATCAATAAACATACACTCCCTCCGCCACTGATGCTCAGTAACAGTCGTATGCACCATCTACAAGATGCACTGCGGGAATTCACACCAAGTCTCTTGAGACAGCACCTTCCAAACCCACATCATTTCCATGTAGAAGGACACAAAACACGACCAAAAACAAGTTCCCCTCCAATCCAAATAGAATCTTGATTTGAAAATATATTACTGTTCCTCCAGTGTCGCTGAATGAAAATCCTGAAATTCCCTCCCTCAGGGCATTGTGGGTTTACCTACAGCACATGGACTGCAGTGGTTCAAGAAGGCAGCTCACCACCACCTTGCAAAAGGCAGAATTGTGGCTCAGTGGTCAGTGCTGCTACCTCACAGCACCAGGGACCTGGGTTCAATTTCACCCTGGGATGACTGTCTGTGTGGAGGTTGCACATTTTCCCCATGTCTGTGTGGGCTTCTTCCATACAGTTCATAGATGTGTTGGTTAGGTGGATTAGCCATGTCAAATTGCACATAGTGTCGAGGGATGTGTTGGCTGGGTGGGTTGGCCGTGAGAAATGCAGCAGTACAGGAATGGGGTAAGTCCAAATGGGATGTTGTTCGTTGGGTTGGTATGAATTGGATGGGCTGAATGGCCTCCTTCAACACTGTATGATGATTCCATGAGTCACAAGGGCAGCACACAATGTGTTGCAAATGCTGGCCTAGACAGCAATACCCATGTCCTCAGAATGAGTTTTAAACAAAAAGACCATCTGCACTGCTTACTATTCTATCAGTCTTTCTGTCAATGTGGAACTATGATTCTCATTAATACATACAGTAAGTAGTTAAGGCCTCACCACAGAATTCTTGTGGAACACCACTCGTCACTTTCTTTCTCTGTTATTTGTCACTAAACCAGCCTCCGAACCAAGTCAAACATTCATCTTCAATCCCATGGGTTTTAACTTTAGTCAGCAGACTGTTTAGTGGAAAATTATTAAGTACTTCTGAAAGTTGATAAGACTATATGCCCATTCAACTAATTTAGTTCATGCATTTGGTTCATTTGTTAGAACCTACCCATCACAAATCTATGTGGGCTATTTGTAATTCTCTACGTATTAATTCTCTCAGTTATTAATTATAGATTCCAATGAAACCCCCAAAAGAGATGTTAGATTGACCAGGATATTTCCTCGGTTCCCTCTCTCATCTTTCTTGAACCCATGGAGTTACAGCAGGACATTTTCCAAACTAAAGGAATGGTTGCTGCTTTGGAACCTGATGGGAAAAGCTTCTGAAACTTCTTCCACACCGCCCCCCACCCCAACATCTCCCACACACCCCTTCCTTTAAGCCCCTGAGGTCTTGGAGATCTGTCAGCCTTTAGAGCTGCTCACTCTCCAATGCTATTTTCTGGCACGTATCAAGTTTCATGAATTCCAGTCTTTAATTCGTTACTAACCTCCCTGGAATCGAGGCTGCATTATCCTGTTCCTTGACTGTGAAGACTGACACAACTAATAATTGTATATATCGGCCAATCCCTTAATCTCATTTGTGGAATTCCCAGTTTGTTTTTAAAGGGCTCACATTGCACTGGAGCCCCCTTGATTTTCTAATTTTTGTGTAAAACTTTTGTGTTATTCTTGTGACCCTTTGCAGGTCTCTTTCTCCATCACTTTCTGTAACTCTAGCTTTCTTTTTGTCTTCCTTTGCAGTTCTTCGTATCTTTCTTCAGTTGCCTGAATTCTCACTGATATTCCCACATTTGAGTGTTCTGACCTTTTGTTTTCTGT
The DNA here is from genome assembly GCF_020745735.1 of Hemiscyllium ocellatum. Lineage (NCBI taxonomy): Eukaryota > Metazoa > Chordata > Chondrichthyes > Orectolobiformes > Hemiscylliidae > Hemiscyllium > Hemiscyllium ocellatum. Next base: position 10,912,875 of record NC_083409.1, read on the forward strand.
TTTTTTCCCTTATTTTATCAGCGACGATGTGCTAACAAGTGGGGATATGTTCCATACTGAGCTGAATACATTTTTTAACCATCTCCCCATCTCATTGGGAGTCTGATCTGACAATTTTGGCTGACACCAATCTCTGTTGCATTCTGTTTTCTGGGAGGTGGGTGTCACTGGCATAGATCAGCATTTGTTACCCAAGACTAATTACCCTTGAACTGTTGGCCTTGCTGTGGTCTCTCAGACGGCACCTAAGAGTTAACCAGATTGCTGTGGGGCTGGAGGCACATGAAGTCCAGACTGGGGGAGGCTGAGGCTGGACAGCATTCAGGGATCATTATCGTGGTCACCATTAATGAGGCTTGCTTTGTGATTTGAATTCAAATTCCAGCATTTGTCACTGGGGAAGATAGTACAGTTCGATATATTGCGGCAGGACCTCTGTTTTGTATCTCACCGGAAAGACAACAGCCCCCTCAGTTTTGCAGTGTCAGCCTTGACTGTGTGCTCAACATAAGAATTAGGAGAGGGAGGAGGCAATTCAACCCTTCATTTAACATGACCATGGCTGATCTTATCCTGATCTCAACTCCTCTCTCCTGCCTGCTCCCCATCGCTCTTTATCTTGCTTTTCATCAGAAACACATCGTTCTTGAATCTGTTGATTGATTCTGCCTCCACTGCACTCTGGGGCATTGAGTTTCACAGATTCACAACCCTCTGGGAGAAGTAGTTTCTTCTCATCTCAGTTTTGAACCTACCACCTCTCACTCTATATCGATAACCTCTTGTTCGAAACTGTCCTGCAAGGGGGAGCATCTATCCAATGTTCACCTTATCAATCGCCTTTCAAATTTTCTCTCCCTCAATTAGATCCCTCCTCATTCTTTAGAACTCCAGCGAGTACAAGCCCAATCTATTTAACTGCTCCTCATAGGACAGCCCTTTCATCCCTGGAATCAGTCTGGGGAACATCCTCAGAACAGCCTCCAGTGTCACCACATCCATCCTCAAATAAGCAGACCAAAATTGGACACGATACTCCAGATGTGGCCTCCCAAATGCTTTCTATATGCGCAAGTTTATAACATATGATCAATGCTTGTTCAGATCGGCCATTGGATAAGGAGTGGCGGATGGAGATAATTTAGATAAATGTAAGGTGTTGTATTTTGGGAAGGCAAATAAGGACAATGTCATGGGGAATGTTGCTGAGCAAAGAGACCTTGGAGTGCAGATTATTTCACAGTTCTTTGAAAGCGAAGCCATGGATAAACACGGGGATGAAGTTGGGGATTGATACACTTGCCTTTATTGGTCTGTGCATTGAGTATAGGAATTGGGTTGTCATGTTCTAGCTGTCCCCTAAAGTGGCCATTGGTGAGGACACCTTGAGAATACAGGGCTCAATTCTGGTCTTCCTGCTCTACGAACAATGTTGTTAAACTTGAAAAGATGGAAAAATGATTTGTAGGGATGTTGCTTGAGTTGGAGGTTTTGAGCTATCGGGAGAGGCTGAATAGACTGGGGCTATTTCCCCTGAAACAATGGAGGCTGAGGGGTGACCTTATAGAGGTTTATAACATCATGAAGAGCATTGATAAGGTGACTAGCCAAGGTCTTTTTCCCCAGAGTATGTGAGTCCAAAACAAGAGGCCATAGGTTTAAGGTGAGAGAGGAAAGACTTTTAGGGGATCTAAGGGGCAACGTTTTCATGCAGAGGGTGGTGCGTGTATGGAATTAGCTGCCAGAGGCTATTACAATTACAACATTTAAAAGGCATCTTGATGGGTTTATGAATAATAACAGTTTAGAGGGATATGGGCCAAATCCTGGCAAGTTGGAATAGATTAATTTTGGATATCTCGTTGGCATGGATGAGTTGAACCAAAGGGTCTGTTTCTGTGCTAAATGATTGTCTAGTTAAGTCTCTGTTTTAACGAGACAAAGCTTCTAAGACAGAGGTGACAGTGCTCCCACTGATCAGGTTCCAGTTTGTACAGGGCTCCGCTCTCAGCTGGATGGTTGGGAGTTGGAGCTGATTTTAAGCTGCATTTTGGAGAGGAGTAAGCAACCGTTTTGATCAAAACCTCCTGAAATGTGAAGGCGACATTTATGAGCAATTCAGAGCAATGATCTACTCAGTTATTTTGACTCCTGGGGCCTGCTGAGTACTAAAACTCAGCATTTAGGGGATTGCTGAGAAATATCTTCATTGACTTGGACATTAATTGTTTAATGAAGAGTCCAGAAGATTATAGCTTTGGGTTATTTCCCAATCTCATTGTTGCTGTCTACAAGATTGTGAAGGACACAGAGTGGAAGAAGTACTTTACAAAAGAATAGAAGCTGCTCCTGTCTTCAAAGGTTTGCCATCCCTTGAGTGGATATGAGACAGAACCACATGCACGATTCAGGGGGAGAATAGAAAGAAGGAATTTGCATTTGTATCACAGAATCCCGATAGTGTGAAAGTAGGCCATTCAGCCCATCGAGTCCATACTGCCCCTCCGAAGGGCTTTCCACCCAGCCACCTATCCTATCCCTGTATTTTCCAATAGCTAATCCACCTAGCCTGCATATCCCTCAACACTATAGGCAATTTAGCATGGCCAATTTATTGAAGCTGCGGATCTTTGGACTGTGGGAGGAAACCAGAACACCCAGGGAAGCCCACACAGACACAGAGAATGTGCAGACTCCACACAGACCTGCCTGAGGTGGGTCCCTGGTGCGTTGAGGCAGCAGAGCTAACCACTGAGCCATCATGCACCCACATGTATGGCACTTTTTATCACATGAGGATGTTCCAGAGCAGTGTACTGCCAGAGATGTGGGCTTGGAACATGAATAAGGTTACATTTGTGCCACACAATTGCCAGGCAATGACTGTCTCCAACAAGAGAGAACGTAACAGTCTCCTCTTGATGTTCAGTGGCTGTGTGGTATGTGACCATATTGCCTTTGAGAAAATCCACCCCGTGTGTGTGTTCCACCTATCAGTTAATCATCTATGAGCCTGCAAGCTGCACAGACTGAGATCAATTCACAGAATCCCAACAAGTCCACACTGAATCTCCAAAGAGCATCCCATCCCCCCACCCTATTACTCAACATTTTCCCTGACAACTGCACTAACCCACACATCCCCGAACACCATGGCCAATTTAGTATGGCCAATTCACCTGAACTGCACATCTTTGGATTGTGGGAGGAAACCGGAGAACCCTGAGGACACCCACACAGACCCGGGAGAATGTGCAAACTCCACATACAGTCGCCTGAGGGTGGAATCGAACCCAGGTCCCACGAACTGTGAGTCAGCAGTGCTAACCATTGAGGCTCTGTGCTGCCCATTATTGCTTGCTGTAGTGTCTGCTTCATGCCTTGTAATGTGTTTTATTGTTTAAATAAACCAACTCAGAGTTAATGGATTGTTTGTGGGACCAGTACCTTTCACATATCATTGTGAAAGGCTGGAGAAAACACTGTGCAGATGAGGCCGATTGCACAAGCAGCTTAATCTGCAGGTAGAAAATATAAGTGACAGCCTTCGATGGTTGATCTGATTTTAACCTCAACTCTACCTTCTCCGATAATGTTCCATCCCTTCAGTCATCAAGAATCTATTTCCATCGGCCTTAAAAATATCTAAAACTTCTGCATCTACTGCCTTTTAAGGAAAGGAATTCCAAAGACTGACAACTCTGAGAGGAAATACATGTTTCTGAATCTCTGTTTTGAATGTACTCTCCCTTAATTTTAAACTGTGATCCCTAGTTCTGGATTCTCCCACAAGAGGAAACATCCTTTCCACATCCACCCGGTCAAGGCCCCTCAGGATCTTGCATGTTGCAATGAAGTCTTGTGTTCAGTTTCCCCTCACAATACCCCATAATGTTCTATGAGCTTTCCTGATGACTTGCTGTACCTACACACTAACCTTCTGTGATTAATGCACAGAGTCCCAGATACGGTTCTGGGGTCACAGGCTCAAATCCCACCATGGCAGATGGGGGAATTTGAAATCAATTTTAAAAATCTGAAGGTGCTGGGTATTTGGTTCGGGGGGGGAGGGGGGGCGTGCGCCAAGTCTTGGCAGGGGTGTATCAGCAAAGTGAGGCAGAAACTGGGCAGATGGAAGCTACGGTCGCTCTCCATCGTGGGAAAAAACCTGGTCATCAGTTGTGAGGCACTGTCATTGCTGTTATACGTGGCACAGTTCTGGCCTATTCCCAGAACCTGTGCCGCTGCAGTCACCCAGGCCATCTTCCAATTTATATGGAGGTCAAAGATGGACCGGGTCCAAAGGGATTTGCTGTACAAAGATCTGGGCAATGGGGGAAAAGATACACCCAATTCCACCCTCACCCTGACGGCCACCTTTGTGTATGGCTGCATCAAGCTGTGCGTGGATCCCAGGTGTCACTATGTACTGAGGTTCTACCTGTCAACAGTGTTGCGAAGGATGGGCCTGGCCTCGCTGCTGCGGAACACTCCGAGTAGTTGGATCGTTCCATATCACCTGTCCTTCGTGGAGAAGTTTATGAAGAAAAACACCTTTGACCACAACTCCATCAGGAAGTGGTCAGCATGTAGTGTCCTCGAGACCCTTCGGGAAAAGGAGAGGGTGGATCCTATCGAGCAGTTCCCTGAGCAGACTGTCAAAGCCATTTGGCAGAATGCCTCATCGCCAGAACTTTCCAACAAGCACCAAGACATGGCTTAGCTGGTAGTGAGAAGGACTCTGCCTGTGAGATCCTTGATACACGCCCGGACTCTCAGCCGCACCACATGCTGCCCTCTAAGCGGTCACACACCTCCTTCTGGAATGTGCCTACGCAGACAAAGTCTGGAGAGGAATGCAGCGGTGTTTGTCAAGGTTCATCCCGAGCAGCGCCGTGACACAGGACCCGGTGCTCTATGGTCTGTTCCCCAGGACATATACCGAGATGAACATCAACTGTGCCTGGAGGATCATCAACTCGGTGAAGGGCGCTCTCTGGGCGGTCCAAACCCTGTTGATCTTCCAGCGGAAGGAGTTGTTCCCAACTGAGTGTTGCAGACTGGCACATTCCAAGGTCCAGTTGAGGGAAGCGCTGAAGCTTGGGGCAGCTGCCGCCAAGACGCAGTGGGGAAGGTCCACCATGTAACATCTGTCTGCCTAAAGAAGAACGGGGGCCCATGCAGTCGTTTGGGCTCTGCTAACGCCTCAGCTACACATATGGGCATATGATTAATAAACATACAGACCTGTATATACAAATGATAAATTCTGATCTCTGTATGTGAATGTTTACATATGTATGGCATGACCAACTGTACAATCCATCAAATTATTTTATGAATAAAGTATTTTTTTTAAATTAAAAAAGTAAAACCGATTATTCAATTCGTACTTATATTTAAAATAGTAGTTTATAATAATTGGAGTGCGACCGATTCCGTTGCCTTGCACGAATTCCTCCTTTTCCCTCAGTGGGGAAGGGTTTTCTATGTGTTCGTGTATTGTTTGGGAGGTGAACCCGCCGATGCCGGCTCCGGTGTTGACCGTGACAGTGGGGTTGACGTTTGAGAAAAAGCCGTGAGGTTACCCGCTGCGGTGTCATTGCGCAGGCGTGGGATTACTCATCTGGGGTGGTGCGCTGGCGCGTCTCTGTCGGCCAATGTGTCGTTGCGCAGGCACGGCATGACCGGCCTCGGTGCACGAATCTTTGGATTGCGGGGAATTCAAAATGGAACGTCTCAGTCTCAGAGAGAACAGCCCAGTGAGGCTTGGAGCTCCTCTCAGAGTCAAATCTGACACCAAGATTGTCCAGACTGGCTTCAACTACGTTGCAATGGAGACTGGATTCAAAGCAATTACTTTAATCTACATTTGGAGGAAACCCCTGCTCATCTATAATTCCGGAAAACAAAAATGTAGGGGATGTGGGTGTCCTGCTGGTCCAGCATTATTGTTCATACCTAGTTACCTTTGAAGTAGTGGTAGTGGGCTGCCTTCTTGAAGCACTGCAGTGTGTGAGCTGTAGGTCGATCCGCAGTGCCCTTGGGTGGAGTTCCTGGATTTTGAACCAGTGATAGTGAAGGAGTGTCAGTATATTTCTAAGTCAGGATGATGAGTGGCTTGAGGGAGAATTTGCAGGTAATAGTGTTCCCATATATCTGCCTTTGTTCTTTTAGATGGAAGGTTTTATTTTTGAAGGAGCTGTTCAATAACTGTCATAATTGCGGAGGGGAGGAGGAGGGAATAAAGGTTAAATTCATTGCCTTCTTTGGCTACAAGCACATCCATAGAATTGGGACTAAATGAGAACAACCACTGAGCTGACAGCTGGATACCAGCGGAGTGGTCTTTTAAGAGGATTGTGTGCTGGATGGAGATGTGTGTAGATTCAGACAGAGAAAAAAAAACAATTTACTTCGGTCATCATGTCGGATGTGACTTAGATAAGAGTCTTGAAGATATTTAATGATCCAGCCTCAACAGCCCTCCGAATTTTCTACAACTGGTTCCCTCTCACTGATGTGAGATTTAGTGGTCTTTAATCTGGAGATTTTCCTAACCTTTATCTTGCATAAACTTCCAATTCTTCCTCAGCTCCTGTATCAATTCGCTCAAGGATCACACAGTCACTCTCCCTGAATCCAGGAACTGCTTCTCCAAACTGAAGACCGATTTGTTGGATGTATTTAACATATTCTCTCGCTCTGTGAACAGTCTGTCCCCTTGATCCCTAGTACTCCCCATTCTTTCCCGCATTAACCTCCTTCCCTTAATAAACAAAAAAAATGCTTGCAAATCTTACCGCTAATGTTTTATCACCCCTAATTCTGCTCTTCCACTGACTTTGTAAGCTTAGCCCTACACTTTATTTATTCTTTTAAGACACACATTGACCTGCTCACTTGATACCTGCTTTAAGCTTCTCTTTCCTTTTTCATTCTATTCGAAATTTGTGTTAACACCTGAGGTTCTTTGTGCTTGTTAAATTTTATCTTCGATGCAACATGCTGGGCCATAACTGTCATCAATTCGATTTTGATCAAATGATCTCCCAACCCACGCCCCACCTTGTTCTGCTACAGTTTCACCCAGAAGTAAGTACATTTTGTCCAGATCCTGACTTTTTTCCATAAACTCTATCTCCCCAATCGAAAAAGCTTTTATTTTTCAAACTTTTTTGTTTTTTTTTCCTTCTCAAACTCATGATGTGTGTTATCACGGTCACTGATCCTATAATGCTCTCCTACTTCTGCCTGGAACAGCTGACTGGCTTTGTTCCCCACAGTGAGGCCCAAAACTGCGTTGCCTCTGCTGTATCTGCTCGATGTTGATATAAGAAGCTCTCTGAAATATATTTCAAAGACCTGCCCCCTCGTAAGAAAATGTATCACTGCCCGAATGAATGTTTGGAATTGAAATGCCTGAATATAGTGATCCTAATACTGTTTTTACACACCTCAGTAACTTGGTTATATACCTGCTCTCGTACTTTCCTTTATCTGGGGGTCTATAATATATCCCTAGCAGTGTTTCTGTCATAGTTTTGATCCTGAGCTCTAACCACCATGTCTCATTAGAAGATCCTTTCAAGATATCGTCCCTTCTTACATCAGTAACTGACTTCATAACTAATAAGGCAACACCCAACTCCTTTTTTACCCTCTCTCCTGTCCTGACTATAGTTGTGATACCACAGAATATTGAGTTGTAAGCCCAGACCTCTCTCAAACATATCCCAGAAATGGCAAAAATATCACACTTCTACATGTCACCTCGTTTCCTTATTATATCTGTCTGCCTGATAATATTACCAGCATTAAGGTAAAGCACATCCAACCTGGAATATATCATCTGGAATACTCTGTATTCGGAGGTCTTCAGTCATTCATTGTTCATTATCAACCTGTCCAATCCATGAACCAAAACTGTAACACTGTGACTGAATGAATATTTGTTGAATTTTAATTTTGTTTTTAGTAAATGTGTTCATCAAAAGCAACTTTCCAGAACTGAACGACTTTTCGCTGATTAGTTCCCTGCTCAGAGTGCAGAGGGGACAGGCCTCAGTAACGGAGAAAGTGAGGACTGCAGATCCTCGTGATCAGAGTCGAAAATTGAGGCACTGGAAAAGCACAGGCAGTCAGGCAGCATCTGAGGAGCAGCAGAGTCAAAGCTTTGGGCATCTGTCCTTCCCATGTTTTTCATTCCACAATATATATGATATTAAGTAACATACTTGCTCAGGAAGGCAGCATTGTTCAGAGCCCTAAAATGGAAAGCAGTCAATCAGTTGTCTGGACGGGGAGTAAACACGTTGAGGTGAAATACAGTCTGATTGAACTTAAGGATAGAAAAATCCCTCGGACAGAAGGGAAACACCCTAGGTTACTACAGGAAGAGAGGCAAAATATTTCTGTGCCTTTGGCGATGGTCTTTGCGTCTTCACTCTCCATTCGAGTAGCGTCGGATGATTGGAGAGTGGCAAATCTTACTCCCTTGGTCAGGCAAGGAAACGGGGATTGTCCTGAGAATGACAGACCAGTCAGTCTTACATCAGTATTGGGCAATGTATTGGAGAGGATTCTGAAAAATCATGGTTTGATTAGAACTAGTCAGCATGACTTTGTGAGGGGCAGGTCAGACCTCACAACTCTTATTGGATTCTTTGAGGATGGGATTAAGCACACTGAAGAAGGTAGAGCAGTGAATGCTAAGTGCATGGATTTAAACAAGGTGTTTGATAAGCTTTCCCGCGGTAGTTTCATTCAGAAAGTAAGGAGGCATGGCATACAGGGAGACCTATCTGTCTGGATGCAGAATTGACTAGCCCACAGATGACAGAGAGTGGTGGTAAATGGGAAGTATTTAGTGTGGAAGTAGTTGAGCTGTGGTGTTCCGTAAGGATCGGTTCTGAGACCTCTGCTGTTTGTGATTTTGATAAATGACTTGGATGACGAAGTGGAAAGGTAGGTTCATATGTTTGATGATGTAACACAGGTTAGTGGAATTGTGGATAGTTGGGGAGGGCTGTTGTAGTTTGCAACAGGACATTGACAGGATGCAGGACTCGGCTGCTAAGTGGCAGATGGTGTCCAATATGGAAAAGTGGGATACGATTCATTTTGGAAGGTTGAATTTAAGTGCAGAATACATGGTTAAAGGCAGGATTCTTACATTGTGGAGGATCAGGGGAATCATATGATCCACGGCATAGCTCCCACAAAGTTGCTACCCAGGTTTATAAGGTTGTTAAGAAGTTGTTTGATGTATTAATTAGCCGAGGAATCGAGTTTAAGAGCTGGAAGGTTATGCTGATGCTCTATGGAGCCCTGGTGAGACCGCACTTAGAATATAGTGATCAGTTCTGGTTGCCTCGTTATAGGAAAGATGTGGAATCTTTCATGAGGGTGCTGAGGAGATTTATCAAGATGCTGCCTGGACTGGAGGGCATGTCTTACAAAGAAGCGTTTAGGGAGCTCGGGTGTTTTCCTTGTTGGAATGAAGAAGAATGAAGCGGTGTACAAGATGATGAGAGACATAGAAAGAATGGATAGCCAGAGACTTTCTCCCAGGGTGGAAATGACTATCTCGAGGGGGTATGATTTTAAGGTAATTAGAAGAGGGTTTAGGCGAGATGTCAGAGGTACATTAATTTCACAGAGAGTGGTGTGTGTGTGCAATGAACAGCCAACAGTTGTAGTAAACTCAGCTATACGAGGGATATTTAATTGGATAGGCACATGAATGAGAGTATAATGAAAGGTATGCAAGTTAGTCTGATGTTAGAGTAGGATAAAAGATCGATAGAATGTCAAGGGCTGAAGGGCCTGCACTGTGCTGCACTGTTCTATGTTTCCAGTTTCACCCAGATTGTGGATTCTCATCATTTGTTGAATGTGTGAGGGAGAAAGGATGGGAAAGGATGCGTGTGAGATCAGAAAGCTTTGGAGGGGCGGAGGGCCAAAACCTCCAGTTATGGTGAAAATTGTTACAGTCACTGAAAGCCAGTATAATATGTGTGTTTACTTAGACCAGACAGAATCCGCCAAGTTCAGTTATTAATGTGATTTGTGGATTGTCGTTTGCTGCTGGTTACTTCACATACATTCTAATGTGTAATCCATGTAGTAATCTCTGACAATTCACAGAGATGTGCAATTTTATTTTGATACTGGAGAATGTGAAGGTGACATTTATTGGATATGGCTTTAGAGGTTTCTTTGTGAGACACAAGGCACTGCAATAGATTGTCAACTTGTTAACGTCTTCACCCATGTCTGGTCCGGGTGCAGATGTATGGAGTCTGGGAGGCAGGTCAGATTTCATCACCATAGGTAATTTGTATGGTGAGGTTCCGGCTCTCCATGTCAACACGTCTGCTCTCTGGACCAGGCTCTGACTAAAGATGAATTTTAAACCTGGTTGTTGGTCAGCCATTCGTATTTAATCTGGACAACATTTGTACCTACACTGAGACCAGTGATAGTCTGTTGGCGGGTTCTTCCCCTGCCCAAGATAGATTCCAAATTATTTGTTTTGAAGTATTGTTTGACTGAGTGCCCTGAACCAGGTTAGAAGCTCTATACACAGATTTTAGAACAGGCCACTGAGTCTCTCTGTATCACAGGCAGCTGTGAGGTCCAATAGCACTGTAAATGATTTCAGATCTATTGGAAGCAATTTTCAGCGTAGCTCATTGCAAGGTGTTGAGTTTACTGACTAGAACAATAATCGGATGTTTGCTATATTTCATGAGTTGGGCAAAAAATAAGATGTGACCGATAATCATTCAACTGAGCTATAATCTCTTAAATCAATTATGTTGATTCTATATTTATGGAACTAAAATATAAACTCCTGTCAAGATTTTCTAACCCAGAAATAAAGCACGTATATTTTATTTTAGCGAAGAAAGAACTTAACTCTTGTGGTGATCAGAATTAGATATTCAATGTCAGGATGTAAAGCATGTTTTGCCACTCCAATATTTTTAAAGTGTATGGCTTCTGAATGATTACATGTTCAGAGTGAGAAAACGATTGAACGTACAAATAGAATTAGCGTTCTTATTCATTTCTATTAATCAATCAGTTTATTTACTTATTGAAATGTACGATCTCCAGCTATTTGCCAGCAATTTAAAAATGGCAATAATTCAACATTGACTGTGAATATTAAGCTAAGTAAATTATTTGTGTTATCAAATTTTAGTGAACAATAATTTGAAAACTTTCAATTTTTAGAATGAATGATGTTTAATATGAAACGTGGAGAGTGAAAACAAAAACAACGAATATAATATCATGCCATGGAAAAATCAGAGCTTTCCAAAGTGTTTTGTGGCAAAGCAATGATATATTTGTTTTAGTAATTGGAATACAACATGCAAAATATTTATGTTCTGAGTAATAATTAGACTTCATAATGAAGCTGACATTGCAATATTTGCATCTTAAATGCTTATGCTGCACCAAATAATCAGATATTTGCGATCATTTACACTGTGAAATAATTGGATCCTGACTTTTATTCCAAGCTGACACTTGATGTCACTTTAAAGTACAGGAGGAGGCCATGTTTCAAGGAATTCTTGTGTTTGTCTCTGTTTTGGCATGTCTTAGAATGGATATGCTGACCCAGTCAAAGTGGCGTACTTCCTCATCAGTACGTAAGAAATTAAGGTTGCGGTCATGTGGCTAGTTGATCTTCATATATCCCGGTGACTACTTTCTGCTTGTTTTCACCATCATCATTTATGAATTTCACAAACGAACCCTGATTTCCTTCCTATTCTCTAGATGTTATTCACAGAAGAACAATTAAGAATTCCAGTCTCTTGCTGTTCTTATTTTGGGGAATTTACAAAATGATGTAATTAACACCTATTATGAGGGAGCTGCAAATAGCATTTTTGACATAGAGTTGAATTACTTTTACACTCTGCACCTCAGCATGTCTTATTCATAAAGCGTGTACCTAATTTTGGATGAACGAGAGTTTGGCACCTTGCACTGGAACATTAGCCTTTTGTGTGGTACTGTTCTTCGTAACAATACTTAGAACTGAAGAAAATTTTAATCTGCAGGATAGACACTGACTCATTGCTTGAATCAGATAATGTAATGTGGATAAATACTCAATTAAATTATACGTTATGGACAAACTGCAGGAGATCAAATCATACTCTCATGCCTACCTTGAATTGGAAGCAAATACATACTGGTAAAAAAAATCAAAAAATGTTCAGGCACCATACCAGGGGAGAAAATATAACATGTCATCTGCATTTGATGGAGATAGAGAAATACAGAGTGAATATGCATCTGATCAAGAATCAAGTGATAGAAAAAGAAGTACATCAAATCTTAATTTTCAATGGAACCAGATCCCAATTTTCCTGAACAGTGATGTTTTTCACCCAATCTCACTTTTGCAAAAGCAAGTTTTTTCCAGTCACTAAAACTTCATTAGCCATTCTTCCTCCGCCTTCCTACTCTTTGTTACACTCCTACTTCCCTTGCATTACCCCTTCTGCTGCTACATACTCTTCCACTGATGAGATCTCATCACATTTTTCTTCTCCCACTCCCATCGTAAGTTACACTAGTTCCCTAGTTCCTCCCACTTCCACTGGCCATTCTTTTCCTCTTTTGCTTTCCAGTTGGGGTGATGGGAACTGCTGGCTTCTATTGGTCATCAGTGAATGATGAGATTGGGATGATCAATGTCCAATAGGAACAGACAATAGTGTGTGTCTGTCACTGTCCAATGCACCATGAACAGGGTGGCTTTGTTTCCCCATACAGAGTAAAACTTATTTTCTGTCTCTGTCTCACAGCACTTAACCAAACAGCCTCATCACAAATAGGACAAACCTCTCCTCAGTGTCAAAGTCCATGCATCAGTTTTTCCTTAATAATTGCGAGGACAGTGATCACATTGTTCAAACAAGCCGTGTTCTATCATTTTGCTCTTTACCATATTAACTGATTTTCCAATGCTATTAGAGGTGGAATCAGAGTAACTTCCCTTGCATCAAAGTAATATTTGACTCATGTAGCATCATTAATCCTCAGCAAACTGTGGTTAGTGGGAATCAGAGGAAATTTGTGCTGGTAATTTCTTCAATGAATAATGACAACTTCCCTAGAGCTACTGGGAACGATAAATAAAATCTGCCCTTGCTAGTGCTTTCCAAAATCATGGATGGATTTGTCTTCTTAATAACATGAAGATGCATCTGTTTTCACAGTTTGGTCTAAATCTCAGAAAAGTAAGACCTTGTTGGTTGAGTGTCACCCTAATGAAATCAGAGCATTACAATAAGATAATGATTCCGATTATTTACAATCAGTTACTACCTGAGGACAGATCGTGCAATGTCAGTGCCACTGAGATCAACATTTTCTCTGTTGAACAGCATCACATCACATTGGCTCAAGGCAGCACCATTCCCCAATTCTACTTCATTCTCCAGCTAATTTGCCATGCTCGCCAGATGTATGAGGCCCACAAGATGTAGTAACTTAGAGATGCCTATGAGCCTCTGAAGCCAGCGATACCCCCATGCCCTGTGCTCTGCGTTCATCCCCTCCCCCAAGCCCACCTCCTGTTGTGTGTTTAACATCTCTCCTAACCTTTCCCGCTCTAATACTGAATGTTCTGTTGTCAGTGAAGATCTCAGCTTTATCCCTCTGTGCCCTTACTTTAGAGAATTTCAGGCACAACATAATGTTGAACTCCTCTTCCGTCGTCTTCTCCTTGCCGTCCATTTCTTTCTGCAAGAGTCCGATCCCCATCCCACAGACCTTTCGCCCAGCTCCAACACTCTTCCTCCACTGGACCCACTCCTCTGGCGTTTACTTGAACTCAATCAGTTCATTGAGAACTTTCTATGTGACACTGGTTGTCTTAATTTCTCTGCATCCCCCTTACCCTATCATCCTCTGAACAGACTGTATGCTGTACACTTTGATCCAACCCTGACTGTGTTATTCAGCCTGTGCCGATAAGGGTGGGGCTGCTGTAGTCTGATGGACTCACCTCTCCATTTCAGAGGCTGAGTGCCATCTCTCAGATACCTCCACATATCACCTGCAGGTACATAACTCTACCATGCCACATCAGGCTATTTTATTAAATAAATCTGACCACATTTCATCTGGAGATTCCCACCCACTGTCCCCCTCCAAACTCGCCCCCACCTAACAATCCCGAAGCTGATGGTCCTCTGATAGCAGAGCTCACTTTTATTTCCTCCTGAAAATCCACAAACAGAACTGCCTGGGCAGACTCATTGATTCAGCCTGCTTCTGCCATACAGAGGGGGTGCATGGTACACACGTGGGCCCAAGTTATACCTGTTCCTTCATGGGGTACGTAGACCATTCCTTGTTCCAGTTCTTTCCAGCCCCAATCCACAACTCTATCTCCGTTATGTAGATGATATTTCAGCTGCTGCTCCTCTCTCTTGTCCAGAATTGGGAAAGTTAATCGTTTCCAATTTGCACCCCTCCCTCACTTTCACCTGGTCTATCTCTCATTCCTCCCTCCCTTTCCTCGACATCTCTGCTTCTATTTCTGGGGATAGACCAGTCACTGATATCCAGTATTAACCCACCGACTCCCACAGCTACCTGGAATATACATCCTCACACCCATTTCCCCAGTTCCTCCGTCTCCACCGCATTGGTTCTGGTGATGTCAACATCAAAAATGTGGCCTCTGAAATGTCCACCTTCCTCCTCAACTGAGAATTCCCAACACTGTTCTTGACAGGGCCCTCAACCAGTTCTGACCCACCTCCTGCACTTCTATCCTTACCCTCTCTCCTTCCTTCTGCAACAGTGTTAGAGTTCTCCTTGTCCTTACCGACCATCCCACCAGCATTCACATGCAAAAGATCATCAGTCTGCATTTTCCCACCTCCAGCGAGATGCTACCACCAGACACATATTTGCCTTTTCTCCCTTTTCCGTCTTTTTCAGTGACCATTTCCTCCAGGACACCCGGATCCACTCGTTATTCACTACTCATACTGCCCCCCGCCACCTCCCCTACCCCCGTCCCCCCACCACAGGTACACTTCACTTTCCCCTACCGGATGTATTACACTTTCCCATTTACCTCCTCCTTCGTCACTATCCAAGGGCCAAACATACCTTCCAGGTGAAGCAGCATCCAACCAACATTTCCCACCATCCAGTCTACTACATTCGCTGCTCACATTGTGGTCTGCTCTCCATTGGGGAATCTAAAGGTAGACTGGGTGACCACTTTACAGAATATTCAAGTTATGCAAAAGACCCTGAATTTCCAGTCGCCTGTCAGTTTAATACCCCATCCTGTTCCCTGGCAAATATCTCTTTGCCAGGCTTGCTGCAGTGTTCCAGGACATTTCAATACAAGCTGGAAGAACAACTCCTCATTTTCCGCGGGAGGACCTGCAGCCATTCAGACTCAAAATAATGTTCAAAAATTTTATGGACTGAATTGCTCAATGCCCCCTACCCGTACACCAGGCCTCGTTCTTACGTAGCTTTCCATTACTAAACTACTATTGTTAGCTACTAACAGTCTCCATTAACAGCTGTTCAGCCTCTTCTGTATATCAATCAACATTTTCGGGTTACCATCCGTTCTGATGAATGGCCACTGAACTAGAAACGTTAATTCTGATTTCTCTGCACAGATGCTACAGCCCTTTTGCATCAACTTTGGTTTTTGTTTCAACAATATCTCACAATGATTTTGAATCACAATGCAATACGTCATGGATATTAAGAGCTCTGTCAAACATAGTAACTTCGTAATTTCTTATTTAATGTCCATAAAAAATTACTCAAGATTCAACTAATATATCAGCTTTGCTTATATCGTTCAGATCAGTCAATTTGTCACAGTTCAGAAAGAAAAAGAAATCGATAGGCAAGCTGAGCAGGTCTGGCACCCTCTGAGCAGAGATACACAGAATTAACCTTGGTTTCAATATGACTTTTTCAGAACAGTGTCACATCATATTTGATATGTTAACTCTGTTTCTCTCTGCAGATACTTCCTCGTCTGTTACGCTTCTACCATCATTTCCTGTTTGAGTTTCATGTTTCTGGATCACTATATTCCATGTTTCTTGACAGGGCTACATGCTGAATTTGGTTACATATGGACAATGTCGTCCTTTCCTGTTCCTATTATAGTTGGTGTGTCTGTGACACCTGTGTTACGGAAGAAATCTGTTTCTTCTTTAAGATTCAAAGGAAAAAATAATATTTTTCGGATTATCCTGTGAATCTCAGGAGCTCCACTTTGTTTGAAAAGACATTTTAGAGGCAACTGAAATTTCATGAGATAATAGAAATAGATTAGTGATGGTGAAACACTCTGTGTCTTCGATGAACGAGCTTGTCTACCCCCTCTCCAAAGGCTTTGATTTCATATCACGGAATTATTGACAGCAAAAATGGGGGAAAATCAGCCCATTGTCTCTTGCAGCTTGGAATTACTAAATCTCGACTGTTCGTCTCCTATACTGTCCCAATAGCCCTCCATATTTTGTTATTAGTGTCTGCTTTTAATTTTAAGTATGCTGCCAGATATGAACAATACGATCAAACTCAATCAAAAAAAAACGGAACTTAGAAGGCAAGCTCAGCAGGTCTGGCAGTATCTGTGAAAAGAAATCAAAGTTAATGTTTCTTTGATTAAGTAATGTTGAGTAGGTCTGGTGATTCTACTCAATCTGCATTCCCAATGATTAACTGTTATGTATCTAAAATATAGTTCACTTTATCACATTTAAAATTAGTTCACATTGTCATTCAGCGTTGCATCTCCCAAATGTTGGCTGCTTCCTTGTTATTCATTAGATTTAATTCTCTCTTTTAGAAAGAGTGATGACTGGGGAATAACATTGTACTGCCCATGCAGTCTGCACAGCCACTGCCCCCATTCCGCCCTATCTCCCAGCCAATATCATGTTCATTCGAACATGACTCATTAATTCATAAGTCTTAATGAATAAGTTCATTGCAATTCTCACTTTTGGTTTTGAACTGAGGACAAAATGCATTAAAAATACTGTTTTACAGCAAATAAAACTGCATTTAGAAGTTTGTCAATTTGTACAAATAAATTACTGAAGCATATTCTTTATGGAATTTCCAAAGTTGCCTTATTAGAGCAGTAAGAGGAATATTCAAAGAAGTCGACACTTCCTGTCTATGTTCAGGGCAACTGTTCAGTCAACAGTGAAAGTGTGTTGGCTGGCGTTTGTTCCCGTGGAGGAGAGATCCGCACAATAACAACATCCTGATTGTATTTCTTTTGGGGGATGGAGGGATTTGGTGAGAGATGGTTATAGCATAGTAAACGGACAGCAGAGCAGAATCATCTTGCCTCTCTAAAGATAACGTCCATCACTCTCCCTCACAATTGACTCCAGTAGAGCAATTGGTGATGGGAGTTTTGGACAATAGCCAGTAATGTCAACATCCTGTCCAGTCCAGTTATATTGTGAACTGAATGTGCTGTATTGAAAGCTGGGACTGTTTGCTCCATGACTGTGATTGATATCAGTCTTATGCAATGTAACTGTGTCACTGGAGGGTTTTCCTCTCCTATCAGTAAGAGGCTTCATTCAGTGCGCTATCCCACTGTAGTAGCAGAAGCATCAGCTCCAACACTAACAGAGATCAACAGCTGCGTAGACAGAGGACAGATCTGAATCAGACAAGAGTGGACTGGAACATTACAACAATGGAGTGGAGGTTTTTCTTGAGTCTTTTCAAGATTTCCCCCTATTGGGAATTTCTACCACATCGGATGTCAGCAATGCTGATGATTATTCTGGACGGGGTGAAGGGTGTGCTACTAACTATTCTTGCTATTGTCGGTGATCTCGATCTCTGTCCATTCATTAATCCCATAAACAAGTTTGAACTTTGTTGCAATTTCTGTTATCTGTGTTTGTCAGAGAAAGAAACTATTGTCTTCAGTTTAGTTGCAGTCTCCGTTCATTATCCATGAATTGCAAACATCTGAGAACAAAACTGTGCACAATCTCGAGATCCCTTTTTGCCCTGAACTTATTTATGTCTCTTGTTCTCTCTGTCACCAAACCTGTCCGCTACCAGCTCCTAATATCCCCAATCTTCATCTCTGCGTCAGTGCTGTTGCTGAACAAACCATTGCCTACACGTTGGTAAAATTCAGACTTAATGTTTCAAGCTCTTGTCTCACCACTATTCCGATTACAAATATTTCAATCATAAAATTATTCGTCTCTCGGACATAATCATCTTCATGATTAGGACAATATATGAATGTAGGAATGCAGCTGGATGTAATGCAGAAGGAAGGCTTATTAAACGAAAGATATTGTTTCAAGCGATTTGTTTCAATTCCATCACAGCTGATGACAGAACTTCAATAAAACTGATAAGAATTGAAATAAAAGTGAATTTCACAAAAATAACCATAAAAGCAACGTTTTGTCTGAAAACCTTCCCATTTCACTGATCACTTTCAGTAAAGAAATCTAATGTTATTCCCCGGTTTGCGTTAAATGAGACTTCAGACACATGACAAAGTGCTTAACTTTTTATTAGCTTGTGGAATGGTGTCAGAGTCACGGCAATTAGTGATGGTCACCAAATGCTGCCCTTGGCAGAGATGCCAACATCCCACGAAATAACAAAATTGTAGGTGAAATCAATTCAAGAAAGTTGCTGGAAATTTGAAATTATACAAAGAACTGTAAGAAACGAACAGAAAATATTGGAAACTTGCTTGAACTGAAAGCAGCTGGAAATGAGTGTGATTAATACTGTTGACAGGGAAGTGCTTTTAAGGGGAGAAGGAATCAATCGAGAAAGAGAGATATAGAAGAAAAAGAGCAAACGAAGCGAATGATGATCAGTTGACTGGAAATAAAATGTGAGATTCACCTCATTTATTTTTCGCTTATCACATCTTCCCGAATATCATGCTCATGTCGATACAAATATCCTGTGCGTTTCAAAAGTTTGCTTTTCGCCACTTCCCTTTCCGAATGACCTATATTAGGATGTGTTTTTACTAACCAAAAGAAATCCAAAGAGGATTTTGACTTTTACGAAGAAAGACGGAATTTTTCCCATACAAATTAGTGCTACTGCATTTTACACCATATCAGACTTGCAAATGATTTCTTAAGAACACTCTGCTTTCAGATAGCGAGGGAAACCTGTGTATATCTAAGATCATAAGCGATTTGGTTCCCCCTGTCTGTTTTTCCTGAGTGTAGTCATCTTTTTATATTGATTAATGGGATATTGGTATCTCTGACTGAGCCAGCATTATTCACTTACCCAGTTACCCTTAAGAAGACCTTGAGCCATTGCATTCCACGTGATTGATCTGATTTGATTTGATTTATTTTAATCAAATGTACAATGGAAAGGTTGGTTTTGCATGTAGTACAGGCAAATAATAGCAAACAAGAAAACAGAGATCATAGGGTACTTAGACAGAGTGATGCTTACAATGTTACATGTTCACAGAGGGTGGGCACAGCAAGATGGACATTGACAGGATTAATATTATATGAGACATTAGAGATGTCAATTCGTCAGTCTAATAATGGCAGGGAAGAAGGTGTTCCTGAGCATGCTGGTCCACGTTTTCAAGCCTCTGTGTCTCCTCCCTGTTGGAAGAGGTTGTAGGAGATCATTACGGGTTTGGGAGAGATCTTTGATGTTGCCAGCCTTTCTGCGACAATGACAAGTATAAATGGACGGAAGATTCATGATGGTCTGGGCTGTGAACACAACTGTCTGTAGTTTCTTATGGTCCTGGGCAGAGCATTTACCATGTCAGGCCATTATGCACGTGAATAGAATGCTTTCAGTTGCCAGTGTATGGACCATTGGGAGACGGGTTATTCCAAAATAGTTAGATGTAACAATTGGCTGTTAAGTGGATACCCATGTTCTGGTTGCTGTTTTGACAACAATTGAAAATTAACCAATAATTTTATATTATGTCTTCAATACGTTCTCCCCGTGTCTGCGTGGGTTTCCTCCGGGTGCTCCGGTTTCCTCCCACAGTCACAAAGATGTGCGGGGCAGGTGAATTGGCCAAGCTAAATTGCCCGTAGTGTTAGGTAAGGGGTAAATGTAGGGGTATGGGTGGGTTGCGCTTCGGCGGGTCGGTGTGGACTTGTTGGGCCGAAGGGCCTGTTTCCACACTGTAAATCTAATCTAAAAAAAAATACAAAAACCCAGTTGAGTTAATTGTATTGCCAACATCAAACAAATGAGCCAACACCTGCTTCAAATGAATAGAGAAGCCATCACCATCACATCAAGGGAGAAAGAGACAGACATAAAAGGAAGGAGAGAGAGAACACAGTGAGGGAAACAGATGGACAGTTAGTAAAAGAGAGAAAGGAAACAAAACAAGGAAACAAACAGTCATGTGGGCAGGGAGAAGTCATAGGTTCAGAGAAAGAAACAGAAGACAGTGAAAAGGAAAACAGAGGGAAACAGACAGTGTGAGAGAAACTGTGAGAGACAAAGGCCACTGGGAGCTGGGATGGGGTCAGAGGGAGCTGGAGGGGGTGGGGGGTGTGGATGGGTGGGGATGGATGAAGCAGGGAGTGAAGACCAGAGAGACCTGGGAGTGATCACTGGGGGGAGCTGGGAGGAGGGAGGTGAGGACAGATTTTGACCTGTAACAAGATGTCCAAGCAGATCATAGTCAGCAAGGATGCACAGAACGATGGCTGTAAATCACGTCTGAGAGGTATATAGGTTACGCTGCAAAGGGCATACGCTAGGCGAGATCAACATGAACAAGATCAGCATTATCTGAGATTAGAGAGTCCATTAATCAGTCTAATAACAGCCAGGAAGAATCTACTACTGAACCAGCTGCTCCGTGTTTTCAAGCTTCCGTATTTTTTGGCCTGATGGAAGAGGTTGTGTGAGATCTTTACAAGCATGTGGTGGGTCTTTGTAAATGTTAGAACTAAGAAAATTCAAGTACAGGAACAGGCCATTCGGGAGTCCAAACCTGCGCCAATCCAGATCATCTATCTAAATCCGTTGCCTATTTTCTAAGAGGCTGTATCCCTTTGCTCCCTGCCCATTCATGTATCTTTCTGGAAACATCTTAAATGGAACACCACTGGTCACAGTTCTCCATTTTGAGAAACTACGCTCTGCACCCTGTTGCCCAGACTGTTCTTTATCCATGTAGCTAGCACACCATGTGACTTCACTTTCTCCATAGCACGACCATGGGAAAACTTATCAAACGCCTTCCCGAAGTCCATGTACATGACATATGCAGCCTGTCCCTCATCAATCAGCTTTGTCACTTCCTCAAAGAATTCTATTAAGTTGGTAAGACATGATCTTCTCTGCACAAAACCATTTTGCCTATCACTGATAAGACCGTTTTTATTCAAATGCGAATAGATACTATCCCTCAGTATCTTCTCTAGCAGCTCCCCCTAACCTTGATGACAGGCTCACTGGCCTATAATTAACTGGATTAATAAACAGTTTTGGAGAAAATATTTGGACTGAAATCTGATAAATTCCTAATCATCTTTATCTCTGATTTCTAAAGGAGGTGGCCATGGGAATAAGGGATACTTTGCTTGCTGTGTTCCAAATTCCTGATGATTGAATTGACAGATTTGAGAGCAGCAAATATAACGTCAATATTTCTAAAGGAGGCAGGGAGGCAGCAGGGAATTACAGTCTGCTTAGCACCAAAGAAGCAGTCAGGACAATACTAGAGTCTATTAGAGAGAATGCTTTGCCAGGGAACTTTGAGAAGTAAATTAAATTGAAAGTAATGACCATGGATCAAGTCAATACCAATTTATTAATGGCGAATGATTTTTAAGAATCCGACTGGGAAATAAATAATGGTGAAGCAAGAAATGCAGTGAATTTGGATTTTCAGAATCAAGCCTAGTGTTGTGGCAATGCTACTCCTTCAACAAGGTTGTGTTGTCCTTGTTTTTTTTCATAGCGTTCTTAAAAGCAGCGAATCTGAAAAGTCTGGATTTGACTACTTGGGAATGCTTTCAAGTCTAAATTTAAAACACATTAAATGAGGAGCCAGCAATACTAGATCCGGTCCTGTGTAATTAGACAGGAATAATTAATGACCTCATAGTTAGGAATCAAATTGGAAGGAATGATCACAATATGGTTGAATTTAAAATATAGCTGGAGATGTGAAGATAAAATTCAATACCAGGGTCCTATTCATAAACGAGGGAGTCTACAACAGAATGAGGGATGACTTGGCTAAAGTCGACTAGAAACAAATACTTTACGGTGAGAGTTGACGAGCAGTGGAGGATTTTCAAAGGAAGTTTTCAAAGCCCTAAGCAAAAATACATGCAGTGAAAAGGAAAGACACTAAGAAAAGGGGAAATCTGCCGTGGGTGTCTAAGCAAATACGCAAGGCTATCAAATTGAAAGAGAAGGAATGCAAATTGGCCAAGATCAGCGGGAACCTTGAAGACTAGGAAAACATTAAAGGTCAACAGAAAGCCACGAAAAGAGCAAAAAAGAAAAGTAGGATAGAACACGAGAAAAAAAACTAGCACAGCATATCAAGACAGATAGCAGATGATTCCTTAAGTATATAAAATGAAAGCGAGTGCCTAACATAAATGTTGGTCCTTGAGAGGATGAGAAGGAACATTTGTTATTGGATATGATGAAATAGCTGAGGCATTGAACAGGTATTTTGTATCAGTTTTCATAGTGCACGACGTTAATAACATGCCAGTGATCAACAAATAGATGAGATTCTAGATTAGAGTGATGCTGGTAAAGCACAGCAGTTCAGGCAGCATTTGAGGAGCAGGAAAGTCGACGATTGAGGCAGAAGCCCTTCATCAGGAATAGAATATTCCTGATGAAGGGCTTTGCCCGAAACGTTGATTTCCCTGCTCCTCAGATGCTGCCTGAACTGCTGTGCTTTACCAGCACCACTCTAAGTTAGAATCTGGTTTCCAGCATTTGCAGTCCTTTTTTTAACCAAAGAGATGAGGGTGGGTGAGGACTTGATTACAAGCATTATTACAGAGGAGGTAGTGCTGGGTAAGCTAATGGAGCTAAGGGTAGCCAAATTTACTGGCCCAGATGGAATGTATCCCAGGGTACTAAAAATGTAGCAGGAGAAATAGCAAGTGCACTTGTGGTAATTTTCTAAAATTTGCTGAACTCTGTGGCTGTCCCAGCAGATTGAAAAACTGCAAATGGGACGCCGCTGTTTTAAAAAGCAGGTAGATAAAAGATGGGGAATTATAAACCAGTTAGGTTAATCTGTGTAGTCAAGAAGATGCCTTGACTGTATTGTCAAGGAAGAAATAGCAAGACATTTTGATAGAAATCGGCCCATTGTGCAGACGCAGCATGGGTTCCTGAAGGGCAGATCATGTTGAACAAGTCTTTTGGAAATCTATGAAGACATTACGAGCAAGGTAGACAACGAGGCCATAGTGGATGTGATGTATCTAGGTTTCCAAAATGCTTTGACAGGGTGCCACACAGTAGGCAGCTGCATAAGATAAAGATGGATGGCGTTACGGGTAAAGCATTTGCATGGATAAAAGATTTTTTGACAAACGGTAAGCAAAGAGTGGGTATAAATGAGTGCTTTTTTTTGGCTGGAAACCAGTGCTTAGTGGTGTGTCTCAGGGATCAGTGTTGGTGTTGCAATTATTCACAATTTACATAGATGATGTGGAGTTGGGAGCATGCGTAGTTTGCCAAAGTTTGCAGATGGCACGAAGATGAGCGGCAGAGCAAAGTGTGCAGAGTACTGTCAAGCTTTGCAGAGGAACATAGTTACATTGCATGAGTGGGTAAAGGTCTGGCAGATGGAATGCAATGTTAAGAAATATGAAGTAAACTATTTTGTTAAGAGTACCGGTAAAAAAGATTATTACTTGAATGGTAAGAAGTTGCAGCATGCTAATGTTCAGAGGGACCTGAGTGTCCTTGTGCATGACTCAAAGAAGTATCATCTGCAGGTACATAAAGTAAATAAGAAGGCAAATGGTATTTTGTTCTTCATTGTGAAAGGGGTTGAGCTTAAAAGCAGAGAGATTATGTTGCAGCTGTACAGGGTGCTGGTGAAGTCATACTTGGAGTAATGTGAGCAGTTTTGGCTTCCTTACTCTCAAAACGATGTACTGGCAATGGAGACGGTGCAGAGAAGATTCACTCTGGTGATTCCAAAGTTGACTGGATTGACTCATGAGGAGAAACTAAGTAGATCAGCATTATTTTAATTAGGATTCAGAAGAATGAGGAGAGTATCTTATAGAAACATAAAACAAATTAAGAAGAGAAGTGGTAAGAACGAAGTAGTGAGGATTGTTACACTAGCAGGTAAAGGTAGGACAAGACGGAATAACCTCAATATTAGAAGGAGCAGATTTAGGATTGATTTGAGCAAGAACCTCTTCACCAGAGGCTTGTAATTCCATGGAATTCCCTGCCCAGTGAGGTAGTTGACGCGACTTCAGTAAATGTTTTTCAAGCTGAGATAGATATGTTTTGAACAATGAAGTAAATAATAAATATGGTGAGAGCGCGGGTAAGTGGATCTGAGTCCATGTGTAGATCAGACTTGATTTTATTGAATGGAAGAGCAGGAAGGACCAGTTGGCCTACTCCTGCTCCTACTCCTTCTGAAAGAGGAGTGGCCAGTTCTCCCAGCGCAGACCCTCTGCTTTGGTTTGGTTGGACTGATTTTTCGCAGACTGGCTGCTTACTGAAAGCAGGCAG
Source organism: Hemiscyllium ocellatum (assembly GCF_020745735.1). NCBI lineage: Eukaryota > Metazoa > Chordata > Chondrichthyes > Orectolobiformes > Hemiscylliidae > Hemiscyllium > Hemiscyllium ocellatum. Next base: position 10,937,679 of record NC_083409.1, read on the forward strand.
CGAGTTGTGAAGCTGTCAAACCCAAAGAATCAGGTCCATGCTGTTCCTCCCTCTCTCTGATATCTCTCCTGGAAGAACCTGGATTTGATTTTGTCTGTTGCATTTTCCATGGGATGTTTATGGGGATTGTTTCAGCCAGTTCGAACAACATCTTAGATTTAGATTACTTACAGTGTGGAAACAGGCCCTTTGATGCAACAAGTCTACACCGACCCTCCAAAGAGCAACCCACCCATTCCCGTACACCTAACACTACGGGCAATTTAGCATGGCTAATTCACCTAACCAACACATTTTTGGACTGTGGGAGGAAACCGGAGCACCCACAGGAAACCCACGCAGACAAGGGGAGAATTTGCAAACTCCACACACACACAGTTGCCTGAGGTGGGAATTGAATCCAGGTCCCTGGCGCTGTCAGGCAGCAGTGCTCACCACTGTGTGACCGTGCCGCCCAATGGCTTTGAACCATTTTCAGATTCTCAGTTGAGAACTGAAGTACTATTGAAGTCCAGAAAGCTTCACCTGGAAGACTAGTTGAGTAGTCAACTTTTACCCTTTTTAAATTATTTATTTATAAACATTTAAAACGACAAAAGCTGGGATTAGTCAATTTAATTCTACTTATTATGGAACTAGTAGCATGGACATGGCTTCTAATTGGTTGTCTCTCGGTATTGTCATCCCTAATCATTTTGCACAGTAATGCCCTACATTTTTGTAGACTGGATTGAAAGTCAGTTCTTGCTCTTCCCATGTACCCACTGCTTATGAATTTCATTTGCTAACATAATTAAGTTAGGATAATCTGTTGGGTTTTCGGATAGGTTGTTATTCTGTATGCTATTCTCTTCTGTTTGTGTTTCATTCTGTAATCTTGAAAATAAATTCTGTTCTATTTAAAACTAAGTGGTTTGACCAGCTGTATCAGTCCTGGAATATCTGCCTTACACCTACCTAAGGCAACGAGCAAAGGTTGGGTCTGCGCTGCTTCCTTGAAATGATTTGATGTGGTCTGTCCTGGCCCATAACAGCATGCGGCAGTGAGATCTAATATACCGAAATGGTTTGAGAATGGGAGAGAGCTGACAGGAAAAAGTGAGTCAGAATAAACGGTTCCTTTTTTTTGGAGTGGCAAGCAATCACAAGCAGGATGATCCAGGAATTGATGTTTGGCCCTCATCTATTCAGGAATTGGATCAAATATCTGCTCGAGGGTATTAAATGTAATCTTTCAAAATCTGCTGATGGCAGCTAACTGAGTATTGAGTGGATGAGGCGGATGTAAAGAAATTCAAGGTGAATGAGACACGTGGAGGGAATGGGCAAATACGTGGCAAATGAACAGCGATGTGGATGGACGTAACATTGAGCACTTTGGTTGGAAAAATAGAACATCAGGCTAGCATTTCAAAAGGAATTGATGTGAAAATGTTCGTCTATGAAGATGCTAATGTGCATATTTTTGTTGACTTCTTCACCGAACTCCAAGGACCATTCAGGGCAGTGAAGTCTGAAGCCAGAATTTAATACTGGGATTGGTATTGACACGCTGCCCAGTGCACATAGACCCACCAAGTGGGTATATGTAACATTGAAAAGGATCTGGATCTCTCTTCACACCAGTCACTGAAAGTATTATTGGAGCAACAGAAAGCAATTAGGAAGGTAAATAGTGTGTTGACCTTCATTTCCAGGGAATTTGAGTCCAGGAATAAGGGTATCTTATTATTGCTGTAGAGGACCTCGGTGAGACCCCACCTCGATCATTGTGCAGTATTTTTGTGCAGTTTTGGTCTCCTTAACTAATAAAGGACAAACCTGACATTGAGGGAGAGCAGCAAAGAATGACCAGACTGTTCTCTAAGATGACAAACTTGTGAGAGCAGAGTTTGGGGTGAATGAATCTGTATTGCATGTGGTTTAGGAAAATGAGTGGAGAACTCGAGACATATTGGAAGCAGGATGATAATTCACCTGGCTGGGATGTCCAAAACAAGGAGCCACAGTATTAGATACAGTCAGGGCACTCTGCATTGAGATGAGAATAAATATCTGCACTCACAGACTGGTGAATCTGGGAATGTTATGCTACACAATCCTGTGGAAGACAAGGGACTAAATTTCGTTAAGTATTTCTAGACACTAAAGGAGCAAGGTTGCAGCAGATGTTTGGTGTGGAGGCAGAGGATCAACCAATGTTATTGAATGGGAAAGCAAAATTGATGGACTGAAGATCCTACTTCATATTGTTCCGATAGTTAATCACTTCAAAGGATATACAGTATGTAGTGTTTGGGAAAAAAATAATTGACGAGATGTTCGATCAAAAACTAGAATGGTGGAGGCCCAATGTTTCTGTGCAGTCTGTGGAAAAACTCTGTACATGTATCACAAGCTCTCAGCTGTTAAAAAGGAGGTAGCTGCAGGATCAACAGGACTGTGCTTCCCATTCCCTTTTCTGATACCGAGGCTGGTGTCAGGTGTTCTGTCCAATTTTATCCATTAAGAGCTCGGAACAGTTTGATAAAATAGAGTGTCTTGCTTGTCCGTTTCTGAGACCATTGAAGAGTTTATCACATGCCTGTGAGCCTGGAGTCAATCTTAGGCCAGAACAGGAAAGCAGGGGAGATTCACTGCCTTAAAGTACATTGGGAAGGAAACTGGTGTTTACATTCGACATTGGCTTCACTGTTACTGTTACTGGCAGATTTCGATATTTTATTAATTGATTTTAACTTCCACCAGCTGCCAGAGCGTCAATCGGGTCTGGATCCAATGATATTTCCACAACAGCACCATCTCCACATGGGCACCGATCGGAAACCATACTGAACAGATTATTTCTGTGCTGCTTGACAGCTCTGTCAAAAATACATCCCACATATTTCACTGTCGTGTGGGACTGAGGGGATGGTTAATAATCAGATTGTAATTATTCTCCTCTTACGGGACGGGGCATAGTTGAGTAATTTTCCACATTGCCAGGGAGATGTCAGAGTTGGAGCTGGAATGAAACAGTTTTTCCAGGGACACAGCTTGTTGTGCAGCACAAGTCTTCAGTCCTATGGCAGGAATGGTGTCAGGGCCCTTTGCCTTTGTCGTATCTACTGCCTTCAGCTGTTTCTTCATGTCAGGTGCAGCGAATCGTATTGGTTGGAGACTGGTAGCTGTGATTCTGTGAGCATCATCTAAGGAACACTTCTGGCTGAGGATGGTGCAGAAATTGCATGCTGTCTTTTACACTGATGTGCAGCAAGGTTCCATTCTTTTGGGGAACGGCAAAGCAATAACTTTGTGGTATTGAGCTGTTAGTCTCGCGACCCAGACAATGCTCGTGTGACCTGAGTTCGAATCCTGCCACAGCAGGTGGTGGAATTATAATCCAATAACTGTTTGGAATTAAGAGTCCAATGATGATCAAGAATCAATTGCTGGTTGTGAGAGAAACTCATCTGGTTCACTGATGCCCTTTAGGGAAGGAAGCTGCCATTCATTCCTGCTCTGGCCTACATGTGACTCCAAACCCACAGCAATGTATTTGACTCCTAAATTCCCTCTGGGCAATAAATGATCACTTATCCAGCGACACCATAATCCCATTGAACTTTTTTAAAAAAATAATATTTGTCGAGTCCTCTTCTTTCGTCAGTCGTTTCATAGTTCGACTCCATTTCAGACTGGCTGTGGCAGGACTGCAGAGCTTCTATCTGATCTGTTTGTTTTGTAATCATTTCGTCCTCTCTATCAGATGTTCATCCTGCTGTTTGCAATGTAAGTGAGTAGTCAAGTGTGGTAGCTTTAAATGGGTTGTCATCAGTTTTAGGTGCACACGGTTCTGACCCTGGTATTTTCACCCACACTCGTGACTGATACATCATTCAGCTTAATGGGAATAATAGACTGAGATATTCTTCTGGGCGAAAAGTTACAGGTTGTGACTCAATACAATTCTCTTTCTGTCCAACTGTGATCTACACTATTACATGACTTACCAGTTTTGAGCTGCAACTTCTGCAATACAATTCTGCTGTCTGTCGCCCAATTAATACCGAGACCCATTGACCCACACCCCGTGAGTTACTCTGTTTTCTGATGTGGCAACACTTCCATTTTCATACTCTCATTCCTGTGAGTGTCTGTCTGTGATGTCACACCTCTTACCTGTCACGTTTCTCAAAACCTCTAAACATATTCCATGGGGTGGCACCATGGCTCAGTCGTTAGTGGTACTGCCTCACAGCACTAGGGAGCCGGGTCCGATTCCATCCTCCCGCAACTATCTGTGTGGAGTATGCACATTCCCCTCATGTCTGTGTGGGTTTCTTCCAGATGCTCTGGTTCCCTCCCACAATCCAGATATGTGCAGATTACATGAATTGGCCTTGCTAAATTGCCTATAGTGTTCAGTGATGTCGGTTATGTGCATTAGTCAGGGGTAAATATAGGATTGGGGAATGGATCTGCTTGGTTTACTCTTCAGAGGATCAGTGTGGATTTGTTGGTCAGAAGGGCCTGTTTCCACACTGTTGCGATTCAAATTCTAATATTTATCTGAATCTATTCCCTTCCAGCGGTGCCATTTTCGGTGTTTAAATTGAATGTGTTTCCATCTGTTTTTCTCCATGGTCTTCATTAAGAACTCTATAGTGACAATGATGCCAATTTTATGTCGTTTCAGAACCAATTAATTTGTGCATCTCTCGTTGTTGCTCACTTCCCAGTGTATTGCGCTCCATGTTGGACAGGATGTTTGAGTAACTTTGACACAGGTCTTTGAAACTTGATCAAAAACAGAAATTTCTGGAGAAACTCAGCAAGTCTGGCAGGATCTGTGGAGATCAAGAAACAGAGATAGCCTTGTTCAGAACTCAAAAGGATCTTCTAATCCATTGGCAATAGTGGACGAGGGATGATGGGAAACAGAGTATGTGGAGGTGCAATACCACAGAGGAATGGGCTTTAATTGTGGTGGAAGAGAAACAGATGTAAAATATGTGTAAAATAAGTGTGAATTTGAGAAATGGGTTGTCTTTGTTTGGTCTGAAGTGGGATGTGGAAATAGCCCCAGAAGAAGGTCAGTGGGTATACCTTGGCAGATATTCAAGCAGATATCCCAAAATGCTCAGCAATTATTGTTTCTGTTCTAAAAGAAGGACTCAGTAAGAGAATGGACTACGGATGGTTAACAAAAACTGTCAAGGATACTATTCAATCACAATTTGATGATTGTTCATGGAAAGACTTGTTTAGAATGTTTGTTTCAGGGACCATAAGCAGATTCTGGGCAGGAATGTCAGCTGTGCTTCCTAAGTTACCCACCAGAAAACCCTACCTTTGCTGCTCCAGCCTCTTCCCTGCACGTCTCCCCTTCCTGTTTCCAGGTTCTGCCTCTCCACTGACAGAGCACATTCTCTCACATTATGGTCCCTACCAACTTCACCTGACGTTCTTTGAACCAGTCTAACTTCACTACACTCGGATCAAGCTGTGTTTTGTGCTGCCACTTTGCCTCTGGTCTCAGCGTCTCAGTGTGGCTCAGCCTCTCCATTCATGCTGCTTTACACCTCCCACTCACATCTCATTCAGGAAAGTTTCCTTCTTTGAGTAAACCTGATTGTAAATACCTCTCCTCATTTGCGCTGAATTTGCACTTTGATCCAAATTTCAAAAAGCATACTCAGCCTTCATCTCACTCTGCTCAAGGCAAGTGCACGCTGACTGTATGGTATAAGTATTCCCTTTCTTACATAGATCTGGCCAGAGATACGTTTTCACCGTAGAGATCATCATCACCTTTAGACAAAGGAATTCAGGTGTTTGAATTCTTATTGGCACTAGTAAGAGTTTCACGCTGCGTTAGTATTGTAACATGGAGAAAACCAAATCACGGTATGGAGTTTTGGCTGAGTATTGTTTACCTGTCATTTTGAATATTGTTTCAAATTTTCCCTGCTTATTTTTAAATGCTTGATCTTGAAATTAGTACCAGATGGATTGTAAGAGGTTGAGGGGTGATATTATTGAAATTTATAAAATCATGGGAGGCATAGATAGGGTGAGTAGCCAAGATCTTTTCCACAAGATACGGGTGGACACAGATGTGCAGCTTTATGGTGAAAGGGGGAAGATTTAAAAGGGACAAAGGGGCAACTTTTTCATGCAGAGGGTGGTATGTGTCTAGAATGAGATGACAGAAGAAGTGTGTTGGATGCAAGTACAGTTTCAACATCACAAAGACATTTGAACAAATGTAAGAATAAGAAACGTTTAGAGGCATATGGGCCAAATGAAGGAAGATGGGGCTAGTTTATTTGGAAAACCTGGTCAGCGTGGGCAAGTTGGACCAAAGAGTCTGTTTGTGCACGATATGACTGTATGAATCCAGAAAGCGAGGAAAAAGGAAGAAAAGATACAATATAAGTAAATTGGCAACAAATATAAAAACAAGCAGCACGAGCTTTTCCGTGCATATGAAAAGAGTTCAAGATGAGTGTGTGACCTTTGGGAGAAAGAAAGTCAGGAAAGTATATTGAGGACATTTGAAGGGTGTGAATGGGGATCTGGAGATTGGGAAAAACAGATAGATAATTTACATCAGCATTTTACATTATTCCTTACAGGGGAAGGCACTGTAAGCATTTCAACGATAAAAACAAAATGGTAACAGAAGGGAAGTTATTGAACTTCCTCTAATTAAAGGAACAATGGTTTAAAAAAAAGATAAGGCAAAGGGTAGGCAGACCAGCAGTAATTCATAGTTGGTTTTGAAGGAAGTGGTTACAGAATGACTGGTGGCACTGTGTGAAACATTCCATTATTCTCTGGATTACAGGAATGCTCCAACGAAACTGGAGACCCTCCAATGTGGCGCCTGTCTTCAAGAAACGAGCAAGTTTGAAAGCAGGAACCATTTAGCCTAACTGTTATTGCTAGGAATTGGTGAGATTCTGTAATTAAGGAAGGAATTGCAGGGCATTTAGAAAAGCTTCACGTAGAGTCACTATGATTTTGTAAAAGGGTAACTATATTTTGTCTGTAATATCATACAAATTTCTTTTCTGGTGATCACTGAGAATGTGATAATCGCACTTGGTAAAGGGGAACTGGTAGACTCGAAGCTTTCTGGATATTTTCCACCAGGTATCACAAAATAAAGGTTATTTCACAATACAGAGGCTCACACTATGATAGGTAATGTTTTAGTATGCGATGAGTTGGCTAACACATAGAAATCGGAGGGACAGGATTCATCGACAATTATGATAAAAACGTACCTACTGGAGCACTAGAAATATCAGTTCTACAGTTTCAATTATTTACAATCTATACTGATAGCGTGACGATGGGAGCTGAGTGCAATATGCATCCGAGCTTGTGGATGACACTGAGAACGAAAAGGCAGTCTGTTATTTGAAGAAGAGGACTCTCAAAAAAGGAGCAGTACAAAGGGATTGTAGTTCTCCTGTGTATGAAACATAACAGTGAATAGGTTTGTTCATTAGACAGGTTTAAAAATGAAGGAGTTGATTTATTGAGTACATCTAAAATGGTGAGGCGATTATTCACTGTGGTTGAAATGAATGAGGTGACATTATTGAAACGTACAAGATATAGAAGAGGTTTGACACAGGCTGAGAGGGCTGAAGAGCCTGTTCTTGTGCTGTGATTTTCATTGCTAATTATAAATACTGGCGAAATGCTGATACTTGAAATGAAAATGAAATCAAGACCAAATGTGGCACAGCGAATGTGTGGATCCGAGAATTTATAGTAGAGAACAGACAAATGACAAGGAGACGAAACAGTTACATGCGTCTGTCTTTAAAGAGAAAGATCCAGAAAATCACCCAGAAATACCAAGTCACCATGGGACCTTTGTAACTAAAGAGTAAAATCATTTATATACAGTTATGAGGTAGTATTTGGAAACAGAACTGGGATGAGGATCGATAAGTCTGACAGACCACATTTATTTCAAACTGAAATTTCACAGAAAACAACAATACACATATTGATTGCAATAGGGACCACTGTATTTTTCTGTTTTCACTTTGGAAGGATATAAATGCATTCAAATGATTAACAAAGGGAAGAAATTGGAGAGTGGAGGACTATAGGCCAGTTAGTTGTCATCCACAGTAGGAAATCTGTTGCAACCTATTGTAACGACTATCTTATTGAACACTGGATAAGTAGTAGCAACTTTCAAGAGAGTTGTTCAACATTTATGAAAGGGAAGTTATAATTTACAAATGTTTTCTTGAAGATATCTCTTATAGATATAAAGAATAGCGAATCAGTGAATGTAATACAGTCAGATATCCAGGACCAGGTTTAATCAGTACATGCAGTAAGTTATCAGAAAACATTAAAGCAAAGTGTATTGGGAGGAACATATGCAAACAGGGGAAGGAAAGCATTAGAGAAACTATTGGAGAACATAGGTGGTTGTAGAAGGTTGTTTGTGTGACTGCAGATCGGTGTACGCTGGTGTGCCACAGGTTCCAGTGCTGTGCCCCAGGTTTCAGTGCTGTGCCCCTTTAAACGCCTTCATTTAAAAGGAATCCGAATACAGACGATGAAGAATCAACTAGACTCAAAGTATCAGCTTGCTCTCTCTATACGATGCTGTCTGACTAACTGTGATCTTCAACATATGTTTGTTTCAGGACAGATTCAGCTTCTGCAGTAATTTGCTCCTACTGGAAGTAAAGACATTCTGCACTAGTAACACAGAGAGTTGGTTAGACTGTACCTGGACTGTACCTGTACAATTTTGATGTCTTGATCTAAGTAAAATAGCCTGCTCACATATACTGACTGGGCATTCTCCAGATTAATCTCTTAGATGGCACATTGGTCTGCTGAGGAGACTTGGTCTGGGATTAACGCGGGAATATGTGTTTGAAACTGGGGAACGCTGATTGATTCTTATATGATAACTTCATGTCTGTTTTACTTGGCAAAGGTGTAGGTAGATACAGAATTCAAGAAAATGGACTGGTAAGCTCTTGAACAGATTGATGTAAGATGTGAGCAAGGATTGATGGTTTTGGCTGGTATGAAACTGGACCAATCTCCAGGTCTAGATCAGTTACATCTCAGGCTGGTGTTGGAGACAAGTGATGAAAGGCGCTGATGCAAATTTGCAAATAGAATCTGGTCACAGGTGAAGTGCCCGAGGACTGGAGAATACTCTTTATAGGCAGAGTTGTAGAGTTGAGCAGGGAACTATGCACCAGTGTGTTTCAGATCAGCGTTAAATAAAATTTTGCAAAACATAGGTGGTGGTAGAAGGCTGTTTGTGTGACTGGAGAATGGTGTCCCCTGATGTACCACAATGATGAGCGCTGTCTCCCTTATTATTTGTGGTATTTATTAATGATGTCTGTGTGAATGGGGAGGGGGAGTGGCAGCAGGATATGTAAGTCTGTGTTTGACACAAATATTGGCTGGGTGTCTGGCAGTGAGGAGGAAGTTCTTATGTTACAGGAAAATACAGATGGAATGATCAGATGGGTGGATCAATTGAAGATGGGATGTAACCTGCTAAATATGAGGTGATGCACTTTGAAGGAAGGAACCAGACAGGAGAGTACACAATGAATGGCAGCACTCCCGGAAGCTCAGAGGGTGCTTCTCCATACGTCTGCGAATGTAACGGGGGAAGATCAAAGGTTACGTAAGAAATCATTGGAAACAGTAGCCATAGCCTTTATTCATCGTGGCATAGATTACAAGAGCTATGTAGCACTTGTATATTAGGCCAAAATGCAATACTATTTGGGGATCTGGTAGCCACATTACAAGAAGGATGTGATTGTTCTGGAAGGGGTACAGAGATTCACCAAGATGCTCCCAAGCATGGAGCATATCAGCTATGGAGAGATGTTGCATATGCTCCATTTGTTTACTTTGGAGCAGAGAAGGCTGAGAGGGACATGATTCAGAAGCATAAGATTACGAGGGACATGGACAGGGTAGATAGACAGCAGTCGTTGCTTTTTGTCAAAACGCCAAGAACAGGGGAGCACACGGTTAAAGGGAAGGATCTGAGATTTAGAGATGATTCAGGGATTGTTTTTCACCCAGAGGGTGATGGGGTCCGGAATGCACCTCCTGAGGGGGGTGTGGGTGAGTTATCACGGGTCACCTCTCAACCATTAAAAAGTATTTGGATGAGCACCTGAAGTGTCAAACCATTTATGGCAATGGGACTGATGTAGGAAAGTTGGAATAATATAGATCGTGATGTAATTTTGATTCTACACAGGCTATGCTTCTGTGCTTGTATGGTTGTGGAAGGTCAATCATTTAACAGCTTAAGACAGGAAGTAATAGGTTTCAGACTAGTACATTAAACGAGCGTGAAACGCAAAAACTTCTCAAAGTACAATATATCAAGGTGAAATGTTGGCAAAGATGAGTGTAGCTTCCTTACAGTCCGAAACTAACGAATGGCGAACAGGAAAATGGCAGACTATGAAGCAAGTACTTCAGTTCTGCCTTCATGAAAGAAAAAAAATGAAAATTTCCAAGCAATTCTTTGTCTACTGAGAACAAAACAGGAAATACAATCAAATCAATAAATAAGCAGTTTTGGAGAAAATATTTGGACTGAAATCTGATAAATCCCCATGGCGTAATAATCTTTATCTATGATTCCTAAAGGAGGTGGTCATGGGAATAATGGATAGTTTGCTTTCTATCTTCCACTCCTGATGATTGAATGGACAGATTTGAGAGCAGCAAATATAACCGCAGTATTTCCAAAGGAGGCAGGGAGAAAGCAAGGAATTACAGTCTGCTTAGCACCAAAGAAGCAATCAGGACAATACTAGAGTCTATTAGAAAGTATGCTTTGCCAGGGAACTTTGAGAATTAAATTTGTTTGAAAGTGGTGAACATGGATCAAGTAAATGCCAAATTATTAAAGATGAATGATATTTGAGAAACCGATTGGGAAATAAATTATGGCGAAGTAATAGATGCAGTGAATTTGGATTTTCAGAAAATTTTTGTGAAGTCCCAAGCCTAGTGTTGTGAAAATGCTACTCTATTAACATGGTCATGCTATCCTTGTTTTTTTTTCATAGCCGTCTTAAAAGCAGTGTATCCGAAATGTCTGGGTTTGACTGCTCTAAAATAAAAGCACGTACAATAAGGAGCAAGCTACGTTAGTTCTGGTCCTGTGTAATGAGACAGGAATAATTAATGACCTCATAGTTAGGAATCATGATCACAGTATGGTTGAATTTAAAATACAGTTGAGGAGTGTGAAGGTAAAATCTAATACCAGGGTCCTGTGCTTAAACAAGGGACACTACAATAGAATGAGTGCGGACTTGACTAAATTCGACTGAAAACAAAGATTTTATAGTGAGAGTTGACGAGCAGTGGAGGATTTTCAAAGTCCTTAGCAAAAGTATATTTAGTGAAAAGGAAAGACTCTAGGAAAAGGGGTAATCTGCATTGGGGTCTAAGCAATAAGCGAGGCTACCAAGTTTAAAGAGAAGACATGCAAAGTGGCCAAGAACCGCAGGAAACTAGAAGATTTGAAAAACATCAAAGGTCAACAGAAAGCCACGAAAAAAGCTATAAAGAAAAGTAGGATAGAACACAAGAAAAAAAATTGCACAGAATATGAAAAGAGATCGCAGATGATTACCTAAATATATAAAATGAAAATGAGTGGCTAACATAAATGTTGGTCCTTTAGATGATGAGAAGGATATTTTGAAATGACCGGGGCATTGAGCAGGTATTTTGTATCAATCTTCCTAGTGGAAGACACTAATAACATGCTAGTAATTGACAAAGAGATGAGGGTAGGTGAGGAAATGTCCGTAATCATTATTATGGAGGATATAGTGTTGGGTAAGCAAATGGATCTGAAGGCAGACAAGTACCCGAAGGAAATGCATCCCAGGGCACTGAACAAGATAGCGGGAGAAATATCAAGTGCAATTGTGATAATTTTCTAAAACTGGATGAACTCTGAGGCAGTCCCAACAGTTTGGAAAACAACAAATGAGACACCACTGTTTAACAAGGCTGGTAGATTAAAAAAAAGGGAGTTATAAACCAGTTTGATTAATCTGTGTAATTGGGAAGATGCTTGAGTGTATTATCAAGGGAGAAATAGCAAGACAGTTTGATAGAAATCGCCCCATTGCGCAGACACGGCATGGGTCCCTGAAGGACAGGTCATGTTTAACAAGTCTTTTGGAAATTTATGAAGACTGTATGAGCAAGGTAGACAATGCCGTCCCAGTGGATGTGGTGTATCTAGGTTTCCAAAAGGTCTTCGACAAGATGCCACACAATAGACTGCTGCAGAAGATAAAGATGGAAGACGTTATGGGTAAAGTATTAGTGTGGATAGAAAATTGGTTGACTAACAGGAAGCAAAGGGTGGGTCTAAAGAGTGCTATTCATATTTGGAAATCAGTGACTAGTGGCATGCTTCAGGGATCAGTGTTTGGGCTGCAATTAATCACAATTTATATAGATGATGTGGAGTTGGGAATATCCGTAGTTTGTCAAAGTTTACAAATGACACGAAGATGAGTGGCAGAGCAAAGTGTGCAGAGATCTATGAAACTTTTTAAGAGGAACACAGATACTTTGAGTGAGTAGGCAAATGTCTGGCAGGTGGAATACGATGTCAGTGAATGTAAATTCATCCATTTTGTTAGGAGTACCAGTAAAAAGGACTATTTCTTGAATGGTAAAAAGTTGCAGCATGCTGCTCTGCAGAGGGACCTGGGTGTCCATGTGCATGAATCACACAAGGTTAGTCTGCAGGTACAGCAAGTACTGAGGAAGGCAAATGCTATTTTGTCTTTCGTTGCTGAAGGAATTCAATTTAAAATCAGTTAAGCTATTTTGCAGCTGTATAGGATGTCTACGAGGCCACACCTGGAGTATTGTACGAAGTGTAAGCCGTCTTACTTGAGAAAGAATGTACTGGCACTGGATGGTGTGCAGAAGAGTTTCACTGGGTTTAATCCGGAGTTGAGAGATAATTTGTTGAATTTTACGATAGTTACGTTATTCTATCTGCAATCCTCTTGTGTTTATGTTTCATTCAGCTGCATCACTCCTGGAATATCTACCTTGCACCTGCTTAAGTCAATGAGCAAATGTTGGGTCTGCGCTACTTCCTTGAAATTATTAGAGGAGGTCTGTCCTGGCCCATAACAGTGTGTAACAGCTAGATCTAATATACTTGCATGGGTTGAGAATGGGAGAGTTTGAAGGAAAAAAGTGAATCAGTATAAACAGTTCCATATATTTTGGTGTGGAAAGCAATGATTAGCATGATAATCCACAAATTGACGTTTGGACCCCAGCTATTCAGGAAGCATATCAAACATTTGATGAAGGGCATTGTATGTAATCTTTCCCGATCTGCTGATGGCCCCAAATTGAGATTGTGGTTGTTGATCACGATGTAAAGAAATTCAAATGTGATTGAGACAATTGGAGGGAATGGACAAATACGTGGCAGGTGAAAAACAATGTGGATAGACGTGACATTGAGCACATTGTTTGGAAAAATAGAATGACGGTTAGCATTTCAATAGGAATTGATCTAAATCTGTTGCTCTGTGAAGAGACTTATGTGTACACTTTTGTTGACTTCTTCACCAAATGAAGTTCCATCTTCATTTTTTATCCAGGTAAAGGATATAGAATATACAGTGTTTGGGAAAAGTCAATTGAAGAGATGTATTACCAAAGAATAGAGTGGGAAAGGCATAATGTGTTAGATGACCTACCCCTTTCCCGTTGGTTCTGTGCAGTCTGTGGGAAAGCTCTGTAAATGTTGTTAAAACTCTCAGATGTTACGAAGGAGGTCTCTGCAGGGTCGACAGGACTGTGTTTCCCGTTCACTTTTCCGATACAGAGGCTGGTGCCCGGTGTTCTGTCCGAGTTAACCTTTTATGACCTCGAAACAGTTTGATACAACGACCTTGCTTGGCAGTTTCGGAGACCACTGATGAGTGTACCACATGGCTGTGTATCCGGAGTTCACATTTAAACAAGACAAGGAAAGCACGGTAGATTCACTGCCTGAAAATACAGCGGGGAAGAAAGTTTATGTTGACAATTGACATGGGTTTCAAGGTCAGTATTACTGGCACCAGATTTTACATCTATATATTTTATTCATTGTTTCTAACTTCCACCAGCTGCCAAAGCATTAATCTGGTCTGGATTAATAATCCAGTGACATTTCCACAACAGCAGCATCTCCTATTGGACCTATGGGACACCACACTGCGCTGGTCATTTCTTTGCTGCTTGATATCACTGGCAGAAAGAACTCTCACCAATGTGATTGTCGTGCAGGGACTGAGGGGGTGGTAATTGGTCAGCTTGTAATTAGTCCCCTCTTAGGGGATGGGACATAGTTGAGAAATTTTCTAAATTGCCAGGGAGATGTCAGAGTTGGAGCGGGAGTGACACAGCGTCCCCAGGGATTCGGCTTGTTGTGCAGCACAGGTCTTCAGTCCTTTTGCAAGAATGGTGTCAGGCCCATTGCCTTTCTCGTATCTACGGTGTTCAGCTGTTTCTTCATGTCATGTGCAGCGAATCGAATTGGTTGAAGACAGGCATCTGTGATTCTGTGGGCGTCATTCAAGCAACACGTCTGGCTAAGTTTGGTGCATTGACGGCATATTTGTCTTTACACTGATGTACAGGAAGATTCCATTCTCTCGAGGAATGGTAGAACAATAGCCTCAGCAATAGCTGCTGAGATGTTAGTTCTAACAACCCCAATAATGTTCTGGTGACCTAAGTTTGAATCCTGTTAGAGTAGCTGGTGGAATTCAAATCCAATAGATGTTTGGGATTAAGAGTTTAATGATGAGATCATGAATCAATTGCTGATTGTAGGACAAACCCATCGGGTTCACTGATGTCGTTAAGGAATGGAAACTGCCATCCATACCTGCTCTGGACACAGTTAACTCCAGACCCACAGCAATGTGGTTGACTCTTAACTACCCTCTGGGAAATAAATGATGACCTAATAAGTGACACCCTAATCCCATTGAACAGTGTTGTTTTTAAATAACATTTGTGCAGTCCTCTTTAATCGTCAGTTGTTTCATAGTTCAACTCCATTTCTAACTGGATGTAGCAGAACTGTAGAGCTTCTATCTGATCTGTTTGCTTTGTAATCATTTCGCCCTCTCTCTCAGATATAAGTCCTGCTGTTTGGAATGTAAGTACAGTGGTCAAGTGCGGTAGATTTAAATGGATTGTCATCGGTTTTAGGTATACATGGTTCTGACCCTAGTACATTCCCCAACTCGTCTCTGAAACATCTATAAGCTTAATGGGAATGATAGACTGAGGGATGATCCTGGGCATAAAGTTACAGATTGTAATTCAATACAATTCTCATTCTTTCCAGCTGTGATCGACAATATCACACGAATTCCAAGTTTTGTGCTGTAATTTCTGCATTGCAATTCAGCCGTCTATCCCCAAGTTCACACTGAGACTCATTCACCCATCACCCCATGACCTACTCTGGTTTCGGATGTGATAACACTTCCATTTTATTATTGTCATTCTTCTGAGCGGATATCCATGATGTCGCACCTCTTAACTATCATGATTATCAAAACCCCTAAGCATATCCCACCAGGTAGCACCGTGGGTCCGTGGTTAGCGCCGCTGCCTCGCATCACTATGGACCCAAGTTCGATTCTATCCTTTGGCGAATGTCTGTGTGGAGTTTGCACATTCTCCCTGTGATTGTGTGGGTTTCTTCCAGGTGCTTCGCTTTCCACCCACAGTCCAAAGACGAGCATTAGCCTTGTTAAATTGTCTGTAGTGCTCAGGGATGCGTAGGTTGGGTCCATTAGCCAGGGGTAAGTGTTGGATATGGGAATGGGTCTGTTTCGTTTCGTTTAGTTTCAAGGACTTGTTGGGCCGAAGAGCTTGTTTTCACACAGGAGCGATTTTAATTTTAATATTCATATGGACCTTTTCCCTTCCAGCCGTGCCACCTTTGGTGTTTAGATTGAATGTGTTTCCCTCTGTTTCTCTCCATGGTCTTCATTAAGAATTCTGTAGCGTCAATGATGCCAGTCTTATGTCGTTTCAGAACCAATGAATTTCTAAATCTTGCATTATTGTTCACTCCCCGGTGTATGACGCTCCATGATGGACAGGGCATTTGAGCGGCTTGGACACACTTCTTTCAATCTGTTCAAAACCAGAAATTGCTGGAGAAATTTAGCATATCTCGCAGCATCTGTGGAGACAGAGAAACAGAGACAGTGTTTCAAGTCCAGCGTGACCCTTATTCAGAACTGAAAAGAACTCCTTAATCCCTTAACAAAAGTGGGCGAGGGATGATAGGAAACAGAGCATGTGGAGATGCAATATCATACAGGAATGAGCTTTTAATTGTGGTGAAAGAGAAATAGATGTAAAATGGGTGTAAATTAAAGTATAAATGGGAGAAATAGTTTCTCTGTATTGACTGCAAATAAATAAGTCACAGATAAGGTCATTGGGAAATTAGGAAGCTGAATATATGAAAAATGGAGAACAGCCATAATAGGGTCAGGCTGTGTAATTATGGAATTGAATATTAACTCCTACAGGCTGTAATACACCAGATTGTAAAGTGAGGTAATACTCCAGCTTTGGTTGTGCTTCTTTGGAACATTACATCAGCTCAGGACTGAAAAGTCAACATGAGAACAACGTAGGTTTTTGGAATGGGAAGCAAGGGTAAAGTCAGGATTATTCCTACAGATAGAGTGGAGTGTTCCTTAAAACAGTCTCTGTTTGGTCTCCCAAGTGTAAGGGAGACTGCATTGTGAGCAGCAATGACAGGAGACTGGATTGAAAGAATGCAAATAGAATGCTGCTTCAACTGGAAATTTTGATTGAGGCCTTGGACAGTGAGGAGTGAAGAGGTGAATCGGCAAGTGTTGCACCTTCTACAATTGCATGAGTAGGTGCCATGGGGGGATTGGGGAAGTGTTCAGGGTGATGGAGGGTGTCACAGAAGGAATGGTCCCCGTGTAATGCTGACAGTGGACGGGAGGAGAAGATGTGTTTGATGGTGTAGTTGTGCTGGAGGTGGCGCAAGTGGCAGGGGATGATCCCATGAATGTGGATTCTAGTGCAGTAGGAAGTGATGATAAGGGGAGATATATCATTTGTCTTGGAAGGAGGGGACGGAGTGAGTGTGACATGGTGGGCGATGGGACAGTGACAGCTGTCTACCGGAGTTAGGAGATTTCTGGTTTGAAGAAAAAGGATGTCACATCAGAGGCAGTTCACTGGAATGCGACATCATCAAACAGAAACAACAGAGTTGGAGAAACTGGGAGAATGGAGTCGGCCTCCGCTGACCGTGTATTCAGCCACATGCAGAAGTTTCTCCTGAATGATTGAAAAGAACCAAACATTTAAATTGAGGATTAAATCTCACGTCTGGTGTATATTTCAGGGACCATGAACAGATTCTGGGCATGAATGTCAGCTGTGCTTCCTGAATTACCCCCTGAAACACTTGCCATTGCTGCTCCATCCTCTTCCCAGCTTGTCTCCCCTTCCTGATTCCAGGTTATCCCTCTCCAATTGCAGAGCACATTCTCTCACAGTATGGTTTCTACCTGAGGCATTTTGATCAGGTCTACCTTCCCTGCACTAGTATCAAGCTGTGTTGCTGTGTTTTGTGCTGCCACTTTGCCTCTGGCCTCAGCGCAACTCGGCCTCTCCATTCATGTTGGTTTACACCTCCTACTCACATCTCAGTCCGGAAAGTTTCCTTCTTGGAGTAAACCTTATTGAAAACACCTTCCACCACCACTCCGCTCCCCCCCGCCACACCCCCCAACCCCCCACCCCCATTTTGCATTGAATTCACACTGTGATCCAAATTTCAACACGTATACTTAGCCTTCATCTCACTCTGATTAAAACAACTTCATGCTTACTGTGTGGTATAAGAATTCCATTTCTTACTTGGGTTTGACCAGAGATATGCTTTAAGTGTAGGGATCATCACCTTCTTTTGACAAAGGAAGTCTAGTGTTTGACTTTCTAATGACTTTGGTCAGGATTTCACGCTGTCTTAGCAATGTTAATTTGAGATAAAACAAATTACAGTATGAAGTTTTGTCTGTGTTGTTTACCTGTCATTTTGAATATTGTTTCAAATTTGCAGTGCTCAGGTTTAAATGCTTGTTTTTGAAGTTAGTATTAGATGGACTGGAGGAGGTTGAAAAGTGACGTTATAGAAGTTTATAAAATTATGAGAGGCATGGATTGGATAGAGACCCAAGGTATTCTCCCCCTGAGAAGGGGCGGGGGGGGAGGGGAAGGGGTTCAAACATAGAGTACATCTCTTTAAGGTGAAAGAGAGAAGATTTAAAAGGGCCAATGGTGCAACGTTTTCACATATAGGGTGATGTGTGTATGGAATGAGCTGCAAGAGGAAGAGTGGTAGATGAAAGCACAGCGACAACATTTAAAAGGCATTTGGACAAATATAAATGGGAACCATTTAGAGGCATATGGGACATGTGAAAGAAGATGGGACTAGTTTAGTTAAGCACGGACGAGTTGGACCAAAAGGTCTGTTTGTGAGTGATGTGACTGTATCTAGAAAGCGAGGAAAAGGGTGAAAAAAAGATATTTCAGTAAATTGTCAAGAAATATAAAAAACAAGCATTACAAAACTTTTTATGTGTATATAAAAATGGTTCAAAATGAGTGTGTGACCTTAGGTAGAAATGAAGACAGGAAAGTATATTGAGGTCATTTGGAGGCTATGACTGGGTAACTGGCTGCAGGGAACGGGCAAAACATTCCACCAGTACTTTGCATTGTTCCTCACAGAGGAAGGCAGTGTAAGCATGTCAATGATATAATCAAAATGTTAATAGGAGGCAAGTTTCTGAACTGTCTCTAACATAAGGAACAAAGTTTTTTGACAAACAGATAAGAGTTAGGGTAGATCTATCAGCAGTAATTCACAGTTGTTTCTTTTTAAAGTGGTTACCGAGTGGTAACTGGTGGTACTGTGTGAAAGTCTCCATTACTCTCTGGATTTCTGGAGTATTCCAGCGAAACTGGAGAACCTCCAATGTGGCGCCTGTTTTCAAGAAAGGAGCGAGAGAGAAACCAGGAAACATTTAGCATAACCACTATTATTGGCAATCTGCGACTGTGTATCATTAAGGCAATAATTTAAGGGTATTTAGAAAATCTTCAGGTAGAATCAGCATGGTTTTGTGAATGGGAAACTATATTTTGCCTGCAAAGTTATTCTGGGAGCCCGGAAAATGGAACAATCGGACCTGATAAAGGGGAACTGGTAGGCATGCGGCTTACCAGAGATCTTCCACAAGGTATCACAAAATAAAGGTTCTTACACAAGACAGAAGCTCATAGTGTTACGGACAATGTATTAGCATGGGATGATGGGTGGTTAACACATAGAAATCGGACAGTCAGGATTAATGGATCGTTATGATAAAGACATATCTACTGAGGTATCACAAATACCAGTCCGATGGCATCAGTTATTTACAGTCTACTCTGACAGCCTGACAGCGGGAGCTGAATGCAATATTCATCCGAGTTTGAGGATGTCACTGCGAACCAAAAGGCAGGCAGTTATTTAATGAAGAAGGCTCCGAACAAAGGACAGTAAAAAAGGACAGGAAACCCAGGATAAAAATGTCTGAGTGTCGTCTGGTCAATGACTGGAAGCCGGGGGCTGAATGACTGAAAGTTCCTGTAACATGGAGCTCAGGAGACAGTTAGATCACTCCCGATCTTATTAAATGGTAGAGCACATTTGAAGGACGCAATGTCCTCATGATGGATTTCAATTACGTGTGCATGTAATTTTAATTTTAATAAAACACATTGTTCCTTTCCCTCATGTTTTCCACACTGGGCTCTGTCATTCTCCTGAAGCTGGGAATTGTTTGGAACGTTATCTGGAACATTCCATAATCAGCACTCTCCAGAACTCTCTATAAATGTGTGGCGAGTATGACAAAGGCGAGAGAGAGAAAGAGAGAGAGAGAGAGAGGAGGGGGAGCTGCTGCCTTGCAGCAGTGAGAATGTTAGAGCATGGGCCTTGTTCAGAGGTAGGTGTTATAACAGATATACAGTGAGTGTGAGAGAGCAGAGAGAATACAGTGACCCTTAACCTGACAGAACAGGGAAGGTTATTGATGCTTGTCCTGTATTGCTGGACATTTCGTCAGACCACAGATACTGCACTGAGCTGGGTGGGGAGCTCAGATCATGCTTGGTGGGTCTGGTGGTGTGGCTCCCTTTGAGAAGAGAATGGTCCCCCTCTCTACTACCCCGTCCACCAGGACATCAATGCCCCTGTCGACAAACCCTGGTATAATTGCCGCTTATGGATGGATAGAACTCTCAAAGATGGTGGAATCAATGGTTACAGGAATTAGGCAGGAACTGGATACTGATTGTGGATGATCAGCCATAATCGTAATGAATGTTGATGCTGGCTCGAAGGGCCGAATGGCCTACTTGTGCACCTATTGTCTATTATCTATTGTCTTATCTGCCATGCTTGGCCTAAACTGGGCAGGGCATCTCCGAACTGAGAAAGTTCAATTATTTGCCCACTGGCCCTTTTTTTGGCATTAGTGCCAGGGATCATGGAATATACTGGTATTTCCGTCAATGGTGAGTACTTTCAACCATGTTGAGTGGGAGAATCAGGCTGGCATTGAATGACAGGGACACCACGCGGTGGAGTGGGTAGTTAATGAGGTGAGTTCGATAAGATAGAACCACGAAACTAGCTCAGCCTCAGACAGACAATCCCTCTGTCACTCAATGAAAATGACACTGAGAGAAATTAGTGTTAGATTCAGCCCAGAGTCGAAGACTCTGCAGACCCCACTCTCAGGTACAAAGTTGCAGAACAAATCCTCATGCAAAACTCTCCATCATCTGAATTCTCACTAATATTCAATTCACCCATCTTTCCTGGTAATGTTGGATTATGTTGCCAGATGCTATCGACATGTCTACATTCCAAATTCTGAAACCTGTGAACATATCTTTCCATTACATTCAGACCACATTCACTCCATATCCCTGCACTTGGCCCATGTCCTTCTCAGCCTTTCTTATCCATGCGTTTTTCGAACAAAATGCAGTGAGATTTTGTAATATTGTAAGGCCTCAAGTAAAATCTCACTGAATCTACCATTCATCTGTGCTCAGTTTACACAGAAACAGTTTGACTGCAGCTTAGAACCAAGCAGGAGAAGAAAACACTGGTGGAAGATGTGAATGGAAGTCAATATTGCAGGAAAAACTTTGTTTATGTTATAAAAAGGAAATTATATACCCAAGAATTTGCAGGAAAAAAACAACCGTTCTGGTTGCACCTGAAGGAAGAAAGTCGAAAAGTGTGGCCCCCGAAGAACACAGCAGGTCAGGCAGAATCCGAGGAACAGTAAAGATTATGTTTCTGTCAAAAACCCTTCATCAGGAATTCACTTCAGAATTCACTGCATTTGCAGTTGTCACGTTCTCGCAATCCTTTGTCAGAAGAGAGCATAGTCAATGTTTCAAATCTGGGGAGTCTTCATCCGAAAAGTATTGGTTCCTGATCTCCAGTGTATGCAGCTCTTTGTTTTATTTTAGGTCAGCAATTATCTTGCATGCTGCAGTATTAAGGGAACACATTATCTGGAAAGGAGGGGAAGGGGTGTGGGCAGATGTGCAGGCAATGTGTAAGTCACAGCTTAAGGCCATGTCCATTGGAATGTGAATCCTGGGGTGAAGGTAAAGAGGGCTTGACAGAGGCACCACGCTGGAATTAGACAACATCTGAACAGATGTGACAGATCCAGAGGAAGTGGGAGGAATCAATCACTCTCGCTAATGGTCGTTAGGTGGCAAAGTGGCTAGCAATACTGTCTTAAAATACCAATGAGCTGGTTTCGATTACACCCTTTAGAGATTCTTTGTCCGGTGTTTACAAATTCTCCCCATGTTTGTGTGGGTTTCCTTCGGGTGCTTGGTTTTCCTCCCACAATCTAAAAATGGGCAGGATAGGTTCACTGGCCTCACTAAACTGCCCCACAGTATCCAGGGATATGCAGGTTAGGTGGAGTGTCTAAGGGAAATGTAGAGTTACTGTGGTAACATATGGGTGTATTGGTCAGCTTGTTATCTGGAAGGTCAGTGTGGACTCGATGGGCCAAATGGCCTGTTTCCACACTTCAGGGTTTCTATTTAACTGTCTGTGTTTTGAAACACTTCCCAGGATCCTGTCTACAAGTGCTGACCCAATTTGGCTCACAAAAATGTTACACCATCCATTTGTCTGACATGAACCCCATCAGCCACTCCTCAGCCCTTTGGTACATCTTATCAGGGTCCCGATTTACTCTGAGCTAACCATCTTTACTGTCCACTACCTCACCAATTTTGATATTATCTGTAAACTCACTAACCATTCCTACTAATATTCACATCCAAATCATTTGCATAAATGACAAAATCTATTCGATCCTTGTGGTACACTGCTGGTCACAGGCCTCCAGTCCAAATAAAATATGCCACGCCAGCATTACGTTCATCTCCTACATTTGAGTGAATTATCTACAACTCTCGCTATTTTCCATGCGATCTAACCATGCTTAACATTTTACGACATGCAACTCTTTTGAATGCCTTATTAAAGTCCATATTCTATTCCATAGTTCTATTTTTGTGCCTTCATCAATCTTATTCGTCACTTCTTCAATAAACTAAATCAAATTAGTGAGACAAGATTTCCCACACGCAAAGCCATGTTGACTATCGCTAATCGGAATTTAACTTTCCAACACAAGTAAATTCTGTCCCTCAGAATCTCCTCCAACAACTTACCCAGCAATGACATTAGGCCCACCGGTCTATAGTTTCCCCACTTTTCCTTACCAACTGTTCTTAAACAATAACACAACCTTACCTGCGGTTGTCCATGAGAAAGGTATCTCAGCCAGATATCAAACAATGGCTTCCCTAGCTTCCAAACAGACTCTGGGGTACACCTGATCAGGTCATAGAACAGGGAACAGTGCAGCACTGGACAGGCCCTTGAGCTGTTGATGTTGTGCCAGCAGTTTCTCCTGGTCTAAGATCAGACTAACCTATGTGCCCTTCATTGTACTAACTTCCAAGTGCCTATCCAAGAGACACATAAAAGGTCAGAGGGAGTTTTGAATCTTAATGCATTTTAAGATAGCCAGCTCCTCATCTTCTGTAACATGGAGACTTTTCATGATATCACCATTCATTCCCCAAGTTCTCTACCTTCCATATCCTATTCCACAGTAAATAATGATACAAAATATTTATGTAGTATCTCACCAATCTCCTGTAGTTCCACACATAGGTCACTTTGCTGATCTTTAAAGGTCCTGTCCTCTCCCTAGTTACTATTTTTAACTCAATGTATTGCTGGAATCTCTTTGGATTGTCCCTTACCTTATTTTTGAAAAATATCTTATGCCCCCAGTTTACCCTCCTGATTTCCCTCTTGAGTATTAGCCTACAAACCTGGTACTCCTCGATGGATTCACTCGATCCCTACTGTCTGTACCTATCATATACTTCCGTCTTTTTCTTGATCAGAACCTCAATTCCGCTCGCCATCCAGCATTCCCCACCAGCCTTGCATTGCTCATGAACCGGAACATATTCTATCTAGACGCTGCAATCTCATTTGTGAAGGCCTCCCACTTTCCTGCCACGAGCTTCTCCCAAGCAGCTTTTGAAATTGACAATATAAAACGTTCAAAGTTGGCCTAATTCAATTTAGAGCTTTGTCATTTATGTTGGGACTGTTCTTCTCCATAAGTATTTTAAAACTGGTAGTTACTGAATAACAGGTTCAAGAAGCAGAATGGCCTCCCTGCTGTCCCTCTGGAACAGACTCAATAGGCTGAATGGCCTCCTCCTGCCGCTCTGCAACGGACCTGAGAGGCGGAATGGCCTCCTTCTGTCCCTCTGTAACATGCACATGCCCAATGAGCTGAATGGTCTACTCCTGTCCATTTGCAACAGACCCGAGAGGCTGAATGGTCTCCTCCTATCCCTGTGCAACAGACCCGAGAGGCATTATGGCCTCCCACTGTCCATCTGTAACAGGGTCGAGTGGCTGAATTGTCTCTTCCTGTCCCTCTGTGACAGACACATGGGGACAGAATTACCTTCTCCTGTTCCTGAGCAGCAGTCTCAATGCTCTGAATGATCTCACAATGAGCAGCACTGCACAACGCCAATGTGCAATAAATAGTGTACACTGGTTTATTGTCGATGGAAGTGTCTCCACTGGTCACATTATGCAGCTGGTTTGTTTATTCATCTCTATCTCCCTTCATAAACAGCATGTAATATAAACAGTCTGCAGTGTTCTTGCAGTACACCCACATACACAGAAGAAAGAACAAGAATATTGAAAGATTTATCGTCCATCCCTAAGCAACGTCCATCTATTCCATGCAGAATGAGGAAATGTCCCCTTTTATTAGGATAGGAAAAGTAACATAAGGAAGGGGTTAACAGAGCCTGTTTGTTTAGTGACTGTGATTAATGCCAGTCTCCATGGATTATAATTATCCCAGTGGAGGGGTTCCATCTTTTAATGATAAATGAGTTCCGTTGAATGTGCTATTCCACAGTATGAGGGGGAGCACCACCGACAGCATTAAAAGGGATTGGCAGCTCAAGAGATGCAGTGGGGAGCCATCAGAATCTGAGCACAAGTGTCTGGAATGTTCCAGCAATGAATGAGAATCTGAGAACATTAGACTGGAATGTTCCAACAATGGATCAGAATCTGAGACCATTAGACTGGAATGTTCCAACAATGAATCACAATCTGAGAACAGTAGGCTGGAATGTCTCAAGAATGGACAGGAGTTTATATGAGGATGTTTGGCTTCTTTCTATATATTATGATCTATACCCATTATGGTGGCGGATAAAATATGCACTTTACATTATTCAATACTTTTATTATCCAAGCCTGGTTTTCGTTGGTGTCCCTGGTAAGTCTCAATGTTCAGTAAGTAATTTTATAAATCATGATTGACTGTAGTACTGTCCTTTCATTGACCCTACTATCATTGTCACTGTTTTGTTCCTGCTGAGACTCTAAATCGAGATGTTCACTTTACAAACCACTACTAACTGCAGCAATGAACTTGTTAATTCACTCTCCCCCTCCTTGCTTCTGGCAGTGCTACTCGTGGGTGTCTACGTTTACCTGTCCAGTTTCAACTGTGAAACATCATTCATTTTATCACTGCCTTTGCTGTTTAAATATTGAAAGCATTGAGGTCACTATGTTCTGTTCTGGTTACAGATTGCATTTCGTCCCTCTGACTACATCCCATCCCCGGCCAATACTGAGACTGAAATACATTGGCATCGTCTACACAGATCCCCATGCTGGGCAGATAGTCCACCTTACTGAGCAAAACATTGGCACGGTCTGCACAGCTCCCTATGCTGGATAGACAGTTCAACTTACAGAGCACTACACTGGTACAGTCTGCGCAGCTCTCCATGCTGGGCAGATAATTCGTTTACTAAGCAATACATTAGCATTCTGCAGAGCTTCCCAGTTAGTCCCACTGCCCTGACTTATTCCCCACATTTCACCAATATGGCCAATTTCTATCTTAATTATCTGTTTCTATCTTTAATGTGAATTGTTCTGTCCTTCCGAATCTTTCCCTGGCTCTGAGTTTTGGCTCCTTCATGTATCTAATGCTGACATTGTGAAACTCAGAAACAGTGAAATGGTGTGTGTGGGCTGTTGTTCACTTACCCGTGTGTCCTATGTTCCATGTTATATATGCAATCCTGCAGTGCTCTTACACTACTCCCACACACGGAAGAAAGAAAAAAGGCTGACAGTTTAATGATCCATGTTGAACAGGAGGGATTCAGCAGTTGTGACTCACGTCTTTGAAACTTAGTCTGTGCCTGTTCACTGAACACCTGTGTTTGTCTCTCTCAGCTGATCGTGTGGTCAGTAACACGAGGAAGCCCCTCGAGTATTATTGTAAAGGGGCAGGCATCGAACTTGCGTCGGAGGCTGAGGGGTGACCTTATAGAGGTTTGCAAAATATGAGCGGCATGGGTAGGTTAAATAGACAAAGTATTTTCCCTGGGGTCGGGAAGTCCAGAAATAGAGGGCATAGGTTTAGTGTGAAAGGGGAAAGAGACCTGAGGGGCTTTTTTCACACAGTGTAGTACGTGTATGGAATTAGTTGCCGGAGGAAGTGGTGGAGGCTGGTACAATTGCAACATTTAAGAGGCATTTGGATCGGTATGTGAATAGGAAGTGTCTGGAGGGATATGGGCTGTGTGTTAGCAGGTAGGATTAGATTGGGTTGGGATATCTGGTCGGCAAGGATGGGTTGGACTAAAACGTCTGTTTCCATGCAGTACGTCTGTGTGACTCTATGACTCTATGAAAGGCTTCTGACTGACTCCTGCTATTCAAAATTTAGTGGAGGTGTAGGGGATGGTTTGCTGGAGGGTGCGTTGTGAGCTTTCCCAGACATTCAGGGAGACCTGAGGATTTTGTGAACCTGCTCTGGATGGAGCATGAGGAGTGTAGTTACAGTCTCTGGGTCTGTAAAATCAACAACAAATGGAGCAGAGGCTGCAGAGTGTGGAAGCTCTGAAACCAGAGCGTTAGTCTGGGTGGAGAAAGGGATCTGCCAAATCTGTCTGTGTCATAACGAGGACACACACAACTGCCACCCTTACATGCACATGTGCGCACACACACACACACACACACACACACGCTCTTTCTCTCTCACACACACACGCTCGCTCTCTCACTCTTCCCCCCCTCCCCCCCACACACACACTCCGCATTTCTCACATGCGCACACACTTAAATCTGTGGGGTGAATTCGAATTTGCAAATGCATTCAATTTTGTTTTAAAAAACATGCACTTTGTAGACAGTCAATCAATGTGGCATTTTATAAAGTACTGCCCTGGAACTAAAAACTGTCTGATTCCAGAGTGCAACACAGACTGACTCCAAACAAGACCTTACCTGGTTTTGTTCCGGGAAGGTCACATCTTCGCAAACATAAGAGATTTATTTGTGTAAGTGAAAATTGATAGTGAGTTAAAGGCTGTAGATGTTATATAATGAACTTCGGTAAGGTTTTTAATGAGGTAAGCTGATGGAGAAGGTGTAGTTGCAAGGGGTCCAGGGTCTACGAACTAAATGGATGGAGAAAAGGCCGGCCAGCAGCAGACAGAGAGTAGCAGCGGAAGGGAGTTTCTCAAAATGAAGAACTGTTCTGGGTGGTGTTTCACAGGGTTTAGTGCTGGGACCGCTATTGTTTATGATACACATAAATGAACTAAAGGAAGATAAAGGTGGTCTGATTAACAAGTTTGCACAGGGCACTATGATTGGTGGATTAGCAGAAAGTGAAAGGGACTGTCAGAGAATGCCGCAGAAAATAGATAGATTGGAGAGTTGTGCAGAGAAATGGCAAATAGAGTTCAATCTGGACAAATGTGAGATGATGCATTTTGGAAGATCCAATTCAAGAATGAACTATAGGGTAAATGGAAAAAAAGCCCTGGGCAAAATTGATGTACACAGAGATCTGTATGTTCAGATCCACTGTTCCTTTGAGGGGCAGGTCGACAGAGTGTTCAAGAAGGCATACAGCATACTTTGCTTCCTGCATTCCACCATTTTAAGAAGGGCAGAAAAGAGGAAGTGGCGAAGTACAGACCAGTTAACTTGTCATCCACAGGAGGGAATCTGCTGAATCTATTTTATACAAGAGATGATAGATCATGTTACAGTTGTATACGGCTTTGATTCGACAACATTTCAAATAGTTCGTACAGTTCTGATCGCCACCTTACCAAACGAATGTGGATGCTTTGGAGAAGGTGCAGAGGAGTTTCACCAGGATATTTCCTGTAAATGGAGGGAACTGGCTATGAAGAGAGGTTTGGTAGATTAGAATTATTTTCATGAGACTAACGGAAGTTCGGGGGACATGATTGAGTTCTACAAAATCATGAGAGGTATAGACAGAGTGGATTGCAAGACGCTTTTCAAAGAGTGGGGTACTCAATTTCTAGTGGTCAGGAATTCAAGATGAGAGGGAAAAGTTTTATGGGAGATATGTTCAGAAAGTTCTTTACACAGAGACTGGCATATGCCTGAAACGCAATGCCAGCGGAGGTGGTAGACGTGGTCATGATAGCGACATTTAATATGTATCTAGACAGATACAATAATGGGTAGGGACAGGGGGATACAGATCATTCAAAAATAGGTGACAAGTTTAGATAGAGGATCTGGATCAGTGCAGGCTTGGAGGGCCCAAAGGGCCTGTTCCTGTGCTGGAATTTTTTTTGTTCTTGGTAAATACTGGCGAAAAGTCTCTGTCCATATTTGAAAGGAAAATGAAAACAATGCCAAATGTGGTACAGTGAATGTGTGGACAGGATAATTTATTGTAGAGAACAGAAAATTGACAGGGAGGCAAAACTGTTACATTATATTTGCCTTTACGGACGAAGATACAGAAAATATCCCAGAAATACCATAGGACCTTTGTAACTAAACACTAAAATCTTTCATACTAGTGACGTGGTAGTATATGACAACATACCTGAATTGAGGATCGATAAATCTGACAGACCAGATGTACTTCATACTGCAATTTCAGAGAAAGCAGCAATACACAGATGGATTGTATTGTGGATGACTGTATTTATCCGTATTCAATTTGAAAAGATGTAAATGCATTCCAATGATTTAATTACAGCTTCTGCAGTAATTTGTTCAGACCAGCAGTAAAAACATTCTGCACTAGTTACACAGAGTGCTGGTGAGACTACCTGGAGCTGAAATATGTGCTGCTGGAAAAGCGTAGCAGGTCAGGCAGCATCCAAGGAGCAGGAGAATCGACGTTTAGGGCATAAACCCTTCTTCAGGAATGCGAATGCCCGAAACATCAATTCTCCTGCTCCTTGGATGCTGCAAGACCTGTTGCGCTTTTCCAGCAACACATTTTTCAGCTCTGATCTCCAGCATCTGCAGTCCTCACTTTCTCCTAGACTGCACCTGGAGCATTGTATACAATTTTGATGTCTTGATCTAAGTAAAGTATACGATCCCATATACTGAATGGACATTCTCCAGATTAATCCCTCAGATAGCAAGGTTTTCTGCCGTTGAAACTTGGCCTGAGATCAAGGCGGGCATCTGTTTATGAAGCTGGAGAACATTGATAGATTAACATATGAGAGCTTCATGTCTGTTTTACTCGGGAGAAGGAGGATGCAGAGACAGACTTCGAAAAAATGGACTGAGAAGCTCTTGAGCAGATTGATGTAAGATATGTACAGGGATTGATAGTTTTGGCTGGTATAAAATTGGACACGTCCCTAGGTCCAGCTCAGTTACATCTCAGGCTGCTGTTGGAGACAAGGGATGAAAGGCGCTGATGAAAATGTTTAAATACAATCTGGTCACAGGTAAGGTGCCAAGGCCTGGAGAACACCCTTTATGGGAAAAGCTGTTGAGATTGACCAAGGAACTACAGACCAGTGAGTATCAGATCAGTGTTCGAGAAACTATTGCAGAAAATAGGTGGTTGTCGAAGACTGTTTGTGTGTCAGTGCTTTGTCTCTCATTATTTGTGGTATTCATAAATGATATAGATGTGAATGTGAAGAGGCATGAGATGAGTGTAATAATTAGGTTTGTGTCTGACCTATAGATTACTCAGGTGGTTGGCAGTGAGGAGGAAGGTCTTACGTTACAGGAAGATACAGATGGAATGGTCAGATGGGCAGATCAGTGGCAGATGGAATGTAACCCTGATAAATATGAGGTGATGCACTTTGGAAGAAGGAACCAGACAGGGGAGGACACAATAAATGGCAGCAGACTCGGAAGTTCAGAGGGTGCTTCTTCACACATCCCTGAATGAGACGGGACTGGGTAATAGATTAGTTCAGAACTAATTCGAGACAGCAGGCATAGCGTTTACTAATTGAGGCATAGATTACAAGACCTATATAGCACTTTGGTTAGGCCAAAATGGAATACTGTGTGCAGTTCAGGGATCCACATTACAGGAAAGATGTGATTGCACTGAAAGCAGTGCAGAGGAGATTCAACAGGATGCTCCCTGGAATGGAGTATATCAGCTATGCAGGGAGGCTGGATAAGTTTGGGTTGGTTACTTTGGAGCAGAGAAGACTGAGGGGAACGTGACTCAGAAGGGTAAGATTACGAAGGGCAGGGACAGGGTAGATAGACAGCAGCGGTTCCTTTAAGTCATAGGGTCAAGAACAAATGAGTACACTTTTAAAGTGAAGGGTTTGAGATGATTTCAGGATGGTTTTTCACCCAGAGGATGTTGGTGTCTGGAATGCACTTTTTGAGAGTGTAGTTGTTGTGGGTCAACGCACAGCCGTTGAAAGGTACGTGGACAAGCACTTGAAGTGTCATAATACTCACATATGTGGGCCGAATGTATGAAAGTGAGACTAATGTAGATTGTACTCTATTTCTGACTGTACAGAGATTGCTTCTGTGATTGTATGGCTGTGGAATGTCAATCACTGAGCAGCTTAAGTCTGGAAATGATGGGTTTATGAAGCGTACATTAAGAAGAGTGAAATGTAAAAACTTCTCAACATACACTATACCAAGGTGAAATGTTAGAGAAAATCATTATATCTTCCTTACAGGCTGAAACCAGAGAGCAGGGAAACGGCAGAGCTATAAAGCAACCAGTTCTGTTCTGCCTTCACAAAAGAAAACATTTCAAAAAGTAAACTCCAAGCACTTCTCAGTCTACTGAGAAAAAGTAAATAGAATCAAATCTGTACATAAACAGTTTTGTAGAAATTATTTTGACTGAAATATGATAAATCCCCCTGACCTGTTAATCTTCTCGTTGATTACCAAGGGAGGCGGTCAAGGTAATAAGTAATACTCTGTTTATCCTCTACCTAATGCTTGATGATTCTGGAACTGAATTCACAGATTTGACAGCAGCAAATGTAACCCCAGTATTTCTGATGGAGGCAGGAAAACAGAGTCTGCTTAGCACCAAAAAAGCAATCAGGACAATACAAGAGTCTTTTAGAAAGGACACATTTCAGGGAACTTTGAAAATTACATTGATGTAAAAGTAATGAACATAGACAAAGTCATTGCCAATTTATTTAAGGCCTATCATATTTGAGAAACTAATTGGGAAATAACTTATGGCGCAGCAATGGAAACAGTGAATTTGGATTATCAGAAACATTTTTGATTACGTCCCAACTCTAGTGTTGTGACAATGCTACTCCTTTAACAAGTTTATTCCGTTCTTGTTTTATTTTCAAAAGAGATTTTTAATTTCCGTGGCAAAAGTATATTCCAGTGAAAAGGAAAGACTCTAAGAAAATGGGTAAACTGTCAATTGCGTCTAAGGAAACAAGGGACGCTATCAAATTAAAAGAGAAGGAATGCAAAGTGGCCAAGAACAGCAGAAACCTAAAAGATTGGGGAAAACATTAAAGGTCAACAGAAAGCCACAAAATGAACGATAAAGAAAATTTGATAGAACACGAGAAGAAAGAAAACAAGTACAGAATATAAAGACAGATAGATGATGGTATATACCATAAAAATATAAAATTTAAAAAATGACTCATGTAAATGTTGGTCCTTCAGAGGATGGGAATGGTCATTTAGTCATAGGATTTGACGAAATGGTCGAGACATTGAACAGGTGTTTGGTATCTGTCATCATAGTGCAGGAGACTAATAGCATGCTAGTAATTTCCAAAGAGATGGAGGTAGGTGAGGACTTTGGAAACAATCATTATTATGGAAGAGATAGTGTTGCGCAAGCTAACGAAGCTGAGGGTAGGCAAGTCTCCTGGCCGTGATGAAATGCATCCCAAGGTTCTAGAAGAGATAGCGGGAGAAACAGTAAATGCAATTGTGGCAATTTGATGAAATTTGCTGATCTCCAGGGCAGTCCCAGCAGATTCAAAAACAGCAAATGTGACGCCACTGTTTAAAAAAAGGAGGTAAACAAAATATGGGGAATTATAGACCAGTTAGCTTTCCCTGTGTAGTGGGGAAACTGCTTGAGTGTATTAGCAAGGAAGAAACAGCAAGGCATTTTGATAGAAATCGTCCCATTGGGCAGACGCAGCATGGGTTCATGGAGAATAGGCCATGTTTAAAAGGTCTTTTGGAAATCTATGGAGACAATACGAGCAAGGTGGACAACGAGTCCCCAGTGGCTATAGTGTACCTAGATTTCCAAAAGATTTTCAACACGTTGCTGCACAAGAAACTGCTGCACAAGTAAAAGGTGCATGGTGTTACGAGTAAAGTATCAGCATAGATAGAGGATTGCTGGCCCAACAGGAAGCAAGTTGTGAGTGTAAGTGAGTGATATCCTGTCTGGCAATCAGTACCTAGTGGTGTGCCTCAGGAATCGGTGTTGGGGCCACAATTATTCACAATTTTTATAGATAATTTGGAGTTGGGGAGAACATGTAGTGTGTCAAGGTTTGCAGATGACACGAAGATGCGTTTCACAGCAAAGCATGCAGAGGACTGTGAGACTTCGTGGATGAACATATATACTTCGAGTGAGTGGGTAAAGGTCTGGCAGATGGAACACAATGTTGACAAATGTGATGTCATCCATTTTGTTGGGATTGCCAGTAAAAGGTATTATTACTTGAATGGTAAAACTTTGCAACATGCTGGTGTACAGAGGGACCTGCGTGTCCATGTGCATGAATCACAGAATGTTGGTCTGCAGATACAGCAATTACTGAGAAAAGCAAATGGAATTTTGTCCTTTGTTGCTAAAGGTATTGACGTTATAAGCAGGGAGGTTATGTTGCAGCTGTCCAGGGTGCTGGTGAGGCCACACCTGGAGTACTGTATGCAGTTTTGGTCTCCTTACTTCAGGAAGAGTATACTGGCACTGGCGGGGGTGCAGTGGTGGTTTATTCGGGTGATTCCAGAGGTGAGGGAGCTGGTTTATGAAATATTACTTTGCAGACTGGAACTATATTCGTTGTAATTTAGAATAATGAGGGGATTACCTCATAGAAACATATAAAATTATGCAGTGAGTATGTAAGATAGAAATAGAGTGGATGTTTCCACTGGCAGGTGAAGCTAGGACAAGAGGGAATGTCCTCAATATTAGTGGGAGTTGATTTAGGATTGAATTGAGAAGGAACCTCTTCACACAGAAGTTTGTAATCTCTGGAATTCCCTGCCCATTTAAGTAATTGAATCTACTTAAGTAAACGTTTTAAAACTAAGGTAGATACTTTTTGGATAATAAAGTAAATAAGGGATAAGGTGAGGGCACGGAAAGTAGATCAGAGTCCACGAGTAGATCAGTCATGATCTTATTGAATGGCAGAGGACCAGACAGCCTACTCTGCTCCTCGTTCTTCTGTTCTTCTGTTCTTATGAAAGTGGAGTGGCCAGTTATCCCAGTTCTGCACCTCTGCTTTGATTTGTTCGGTCTGATTTCCAGCAGTCAGGCTGTTTACTTAAAGCAGGCAGCCAGTTGTGAAGCTACAGGACCCAGAGAAGCAGGTCCATGTTGTTCCACCCTCTCTCTGACATCTCTACTGTTAGAAACTGGTTTGACTCTTTCTTCCTTTCGGTTTTGCCATGGGGTGTTTGTGGGGATTATATCAAGTATTTGGAACACCATCATTTGCTTGGGATAACCTGTTGCGTTTTCGGATAGGGTGCATTATTCTGTGTTGTATCCTCTTCTGTTTGCGTCCCAATCAGTAATCTTGCAAAGACATTCTGTTTTGCTTAAAACTAAGTGATGTGACCAACTGCAACACTCCTGAAATATCTGCCTTACACTTGCTTAAGTTAACGAGCAAACGTCGGGTCTGTGCTACTTCCTTGAAACGATTTGAGGGGTCTGGCCTGGCCAATAACAGTGTGGACCAGCTAGCTCTAATATACTGGCACGAGTTGAGAATAGGACAGCTGACAGTAAAAAGTGAATCAGCATAAACCGTCCCATATATTTTGGAGTAGAACACAATGACTAGCCTGATAATCCAGGAATTGATGTTTGGACCCGTCTATTCAGAAAACCCATCAAACATTTGTTCATGGGTATTAAATGTAGTCTTTACAAATCTGCTGATGGTACCAAACTGAGATTGTGAGTGGGTGAGGAGGATATATAAAGTTTCAAGGTGATTGAGACAAGTTGAGAAAATGGTAAAATACGTGGCAGATGAAGAACAATGTGGATAGACGTAAAATTGAGCAATTTGGTTGGAAAAATAGACGAATAGGCTAGCATTTCAAAAGCAATTAATGTAAAGAAGTTGCTGCATGAAGATACTTATGTGGGTACTTTTGTTGACTTCTTCATCAAACTCCAATGCCTATGAAGTGCAGTGAGTTTTGAAGCCAGAAGTCAATACTGCGATTGATATTGGCACATTGACCACTATACATAGACCCACGAAGTGGGGAACTCTGTCATTGAAAAGGATCTCGATCCCCTTGTACGTCAGTCACAGAAAGCAATACTACTGCAACAGAAAGCAGGTAGAAAGATAAATGGTGTGTTGACCTTCATTTCCGGGGGATTTGAGCCCAGGTGTGTCTTACGGCAGTTACACAGGGCCTTGGTGAGCCCCCATCTCGAACATTGTGCAATATGTGTGCATTATTGGTCTCCTTACCTAACAAAACACAAACCTGACATTGAGGGAGTGCAGTGAAAGATGACCATACTGATCTCTGGGAGCAGAGTTTGAGGCGACTGGACCTGCATTACATGGAGTTTAGGCAAATGGGTGGAGATCTCAGTGAAATATGTAAAACTCTGACAGGGTGAAAAAGATTATCTGCAGGGATGATAATTACACTGGCTGGGACGTCTAAAACAAGGGTCACAGTATGAGGTTCAGGCAAGCCACTCTGCATTGAGATGTGAATAAATGTCTTCACTCGCAGTCTGGTAAACCTGGGGAATTCTGTCCCACATGAGACTGCGGAAACTAAGGCACTGAATATAAATAAGAATATCTAGACTCTAAAGTGGTGAAGTTGCAGCAGGAGTTTGTTGTTAGATACAGGATCAGCCATTGTTATATTGAATGGGAGAGAAAAATTGATGGACCAAAGTTTTACTTCTTATTTTTCTGATATTTGACTACTTCAAAGGATATACAGTATATCGTGTGAGGGAAAAGTTAAGTGAAGAGTTGTTTGGCCTAAACCTAAGGAGGGGGATGCTCAATGTGTTGAAAGGCCTACTCATTTCGCGATGTTTCTGTGCAGTCTGTGGAAAAGCTCTGTCGATGTTGTCATAAGCTCTCAGATGTAAGGAAGGAGGTCTTTGCAGTGTCGACAGGACTGCGCTTCCTAATTCATTTTCCGATACAGAGGCTGGTGCCAGGTGTTATCTCATTTTTAGCCATTAAGTCTTCGGAAACGTTTGATATAACAGCCTTGCATTGCCGCTTCAGAGACCATTGAAGAGTTTACCACACGCCTGTGTGTCTGGAGTAGCTTTTTGGCTCGACCAGGAAAGTACGGGATATTCACTTCCTGAATGTACATTGGGGAAGGAAATTTACGTTTACAATGGACATGCACTTCAAGGTCATATTACTGGCATCAGATTTTAGATCTTGATATTTTATTAATTGTTTCTAACTTCCACCATCTTCCAGAGCATTATTCTGGTTTGGATTATTAATCCAGTGACATTTCCACCGCAACACCATCTCCACATGGTGGCCTATTGGACACAGCACTGTGCACATTATTTCTATACTGGTCGACAGCTCTGTCAAAGGAATCCTCACCAATTTGATTATCGTGATGGGACTGAGGGGGAGGTAATTTGTTCAGATTGTAATTATTCTCCTCTTAGGGGACGGGACACTTTTGTGTAATTTTCCACATTGCCATGGAGATGTCAGATTTGAAGCTGGAATGAAACAGCATGGACAGGTTGGATGAAATGTTTGTTTGCAATATGATTGTATGAATCTAGAAAGCGATGGAAAAAGCAAGAAACAGATGGAAAAAGGATGAAAAGATATGATGTAAATAAATTAGCAAGAAATATAAAAACAAGAATCACAAGTTATCCTGTGCATATAGAAAATGTTGAAGATGAGTGTGTGACTTTTGGTAGAAAAAAAGTCAGGAAAGTATATTGGGGACATTCGGAAGGTGGGACTGGGGAAGTGGCTAGAGGGAACAGGCAGATAATTTACACCAGTATTTAACATCAATCCTCACAGGGAAGGCACTGTAAGTATTTCAAAATCATCAAGAAAATGGTAATAAGAGGATTCTCGAACTCTCTAGAACAAAAGGTAAACGTTTTTTAACAACAAATAAGACTAAGGATAGGCAGGTCAGCAGTAATTCATAATTGGTTTTAAAAGAAGTGGTTACAGAGTGACTGGTGTCACTGTGTGAAATAGTCCACTGAAACTTGTGAAGCTCCAAGATGGCGCCTGTTTTCAAGGATAGAGCGAGATAGAAAGCAGGAAACATTTAGGCTAATCATTATTGCTGGGAATCTGCGACAGTCTGTTATTAAGTAAGGAATTGCATGGCATTGAGAAAAGCTTCCGGCAGAGTCAGCATGGTTTTGTGTAAAGGAAACTATATTCTGCCTTGTAAAATCATGCAAGGTTTTTCTGGAGATCCCTGAGAATGTTACAAGCGGACTTGATAAAGGGGAATTGGTAGACATGAAGCTTTCCAGAGATTTTCCATAAGGTATCACAAAGTAAAGTCTCTTCTACCGGACAGAAACTCATAGTATGATGTATAATGTATTAGCATGGCGTGACGGATGGTTATCATATAGAAATTGGAGAGACAGGATTCATCGGTCTTTATGATAAAGACATATCTACTGGAGTAGGACCAATATTAGTCCAATGGCTTCAGTTATTTGCATCTATAGTGAGAGCCTGAAGGAGGGAGCTGAGCGCAATACACATCCGAATTTGAGGATAACACTGACAACCAAAAGGAAGGCTGTTATTTAATGAAGAGGAGTCCCAACAAAGGAGAAATACAAAGGGATTGGACTGTTCCTGCGCATGAAACATAAAGTCATCATGCTGATGCAGAAAGTAACTAGATTGGTACATTAAGCGGATTTCTGGGATGAAAAGGTTGAATTATTGAGTACATCTAAAATGGCGAGACAATTATTCGTTGTGCTTGAAATGAATGAGCGTGACATTACTGAAATGGACAAAGTACAGAGGGGGCTTGACAAGGTATTTGTTGAGAATGTGGTTCCACACTTGGGCAGAGTGTCTCACCCCAGGACATTGATACAGAATAAGGGATATCGATTTCAAACTGAGATGCAAAGAAATGCCATCTTTCAAAAGATAGTGAATGTCTGGAATTCCTGAACCCAAACAGTTCTGGAAGATGGGTCACTGAATGTATTTATAGAGGGGATGAATAGGTTTCGGACATATAAGCGAGTGGAGGCAGCAGGCAAGTGGAGTAAAGCCAGCCTGGATTCTACAAATACATTTTCAAAACAAGACCTAACCATCGGAGTGACCTCGATTTGGTCCTGTGTAGCAGGTCCGAAGGGTTGAATGGAACATCAGAACACAGGGCTGAGGTACATGATTGGGCAATTCGGCCCTTTAACACGACTCCACCAGTAAAGTAGATCATAGTTCATCTCATTGTGGTCCCAGCTGCATTTTTCTCTCCATGCACCATTATCCCTGATACACATGTCTATGGAAAATCAGACGAAGCCAGCCTCGCTATAATATAAAGATTCAGCCATCACAAACTTCTGGGAAAGAGAATAAATGCCCACTTTGTGAATTCTCCTCACTCCGATTTTGACTGTGGTTGGAGGGTGCAACTGTTACATTTTCTACTACCGCTCCTCCACAGTTTGCAACAAACTTAAATGTAACTAGGTTGGAGATATGGCCGATGATAAAGGTCTCAGACTGGGTCAGGTTCAGTGATAGGAACAAGTCAGGCAGATTTCTTTAGTCAGCCACAAATAAATAACAGAAATAACGGAGCAGCATGGTGGATCTGTGGTTAGCACTGCTGCCTCATATCACCAAGGAGCTGGGTTCAATTGCAACCTTCAACTCCCCCCCCATATCTGTGTGTATTTCCTACCGGTGGTCCAGTTTCCTCCCACAGTCCAAAGATGTGCAGGTTAGAGTTAATTGGTCATGCTCAATTGCCCATAGTGCTTAGGGATGTGCAGTTTAGGTAGTTTAGTCATGGAAAATACAGGATTACATGGTTAAGGTCAGGGATAGGTCTGGGTGTGATGCTGTTCGGTGGGCCAGTGTGGACTCAATGGACAGAGTGTCCTGCTTCCACACTGCAGAGGTTCTATGACAACGACAAGTTTGGACTCGACAAACACCCTGTGGTTATCTAGCAATCCATGCTCCTCAAGGCCTTGCATATTTCAATAAGATCACCTCTCATTCCAAGAATAACCTAATAAAGACTCCATAATATAAACCATTCCTTTCTGGAATACGTGAAGTGAAACAGCTCTGAACTGCTTCCAATGTAATTATATCTTGTCTCAGGTAAGGAGACAAAATAACAACATCACACTCCAGATGAGGTTACTTATTATTTTCTCAGTGTTGTGAGACTTTCGAAATCTCTTCCCGCAGAACATTGGAGGCAAAGATATTGAATATTTTTGAGGCACAGACAGAAGGTTCATTGATAACAATGGAGTCAAGGATTATTGGGCAGGAATGTGCAGTGGGGGAAATGCTGGCAATAGTACAAAATGACACTGATCCAAATCACTCAGGAACATAATGCAAAACAAATGCTAAGGTAGGTAAATAAAATAAATGCAAAAGTGAGAGAATAGAGTTCCAAAGGACCATGAGGCTGCTTTGTCATGAGAGAGAGAGAGACCACTCGTGGTGATTTAACCTGAGGGTCAGCACACCTAAGGTGTTGGGGTGAGGTTGAGAGAGCGTCCTCTTCATGGCAACCTCTGTCAGTGTGGGGAATTGAACCTGCACTGGTGTCCTCCCTCTGCATCACAAACCAGCCATCCAGCTAAATGAGTGGGAGACTGTGTAACTGTCACAAACAGAAACAGCCACAGACAAAGGACATTAGAAACGTTCATAACAAGGAAAAAATGTACACTTCAATTAACAGTCAAGATAACAGCTGTGGATGAAAATGTTCTCAGCTCGAAATTGTATTTTATAACGAGACAAGTGTATAGAAGCTGTCTTTGGCTGAATACAATAAGGTGAGACAAATGAAATAACCAGAATACTAATTGTTATTGGTTACCGATAACCATAAAAGAAGTATAGATTTTGGCCAGTCTGTGAAAAATGAGCTTAGTATTACATAAAAGTGTACAACTGATGGAATATACTGTTTAGAGTGTCCTCCCCGTGGGAAAAGCCCTCGAAGAGGCGCTTGAAGAAAACCGGTGTGAAATTGCCTGAGTGTCGTCTGCTCAGTGACAGGAACCCAGGGGGTTGAATTAGTGAAAGTTCCGGCAACACGCAGCTGAGAAAACGATGAAATAAACTGCAATCTTATTCTATGCTGGAGCACATTTGATGGGTTGATTGGCCTCATGATGGATTTTAATTGGATGCAATTTGAAAAACCTGCACACCTTCCCCTTATATGTTCCATACTGGTGCATTGACATTTTCCTGAAAACGGAAATTACTTGGAACATTTTCTGGAACACCCCATAACCTGCATGCTCCAGAATATTCTATCACCGTGTGAGGGTATTGGAAAGGCGAGAGAGAGAGAAAGAGGAAAGTCGCTGCGTGCAGCAGTGAGAATGATAGAGCATGAGCCTTGTTCGGAAAGGTATTATAACATATATACAGTGCTTTTAGTGTGGGGGTAAAGTGGAGTGAGAGAGAGAAAGAGAGAGAGAGAAAGAGAGGGAAGATGCTGCATGCAGCAGTGAGAGTGGTGGAGCATGAGCTTTGTTTGGGGGTAGATGCCATAACAGATTTCTATGAGAGACGGTGACCCTTATCCTGGCAGAATGGGGTAGGTTGTTGATTCCTGTCCTGTATTGTTGGACATTTCTTCAGACCGTAGATCCTGCATTGAGCTGGGTGGTGAACTCACACTACTGTGCAGGGCAGCTCCAAACTGAGAAAGCTCAACCATTTGTCAATTGACCTTTTAAAGATGGTACCAGCGCCAGGGATTACAGAATATCCATGGGGCATCCAAGCGATGGTGTTTACGTCCGGCCATGAATGGTGGGAGAATTCGGCTGACATTGAGTGATAGGGACACCGTGGGGTGGAGTGGGTAGTTAATGAGGTGAGTTCGATAAGATAACACCAGGAAACTAACTCAGCCTCGTAGAGATAATCTCTCAGTCACACTGAGATAAATTATTGTTAGTTTCTGCCCAATGAGATGAAGAATCTGCTGGCTGCACTCCCAGTTACAAAGCTGAAGAACAAATGCTCACCCAAAACTTTACATCATCTGAACTCACACCGATATCCCATTAACCCATCATTCCTGGCAATACTGGCTCACGTTGCAGGATTCTGTCAAAATATCTTTATTTTAGCATTATGATTCCTGTGATCATTCATGAAATTGTCTCTCAATCTCCCTTTCCCTTTTCTCCCCAACATTATTTTGTTTGTTGATATTTAAACTGATTCCCCCGCCAGCTCTCTCTGGCAGTGACGTTCACATTCACAGCACCCCATTGTCATGGCGCAATGGACACAGGGGGCTGGAACCGGATGGGAGCTGCACATCCTGTCACTTGCAGCATGGGCTGCAAGTTTCCTCACTGTGGGCAGTGAACTAACACAATGTTACGGAGCAATGTACTGGGGTGGTGATAACAGCTGCTTTGACGGTAACAGCTCCAAGTTTACAGATGCATTCACTGCACATCTCCTCATTCTGTACAGATGCCTTGTCCACGTCTATAGAGCAAGACACTGATGTGGGCTGCACATCACCCCATGCTGGACAGACCATATCGTCAACATTTCTGAATCAATGCATCGATGTGTACTGTACTGCTCCACGTTTTGCACAGATAGCTAGTGGACTGGAGATACCTGTGCTATATTCCATCCTGGACTGATTGCTGGGTTGGACTGAAACTGGTTTGCACAGTGCTCCATGTTGAGCAGATATCTCGTCTGGGCTTATATAGTCTGGGCTGGATCTGTGAGGTGGATTAACTATGCGATATAATTCCTGATAGAACGATCATTCCTCCAGCATGGCGCTTTCCTTTGTCAAAACCTGTGTTTCTGCAACATGTTATTCATTAAATAGTTAGCCAATTAAAATGTGAATATCTGTCCTTTTTGTTATGGAACTGAGCAGACACATCTCAAAATATATGATGAAGGTAGTCTTGACCGGAACATTTTTTTTAAAGATAAATGTGAGATGCTGTATTTCAGGTGCAATTTGCTTGGTCAAAATATTCGACATTAAGCAAAACATAATTCATTCAACCACTGTCGACAAAACACAAAAAAGGAAGAATAATAGATTGTTTACCTACTAAACAATAACTGTTCCATTATGGTCACATCCTTTAAACACACACTTGTCAAAAAATAAATTCAGGAAACAGCTTGTCTCACATGCAGTTCTCCAATCCAGGTGGAAAAAACATCAAAAGAAAGAGTTAGCAGCCAAGAAAGATTTCCAG
Organism: Hemiscyllium ocellatum; assembly: GCF_020745735.1. Classification (NCBI taxonomy): domain Eukaryota; kingdom Metazoa; phylum Chordata; class Chondrichthyes; order Orectolobiformes; family Hemiscylliidae; genus Hemiscyllium; species Hemiscyllium ocellatum. Next base: position 10,979,522 of record NC_083409.1, read on the forward strand.
CCTTCCAATCCTGCTGAGACCCCAACAATAACTGGGGATAAGTAAAACGAAGAATCCCGTTTCTGTAACAGCTTCAGCGTCACTCCACAGGACCAGGCTGCAGCTGCAAGGACCACAAGGAATGGACTGTATCTACACTGTTTAAAGCACTGTAGGAGCCTCTCAAAAATGCCTAACCCCACCTAAGCCGTAAAATGATGCTAATATAAATATCAAAGTTTAACATAAATGAATAAAACGAAAGGATGCAGCAGGCCTGGTGATAGGACACAGACGGCCTTGGGAGCCCAGCAATTCCGACCATGCCAAAACATAGTAGGATCATTGACCGAGTGAATGGAAAGCATAATCTCTCTGTCTCACCTTTAATTTTACAATCGGAGATGATGCTATTAGATCAATAGTCAGCAATGTCAACATCCCAACCAGACCAAGAATTATTGAGACCAGAGGGAGAGGAAGAGAATCTTAGAACAACAGACTGGAATGTTCCAACAATGGATCAGAATCTGACAGAATTAGACTGTAATTTTCCAACAATGGATCAGAATCTGAGAGGATTAGACTGGAATGTTCCAACAGTGGACGGTAATCTATCCTTGTCTATACTTGCTTTCTCAGGATTAGGCATGGTTAGAGTTGAATAATTCCTCCACTATTATTCGTAGGGCGTCCGTGTTATGTTAGCATGCTTTTCTGAAAGTGGGAACAAACCCATTTTTTAAACCAGTCCCAAAGGCATTTCCATCGTTGAGAGAGCAGACCTATGTCGCCTCTGGAATTCAGAAGCTGGTGGGGAATGGCTAACTGTTTCAGAATGAGGGTGTTGTGGCTGCTGACAGGATTATGGACAATGTAACATTGAGTAGAGGAATACCATGGAACAGTCCATCTGTGCAGTTCCTGCTCCATTTGTTTGTGATATTGGAACATCTCTGACACCTTCCTGTTCCTGTGTTAGCGGCTTGAGAAGCTGAATGCCCTCTCCCTGACCATTTGTAAATGACTCCAGCTGTGAAATACTCAGTTTCCAGTCCCGTGTAAGTGATGTGTGGGAGTGAGCAGACTCCTTGTCTTCCTGTGTAACGGCAGGAGGGACTGAATGGGATGTCCCACTTCTTGTCCAGTTGTTTAGATGAGCTGAATGACTTTTCCACATTTCTGTGAAGCCAGATTGAAGTACTGAGTGAACTTCTCCTTTTACTGTGGAATTGTTCAGCGTTATTTCATGAATGTTAACGACAGTTGAACAGCACAGGCTTGAAAGTTGTCTCAGTCTTGGTCCACATGGACACAAACTGAATCAGGAGGTCAGGGATTACGAAGCTTTCTGAATATTGTGTAGCATTGTAAGAAACAAGCTCAATAAAATTTTAGACGAGACCAACAAATCTGGAAACAAGACAATTTATTACAGACTTGCAAGCACAAGGCAATTGAGCAAGTTAGACTTGGGTTAGTTTACAATCATACCTTTGAGCTGAGTGAGGTCACCTCTCCAGACTCCGGATTACCCAATCTCTCTTACTAGGCTATACAACTGCCCATCTTCGCTCCACCCTTGTTACTTCCCCTTCGCCATGTTGGCAACCTTCCTTTCTGTTAGTGCTGACATGCACATTATTTTGTCGACAGTACATCAAGATATAGTTTTAACATTTTGTATCAATACTGCTAGTACATTCCATTCTCTGTCCACTTCATCAATTTTGTATCAATTTTGTACAGCTCAGACATTTGAGTTATCTCAGATTTGTGCTGAAAGCGTATTTTAAAAGAGTTAACTTGTTTATATTATTTCCCAGAATTAGTATTTAATTAACCATTATTATTTATTAAAAATAAAGATACATTTCCCTTAGTAACTGCAGAGTTAATAGTTTTTTTTCCTGCTGGACCCCTCTTCTTCACGTTTCTTTTAATATATCTGCAAAAACAACTTCTTTTCATTTCTAACATTCAGTAAATATCCCCCACTTCTGATCGATGTGGGCTCAATGTGATGAATAGCCTGCTTCTTCACAGTAGGAATTCCTTGCTGACAAACTGTGGATGCCTGGGCCGAGGTAGCCACCCTGAGGATTTCCTGTAGAGATGTCCCAAGGCTGAGATGATTGATGCCTCCCGATGATAAACATGTTCCATTGTGCTGTGGATGACTCCAAACACTGGAGAGTTTGCAATGGATTCTGATGAAGTGCAATTCTGCTCAGGTCCCTTGCTGTCATCCTCAGTGAAATACTGCTTTGATACCAAGGCCAGTCGCTCTTTGCTAAGTCCTTGCATTCACCTCTATTGCTCATACCAATCAGTCATTGCGTAGGAGCAGGCAGTGATTTCTTCAAACAGGGGGTAGTGAACGTCAGGAATTCTCTATTCCAGACAGTCAGGGGAGCTATAGCAGTAAGTGGCCTCAACCTGCATCAGACTAGCAAGTTGGAGGGTCTGAATGGAACATCAGAACAGGAGCAGGGATTGAACGTTCAACACTGTGAACCTTCTCCACCAGGCACAAAGATTGTGGCTGATCTGGTTGTGGTCTCAGTCCTACTTTCCTGTCTGTATCCCATCATCTGTGACTCATTTCTCTGTCAAATATTTAACTGACCCACCTTTGGATAAATGTGAACAAAGAGGCACCACATACCTCTGGAGAGTAGAATTACCAATCAAATGGTCATTTTAGAATTTCTCCTCATCTCCCTAAAGTGTCATGCAGCACGGACACCTGTCCACATTACTCAGACATTCCAATCTGATCCAGTCTATTTGCCGGTATTTGGCCCATATTCCTCTAAATTCTTCCTATTAATATGCATATCCAGATGTCTTTTAAATGTTGTAACTGTATCAGCCTCCATCACTTTCTCTGAGAGCTCATTCCATGCACACACCTCAATCTGCACGAAAACATTCACCCTTTATTATTTTTATCCTCTCACCTTAAGCCTTTCTCCTATAGCTTTGGACTCCCCTAACGTGGGAAGAAAGGACCTTGGCTATTCAGATTATCAATGTTCCTCATGGCTTTATAAACTTCTATAATGTCACGCCTCAGCCTCCAATGCTCCAGAGTAAACAAGCCCCAGTCTGTCCAGACTTTCCCTGTCGCCTAGTCCCTCCATGCCCAGCAATAAACTTGTACATCTTTTCTGCACGTTCTCAAGTTTAACAACATCCTACTTGTAGCAGAGCGAACTGAATTAAACACGGTATTCTAAATCTGGCCTCACCAACATTCTGTCCAGTCGCAATATGATCTCCCAACTCGCATAGTCAATGCATTGATCAATAAAGGCAAGCATACCAAACCCCTTCTTCACCACCCTGTCTACCTGCGACTTCACTTTCAATGCTCCTCAGGACCTCACCATTAATCGTATATGTCCTGCCTTATTTTACCTTATCAAAACGCAATACTTCACATTTATCTAAATTTAACTCCATCTGTCACTTCTTGGCCCATTGGCCCATCTGACCAAGGCCTCATTGTACTCTGAGGTAGAACGTGCTGGCCACTGCACCTCCAATTTTAATGTCATCTGTAAACATAATAAACAGACAAATATTAACGCTCAAATCATTTATATAAATTATGAAAAGCAGTGGATTCTGCATGGCTCCTTGTGGCACATCACTGGTCATAGGCCTCCAGTCTGTAAAGCAGTCCTTTATCACTCTCTGTCTCCTACCTTCACTCTAATTTTGTGGTCCTTTGGCTAGCTTATCTTGTATCTATTTCTGACCTAACCTGACCAACTTGTCTGCCATGTGGACTCCTGTCGAATGCCTTGCTGAATCTATATGGAGAGCGTCTACCTTACTGCCATCACCAACCTTCTTTGTCACCTCTTCACAAAATGCAATCAACTTTGTTAGAAATGATTTCCCATGCACAAAACCATGTTGACTATCCTCCATCAGTTGTTGTATTTGCAAATACATGTCAATTCTGCCCCTCTCAATGCTTTACAATAGCATGGCCACCAATGATGTCAGGCTCACTGATCTTTGTTCAGAGTATTATTCCCTTTCCTCGTCCCATGCTTCTGCTGTTCATTGCAAATGTTATTGTAACCGGATTGGTGATATGTTCAATAATATAGGTCTCAGACTGTGTGAGGATTAGGAACAAGTCAGGCAGGATTCTTTAATCTGCTAAAATTAACAAGTTTATGACCAAAACAAAGTTACTCAAACTAAGATGGAAAGATGAATGACAAATAGTTTGACTATTGCAAATCTGTGCGCTGATGTTTCCCTCTCTAAAAATACTGACACACACACACATTTGATGATAAACTAAAAAATATGATCTCCGCAGAATATTAACTTGAAGGAACTGTGCCCAAATATTAATCGAACTCATGACGAAAGGAAACATGAGTGATAGTTCCAAATATCATTCAGCTTATGGAGCTTCTGCTCTTACAATCTACTGGTAATGGGATCACTTCCTGGAACAGGCGGATTTATCTGGATTGTCTTTACTTCATGCAGTGGGGCAATTCCAGTCCATCCTCGACAAGAATCCTCCATTTAAAAGGCATCTGCATGGGTATATGAATATGAGGTGTTTGGAGGGATATGGCAGGTGCGTCTAAATTGGATTGGGATATGTGGTCAGCATGGGTGAGTTGGACTGAAAGATCTGTTTCCGTGCTGCACATCTCTCGGACTCTATATGGCCCATTCTTCATTGTTCCCTCGGGATGAGAATACCACAGACAGCACAATCCTAAGGAGATAAGAACATTCTTATCTCAATCTTAAATGGTAGAACCTCGAAAGTTAAAAGTGTCTGAACCTCACAGCAAGTCAGCTCCCCATTTTAAAAATGAGGGCACAACCAATAGGAAAGAGGTAGACCATTCAGCCCCTCAAACCTATCCCACATTCCTATTGACTCTGTTCAGTGAAATATTTATCAAATTCAGCCTCCACTGTTCTCTTGGGTAGATATTGGCGATAGCATAAACCATAGCGTGTATGAAATTGATGCAGAACTAGACTCTTTGGTCCATCAAGTATGACCTGCTGTTCAACCATGGCTGTCATGTTTCTCAACAAAATTCTCCTCCCTTCTCACTATAACCTTTATCCACTTATCAATTAAAACTCTTAAAGACAGAACTGTGTTTCTGTCTCTATGTCTGTATGCGTGTGTGTGTTTCAGCTTATTGGCAGGAGGCAAAGGATGGTGGAGGATGGTTGTCTTTGGGACAGGAAGCCTGTGACCAGCGGCGTTCCACAGCGATTGGTACTGGATACAATTTTGGTTGTTATTTCTATCAGTGACTGAGATGTGAGTTATGCAATGTATGGCGAGCAACTTTACAGATGACACCAAATTTAGTTATATAGTGGAAGGTGAAGAAGGTTACATATCATTACAAAGAGATCATTTTAAAATTAAACCAATGAATCATAGAAATGTACAGCACAGAAACGGACCCTTTAGTCAAACTCATTCTTGCCAACCAGATGTTGGAAATGAACTTAGTTTCATTTCCAGCATTTGTACCATATCCCTCTAAACCATTCCAATTCATGTCCCCATCCAGATGCGTTTCAAATGTTGTAATTGTACCATCCTCCACCACTGCGTCTGGCAGGTCACTTCATACACATACCAGCTTCTGTGTGAAAATGGTCCCCTTAGGTCCCTTTTTTTTATCTTGTCCATCTCACCATAATTCTATGTCTACTAGTTGTAGACTACCCTATAGTGGTGTAAAGACACTGACTGTTCACCTACCCATGGTCTTCATGATTTTATAAATGAATATAATGTGAAAGTTAGACTCCAATCAACACGAATGGCTGTGTTTTCAGTAAACCTGGGCCCAAATTCTGAAATTCAATACTGACTCCTCTTCCTTCTTCATCACATCACAATTCTAAAATCATTTTACCAACTTGTTCATCCACATTAAAAAAACACTCTGTGGGATTTTTTTATCTAGATTCTGGGCTCAGAGATAGGGACACAACCACCATTTGGCAGCAATCCCTAAAGCTGCAACATTAATCTCCTGTGTGTTTGTTCATCAGCCTGTTTTGAAATACTGTGACTACCTCATTGACAGGCAAAACTTGTTTCCAGAACTTCTGGTCCAGAGTGAGAGACACTACCACAAAAGTTCAGGTATGGGAATATAACCCAGAGCTCTGGCTCAGAGGCATGGGCATTACCCACTACACAAAACTGAAACCATGCCCAGATTTTGGCCACATTTTAATTGTCAGCTTTCAGCTCGGTGTGGTTTGGTTAACTTTACTGAATTACACGGTTAAAAGAAGCACATTTTTAAACAGATGAAAAATACTCACCTCAGCTATAGGATGTTGAATTTATGTGCTTTGCCTTCCAGATAAACTATAAAAATCCTTAATTGCTTGGCTATGATTTTCACCTGAAGTGGCTATTATCTGACATCTGCAATATGAGGGAAAGACATGTACAAACACACTCGGCACTATAAAGGATCTGGAATAGATATTTATTACTGAACATCACAGACGAAGAAAGAGCATACGTTCTGGATCAAAAACACAAATCACTCTTTCCCGCCTTTAACATGTGACTGCCCTCTTTTTGAAACCACGAAATGATCAAGGCAGCTGATTACTGTCCAGTCTTTCTTTCCCAGTACTATCACTCACTGGGCTTAGGAGTGGCAGATGGAGTTTAATTTCAATAAATACAATGTCTCGCAATTTGGTAAAACAAGCAACGAGAGGACCTATACAATTCAATGTCGAACTACAGGTAGTATTGTAGAATAGAGAGATCTAGGGGTTCTGATATAGTTCTTTGAAGTTTGCATCATGTGTAGGCAGGGTGGGTATGAAGGCGTTTTACTTGCTGACCTTCATTGCTCCGACCTTTGATTACAGAAGCTGGAACATTGTCTTCAGGTTGCGCTGGACATTCATGAGGTCTCTCCTGAAGTGTGTCACCCGGTTACATTGAAGATAGTATTACCCTGGCGACGGTTCAGAAAAGAAAAATACCAGGCCGTTGCTGAGAATGGAGTTTTTAAGTTATAAGGCCAGGCTCGATGGACTAGGAACTTTTCCACTGCAGAGTAGAAGGTTGAGAGCTTATCAACCTTATAGAGGTTTATAAAACAATGAGGGGTACAGATAATGTTGAAAGGTAGGTGCTCTTTCCTTCGGGTTGTGGATTTCAAGACTGGGGGTAATTTGGAGATGACAGGAGAAAGTTTTACAGAAGACATAGTGTCATAGAGCTACCCAGCTCTACCCAACTTGTCCCTGCCAAACAGATGTCCTACATTAATGTAGTTCCATTTGCCAGCATTTGGCCCATATACCACTAAACACTTCCAATTCATGTTCCTGTTCAGATGCCTTTTAAATGTTGTAATTGTCCTGCCTGCACAACGTCCTCTGGCAGCTCGTTACATAAAAAGCACCCACTCATTGAAAATGTTACCCCTAAGATCCCTTTTAAGTCTTTCCCCTCTGAACGTCAACCTATGTCCTCTAGATTTGGAGCGTGCTGCCCCGGGGAAAAGACATTGGCTATTGATACTATCCATTCCACTTGTGAGTATATAAACCGCTATGCTTACCTCTCAATCGCTGATGCTCCAGGGAAAATAACTCCAGCATATTGAGCCTCTCCATAAATCTCAAAACATCCAACCCTGGCAATATTTTGTAAATCTATTCTGAATTCTTCAATGTTTCAAACATCCTTCCTCGAAGAGCGAGACCGTAATTGCATGAAGTATTCAATAGTGGCCTAACCAATGTCCTGCACAGCCTCAATATGACCTTCCAACTCCTACATTCAATGCACTGCCCAACAATGACAAGCACCTTCTTCACTATCCTATATACCTGGGACTCCATTTTCAAAGTATTATGAACCTGCACTCCAAGGTTTCTTTGTTTAGCAACACTCCCCAGGGACTTAACATTAAATGTATAAGCCAAGCCTTGATTTTCCTTTCCAAAATGCAGCACTTCACATTTATATAAATTAAACTCCATCTGCAACTCCTCAGCCCATTGGTCCATCTGATCAATATACCGTTATAATCTGAAGTAATCATTTTCTCTATCCTCTGCACCTTCAATTTTGGTGCCAAATATGAACTTACTAACTATACCTCCTGTGGTCGCATCCAAATCATTTATGTACATGATGAGCATCAGCGGACCCAGCACCAATTGTTGTGGCACAACACTGGTCACGGGCCTCCAGTCTTAAAATAAAACCTCCACCTCGACCCTCTGTCTTCTATCTTTGAACCAGTTCTGTATCCAAATGGCTAGTTCTCCTTGTATTTCATGAGATTTCACCTTACTAACCAATCTTTCATGGGGAACCTTGTTCGAATGCCTTACTAAAGTTAATATCGATCATATACACTCCTTTGCCCTCATCAATGCTTTTTGTTACTTCTTCAAGAAAAAATCATCCAGTTTGTGAGATATGATCTCCCATGCACAAAGCCATGTTGACTTTATCAGTCCTTTCCTTTCCAAATACAGGAAAATCCTGTCTTTAGGATTCTCTCCAACAACTTGCCCACCACCAATGTCAGACTATCTGGTCTATTGTTCCTTGGCTTTTCCTTGCCAGTTTGTTTAATAAAGGCACCACGTTAGTCAGCCTCATGTATTCCAGCACCTCACCTGTGGCTATTGATAATGAGAACATCTCATCAAGATTTCCATCAATTACTTCTCGAGCTTCTCACAGAGTAGTTGAGTGTACCTGATCAGGACCTATCAAAGTGCATTGTGATTACACATCATTTGGCTCGTGTATGGCATGAAAGTCCTCAGAAGTGATAGACGTGGGTAAATTTGCAATGTTTAAAATACATTTTATTAAGTATAAGAATAAGAGAATGTTTGGAAAATATGGTCCAAACGCACGAATGTGGGGGTTATTTAGTTTGAGATTATCATTAGAATTGAGTGTATGGGCTGTTATATCTGTTTTCAAAACCCCCTGTATAACGCTATGGTTCCATGTGTGTTTGTATGTCCAAGTATGTGTCTACATATTTTTGTCCGCGCTTGTCGATTTGTGTGTATCGATATGTGTATCTATGTGTATCTGTCTCTCTGTGTTTTCTGCATTAGTGTGTGTATGCATGTTTGCATCTCTATCTCTGCATCTGTGTGCAATGGGAGCTGTTTTGTTTTGGGGTGAATCATTGAATGGTGTTCAAAGCCTCCCTTTCCCCTCCTTTCTTGCCTCTGTTTCTCCCTCTTTTGCTGAAAGTGATACAATGCCATGCTCTGCTGGAGTGTTTTAGGACTTTTCAATCCTTTCTTACGTACAAGATTATTTGTAAGGTTAAGTCACTAAACATTGCATTTTACAGGATGTGTGTGCGCGTGTGTCTGTGTCAATGTGTGTATCCCTCTGTGTGTCTATATGTTTGTATGCCTGTGTGTGTGGCTGTGTGTATGTATGTGCGTCTGTGAATGTGCATGTCTTTGTGTGTCTCTGTGTGTCTGTGTTAGTGTGTGTCCTTGTTCTGCGTGAGTTTTTTTGCGTGTGTCTGCGTCTGTGTTAGTGTACGTCTGTTTGAGTGCATAGATCTGTCTGTGTCTGTGTTAGCATATGTGTGCATGTGTGGGGAGTGTGGGTGTGTATGTGACTGTTTGAGTACGTCTGTGTGTGTGTGTGTGTGTGTGTGTGTGTGTTTGTGTGTGCCTGTGTGTGAACCTCTGGTGAGTGTAGGTGTCTGTGTGTGTGGAGGAGGAGTGTGGATGACTTCCAGGGTGGCAAGTGTGGCTATCTGTGTGTTTGAAGGTGTGTCAATATATCTGTCTGTCTGTCTGTGTCTGTGTGTGTCTGTTTGTGTGCATGCGTGTGTCTGTGTTGAAAGAGTGTGGTGTTGAAAAAAGCGCAACCGTTCAGGCAGCATCCAAGGAGCAGGAGAGTTAAAATATCGAGCATATTTCCTTCATTAGGATTGAGGCTTGTAGGTCAAGAGGGTTCGGTGGTGCTGGGGAGAAGGTAGCTGGGAACACGATTGTTAAATGAAGGTAGGGTGAAGGTGATAGGTCGGAGCGGAGGGTGGAGTGGATGGGTGGGAAGGAAGATAAACAGGTTGTACAGTTCATGAAGGATGTGCAGACTTGGTGGGTTGGATCTGGAATAAAGTGGGGGGAGGGGAAATAACGAAACTGGTGAAATCTGTGGTTAGGTGTGTTTCGTGCGTGTGTGTGTGCGCGCACGCGCGTGCGTGTGTGTCGGTCGGCATGTGTACATCTCTGTGTGTCTGTGCGCCCGTGTGTCTCTCTGCATCTAGGAATGTGTGTGTGTCTGGGTGTTGGTTGGCTGTGAGTATGTGTGTGCGTGTATGTGCATCTGTGTTGAAAGAATGTAATGCTGAAAAAGAACAACCATTCAAGCAGCATCCAAGGGACACAGACTGTAGTTACAGACGGGGTGGATTGGCTTTTGACATATCAGCAAGTTGTGGGAAGGAAGGGGTTAGCAGGAAAGTGGAGTTGAGCCCTGGAGTAGATCAGCTATGGTCTTATTGAATGACGGTGCACGTTTGAGGGGCCGAATATCCTACGCCTGTTCCCATTTCTTCTGTTCTCATGTTATGCTTTTGGAAGGTAACTGATTATTTTCCTGGAAGTCGTGTTGTACAATGTTGCAATCAAGGAGAGCAGAGGATTTTTTGAATTAACCCTGGGTGGGATATGGGAGCTGTATTCCCAGTAAATTTGGGTCTTTAACATGACCCACGTCTCGAGCAGAAGTTATAGAGAGGGGAAGCCTGGAAAGAGGGATTGGAGGTGGGGGTTCACTTCCTGACTCAGCCTGGAATTCCAAGTATATTTCCGAAACTACACTTAACCATTGGCGAGGCCTCGACTTGCCCCTGTGTAGCAGGTTCAAAGGGCTGAATGGAAAGTCAGAACATAGGGCTGAAGGACACGAACGTGTGCATGTGTCTGTCCATCATCCATTCCATCGAGACTGAATAAATAATCCATTTTAGTATGATATGGAATGTTATGTAAGGAAAGGCTTAATTGTTTTTTCGGTGACTGTGATTAATGTCAGTCGCCGTACATTCTAATTATTCCAGTAGAAAGTTCCCATCTCTTAATGATATATGGGCTTCGTTCAATGGGTTGTCCCATTGTATGAATGGGTGAATCACCGACAGCACTAACAGGAATCAGCTGCTCCAGATGGAGAAGGGGAGGAGAGATCATAAGCTGAAAACGTTAGACTTGAATGTTACGACAATGGATAAGAAGCTGAGAACATTAAACTGGATCCAACAGTGGATCAGAATCTGAGAACAGGAGTTTGGAATCTTCCAACAATGAATAAGAATCTGAGAATATTAGACTGGAATATTCCAACAATGGATCAGAATCTGAGAAAATTAGACTGGAGTATTCCAACAGTGGATCAGAATCTGAGAACAGGAGATTGGAATCTACCAATAATGGATAAGAATCTGAGAACATTAGACTGGAATATTCCAACAATGGATCAGAATCTGAGAACATTGGACTGGAATATTACAACAATTGACAGGGATTTATTCGACTACCCTTGGTTTCTTTCTACATATTATCATTGGTTATAATTGAATTTGCAGATCTATTATGCTCTTCGCATTATTCAATGTTTTTATTATCGTCTCCTGTCTACCGCTGGTATCCCTGGTAAGTCTCACCATCCAGATATTTTTGTATAAACTAGTTATGACTGCATTACTGTTATTTTATGTAGTCTTCACTCCTTGCCACTATTATTATTCATGTTGAGACCCTGAATCCACGTATTCACTCTACAGATCACGACTAACGGCACCAGTGAACTTTCTAAATTACTGTCTCCCTTCTTGATTCAGGATATGTTACTCATGGGTCTCTATGTTGACCTACTCAGCTTCAGATGTGAACCGTTGTCTCTCTGCCCTTGTTATTTAAATATTGGGAGTGTGAATGTCATTGTCCTCTATTATGTTTACAAACTCTGTTTCCCTCCTGGAGCTCCATCCCATTATTAATTTGTGGGATTTGGGCATCGCTGGCTGCCCATTCCTATTTGCCCTTGAGAAGGTGATAGTGAGCTGGCCTCTTGAATCGCTGCAGTCCACTTGCTGTGGGATGACCCATAATGCTGTTAGGGAGGGAATTCCAGGAATCTGACCCAACGACTGTGAAGGAACAGCCGTATATTTCCAAGCCAGGGTAGTGAGTGGCTTGGAGGGGGACTTGCAGGTTGTGCTTGAAACAGACGAATCACAAGTCTTCTGATCCCTTTGGCCATGAGCTGATTCCTGACACCATGCCCTGACCATTATAACCTTTAACTACTCGCTGCTCCAGAATGTACTTCACTGGCTTAACCCATCCGCTGTTTGAACCTTGAGCTGTGAAATACTGACTTAATGATGACAACAAACTGCTGCTGACACTCTCGGGTTGAAACCTGCAGTACACTAGCATGGCCTGCACAGCTCTCCGTGTTAGTCTGTCATCTTCTCCCAGTTTATATTGTTTGAAGTGTTCGGTGAAGCAGATTTAGAATTTGATGAAACAAACCATTTCAACTGATCTGAAAATACCTTTATTCAATGTTCTCATTATTGTAATTTTGCTCTCTAATGAGTCAATCCTCCAGTTAGACCCAATTTCCAGTCTTTTTCACATTATTTCCACAACATCTTCTCAATTAATTAACTGTCTGTTTCTGTCTCTAATGTGAATCTTTCTGTCCCTTTGTATTTTTCCCTGGCCTTAGTTTTGGCCTCTCTAATGTATCGAGTACTGGCATTGTGAAGCTCAGAAACAGTGAAATGGTGTGCATCGGGTTGAAGTTCACTTCCCAGTGTGCCCCATGTGGTGTTCCATGTTGGATAGGGGATTCAGCAGCTTTGACTCACGTCTTTGAAAGATGATCTGTGCCTGTCCACTGAACGTCTGATGTCTGAGTTTGTCCCTCTTAGTTCATCGTGTGGTCATTAACACGAGGAACTCCCTCGAGTATTATTGTAAAGGACCAGCTATCTAACATCTCTGACAATGCTGTCACTTAAAGAAAAAGGCTATTGTCTCATTGTATTGAAAGAGATATTTTAAAAGCAGAGCTGCCTACTGAAAACGGCTGAAGTAAATAACTTAGGAGGCTTTTCGAGTTTTTAAAAAATGCATATTGATAACAATGGTCAGCTCTCACAGACCAGACTTTCCAGTTTTCCTGAGCTATAACAGTCACCAAGTGCTTGCCATCGGAGATATGTTGGATGCTTCAGTAAATGATCCCTTACTGTTGTTCTCTCTGAAATCTGTCTTGATGCTGATTCCTCCTGGATTGGAAACTGCGTGCAAGACTAATTGGCCTTGGATGTGTCTTTTTTTTTAACCAAGAGATGAGTTTATGGGTACATTGTAACAGTTCATTAGTAGTTGGTACAGTATCTATTATTCTGTTAAGGAGTCCAGTAGTTAAGTTATTCTAAACTCTTCTTCTTTTTGTATATATTTGCATTAGAGTATTTAAATAAATTGTGTTTTGCTTAAAGTTGAGTGGTTTGACCAACCACATCACATCTGGAACACCCATTTCACATCTGCCTTTACTATAAAGTAGTGGGGCGGTACCATGGCTCAATGGTTAGCAATGCTGACTCACAGAACCAGGGAGCCAGGTTCAATTCCTGCTTACGACTGTGTGGAGTTTACACATTCTCCCTGTGTCTGCATGGGTTTCCTTTGGGTGCTCTGGTTTCCTTCCACAAGGGGGTCCAGCTCAGGTGAATTGGCCATTCTAAATTGCCCACAGTGTTAGGGGTATTAGTCAGGGTAAAATGTGGGGTTGGGTGGTTTTGTCTTTGATGTCGACTTGTTGGGCCGTAATGCCTGATTACATACTGTTGAGAATTTAACCTAAGACAAGATTGGCGTCCAGGCATTCTGCTCTGGTCCACAGCAAACTGGGGACACTTGCCTGGTTCGAAATCATTAATTCTAAATTGGGTTCAGGATTAGAATCCCTACAGAGTGGAAGCAGGCTATTTAGCCCGACAAGTCCACACGACCCTCCGAAGAGGAAACTACCTGGATAAATTTACCTCCCCTATTGCTCCATATTTACCCCTGACTAGTGCAACCAATCTACACATTGCTGAACAGTACGGTCAATTTAACATGGCCATTTCACCTAACCTGCATATGTTTGGGCTGTGGGAAGAAAATGGAGCATCTGGAGAAAACTCACGCAGGGATGGGGTGTATGAGCACAGGGAGATTGCTGTGCTCAAAGTAGTTGTTAGTGCCTTGTGGTCTGGGTGTTGAATTCGGTTGGTTTGTACAGTGCTTTGCGTAGTAATGGCTATTTCTGTCTGTAAGAGTCCTCTGGATGTGGAGGAAGTGAAGTTGGAGATTTTACAAAAGGTGAGCAAGGCAAAGCTGTTGGAATTGGTAGACAAGCTGGAGTTGGGTTTGTATTTGTCTGTGAGAAAATGAGAGATAATTACAGCTGTAGCTCGGCACTTAAATGTTGGTAGAAATACCATCAGACCCTTTGGAAATGGCGGGAATTCATTTGCAGATGAGGCAGCTTGAACACAAAAAGAAATTGAGACAGTTCGAAATAAGATTATAAGTAGAACTTAAAGAAACGGCAAGGAGAAGAAAGACAGAAAAGGAAAGAAGAAAAGCAGAAAGCGAGAGAGTTTCTCACTTGAGAGGAAAGTCGTCTTATCTGGGTGGGGATGAAGGTAGATGGTAGGCAGCATAAGGAGGATAGTGAGGATGAGCAACCCTATGGTTGCGAAAGGCTTGATGGGGATCTGTTTAACTACATCTAGGCATTGGCTAAATGTGATGAGATGGATGTATAAGTTTTTTCAATTTCATTTGAGAAAGTGGCCACACGATTGCAGTGGCCACTGATCATGTGGATATATTTGCTCCAAACAGAGCCGGTAGATATAAGGAGTGAGGTGGTTGCATCCTGATCGAACAGGTATCTGGCCAGTATGAGGAGGTGAAGAACAACATCTGAAATGCATATGAACTTGTGCCAGAAACGTACAGACCATGTTTTGGAATCTAAAATTGCGTCCCTGGTTAAACATACATTGAGTTTGAAAGGATCAAACAAAGTAATTTTGAAAGATGAGGCAGGGTATTAAAAAGAGAGCAACCTATGACACTCTTAGAGAGATTCTTTCTTTGGAGGAGCTCAAAAACTCACTTCCTGCAGTCATGAGAACTCGTGTGGAAGAGGCAGAGAATTGAAATGGCAAGGTTAGAAGCTGAAATGGCTAATAATTAGTTGGACCATAAATAAATTTTGGCTTCTGGGAGGACTTGCGAGGATTGTGCAAAATCTTAAAATATATACCTGTGTGTAAGCTTTAGTGGCATGGGGCAGGATTTCAGGGAAAGGAGTTAGAGGAACAGGAGCATGTAAATACTTTAAGCTGAGACAAAAGGAGATATGTCATTCAGAAAGACTTTTGGAGAGATGAGACGTGCTCCATTATGTAACATGTGGTTGGAAAGTCCAGTGGAAACATCAACAGAAATATTTCACAACTGGGAAGGAGGTCTTGAGCTTGGTGTTGGGTTTACAATATTTCAGCATGTAAATTGCCTATAACGTGCCCGAGACAAATCTATATATTGATTACAATGCCTGAATATTTTTAGGGAAATTTTGGGAGAAAACTTCCAGACTGTTCAGATAGAGCTATTACTGTTGCCATTCAATTTGTAAGTTACACAGGTGACACGACAAGAAACCGTACTTGCTGCCAAGTTGTCGA
The DNA here is from genome assembly GCF_020745735.1 of Hemiscyllium ocellatum. Lineage (NCBI taxonomy): Eukaryota > Metazoa > Chordata > Chondrichthyes > Orectolobiformes > Hemiscylliidae > Hemiscyllium > Hemiscyllium ocellatum. The sequence goes on from NC_083409.1 coordinate 10,995,334, forward strand.
GACATGGATGAAGAAAAACTGAGGCGTTCTGTAACAGAAGTAAACTGACTGAAATAGAATGGAGTTGTGAATGTTTGCATGCTTAGTGTCAATGCAATATATATGTACTGTAGTCTACAAAAACAGGAGGAATAAAGAGTTTAAAATGAGGCCATCTTTGTATATTGGTGGTTATTTATTTTTCAAACGGGACGTTGTGTTGGTGCTGTCACGTTAAAAAGGTCATTTTATCTTGAAATTTTTTAAGAGCGGTCTTAGAGTCAGAGATTCTGAACTGCCGCCTGAAAACAGCTTAAGTAAATAACTGAGAAGATCTTAAGGTTTTATTAAAACGTTGGTAACAATGGAAGGGCAGTGACCAGCTTTCCCAGACCAGGGCTTCTCGTTTTGTTTTTAGCTGCAGCATTCAGAAGCTGCTTGGGATTCCAGAGCGGGTGGAAGTTTCAATATATGATCCTCAGCTGCTATTCTCTCTGAAAACTCTCTGCAAGTTGCTTCCTCCAGGATTGGTGAACTGCACATAAGATTCAGTGTTTGAATTTACCTTTATGCCAGGAGGTGTGTTAATGGAAGTTCCGAATTAGCGCAGTTAATTAGTAGAATGCGCAGTATCTATTGTTTGCATAGGTGTTCCAGTAGAGAAGCTCTCCCCAATTGTTCTTCTCTTTGACTGTGTTCTAATTGGAGCGTTTGAATGGATTGCATTTTGCTTAACATTGAGTGGGTTGACCAGTTGCAACATCTGGAACCAAAAGTTCGCATCTACGTTTAAAATAGGATAAGTTAGGGTCTCGGCTGCCTTCTTAAAATATTTTGAGGTGCTCTGGCCATGTCAATAATACTTGTAGCTGAAGATATTCTGACTGACTCCTGTTATTGAAAAGTTAGTGGAGGCGCTGGCGATTGTGCTGTGAGCTGCATCAGACATTTAAGGAGACCTGAGGATTTGGTGACCCAACTCTTGATGGAGCCTGGGGACTTAGTTACAGCATCTAGGTCTGTAACATGAACAACAAATGGAGCAGAGACTGCAGAGAGGGGAAGCTCTGAAACCACGGAGTGAGTGTGTCTGGGGAAAGGGATCTGCAGGACCCACCCCGAATTTTCCAGGAACAGCTTTCCAAGCTACACTTAACCCAGGAGCAGAGTATGAGGGGACACTGACTGAAAAAGGAGCTGGTCACAGAGCGGTGTCGCCTCTTTCAACACCACCTGCAGCTTCACACCAGGGTGAGGACGATGTGCCAATGGCTGTTAGGGTCACCGTTTCATCCAGCCTCGATGATCCGGAACTTTCCATGCTGGAGTGGTTGACATATTCTTCATCTCCCAATATCTCAACATCAATGTCACCATTTGGTGTCAGAGGATATATATTGTGGATAAGGTGAATGCTTTCTCTCTCAGCAGAGAGGTGACGGTTGTATCCGTGTTTTCTCAATATGGCAGGATTTCCGGTGATGTACATGCCTGTATGGGGGCGCCATGTCAATGAGGAGAGCTAGAGGAACTGAAGGAGCTCTTACTACATTCATGTTACAGTGTTCCCATGCACAAGACATCATGTTGGTGAATACTCACTGTCCTGGCAGTAGCCACAGCCTCTTCATTCAGAAGCATCAGCCATTCCAATCATCTTTCGGTCTCCATGTGGAAAGGTAGGACTGTCTTTCGGCTAAAGACTGGCCCTTTGTTACACGGCTCAAAACACCCTCCCCCTCACCATTACCCACCGCCACCCAACCACATCAAAAAAATATACTGAGAGCAACAGGACCACTGGGAATGTCAGGGAGCAGGCCATCAGGGAGGTAGAACAACACTTCCCATGTCTGAATGGGATCGAGTGAATCCTCCAGAACACATTATATCATGCTGTCATGTCATCGCTTTCCATTTCAGTAACATACTGCTTTCTATTCTTCCTGAAACATCTGGCAGGTTGTACATTACGTTAAATTCCACTTGGCAAGGTATTATTCATTGACTTTACCAGTCCGTATCAATTTGCAGACTTTCCACATTCTCTTCATAATTTAATGTCTTGTTTGCCATAGTATCATCATCAAACTTAATAGCAGTAAATCTGTTCTATCGTCCTGATCACTGATATCGATTGTAAACAGCACTGGTTCTGTGTGACTCCACTGGCTACATTCTGTTTAACTGATTAATATTGATTTTTCCAGAGTGCCTGCTTCCTGTTTGATAACCAATCCTCCCCCATTCCTGCGGAGTACAGTCGAAGGGCTGAATAAGAATGAGGAACAATCCAGCCACTCGAGCCTGTTCTGCCATTGAATACAATCACGGTTGATGTCATGGCCGGCTCACTTCCATTTCCCTGCCTGCTCTCCATATCCCTTCACTTACACAATGTCCCAGCGACCCCTGCACACTGGAGCAGTGAGCTACACAGAGAAGTAAGTTCTCTTCACCCCTGTTGTAAATCTGCTCTGCCTAATCCTAAAATATGATCTCTTGTTCTAGTTTGCCCCAGATGAGGAAATATCCACTCCACACCGACATTGTCAATCACCTTTAACGTCCTCCTGACCTCAATGAGGTCTCCTCTCATTCTTCTAAACCCAGAGTGCATCGATCTGAATTGCTCAAACGCGCTTCAAAAGACAAATTATCTCTGGAATCAATCTAATGTACTTATTCTGAACTGCCTTCATTGTAATATCACTCCTGCAGTCAGGACAACAAACCTGAACACAGTATGTTAGTTGCCGTCTCACTAATATCTTGCAATGTTGCAATAATTCTTCCCTCCATTTATACTTAATTCTTATACAAGTAAATGCTGAAATTGCACTTGCCTTTCACATTCCCTGCTGTACCTGCATGTGAGTGTTCTGTGGTATGCGCATGGACACCCGGGTATCTCTGCACGTATGCACTCTGAAGTTACTCTCCATTTCCATAACATGTTAGATTTCTCTGATCAAAATGGTTAATCCCATACTATCCACGTTAAACTGTAGTGACCAGATATTGGCACATTCATATGAACTGTACATGTCCATTTGTAATTTTTCTACATCTTCATCACATCAACCTACTTTTCCACTTGTTTTAGTGTCATCTGAAAGTGTTGCTGTAGTGTTTTCTCTCCTCTCATCCAAGTAATACATTTGGATGGTAAATTGTCAGGTCATGTGGTCTGAACTCTTTGGAATCCCAAAAGTTGCCAACCACTAACGAAACAACTATTCCATCTCTCTGCATTTTGTTGGCTCAACAGCTCTCTATCCAGGCGAAAGAACTTCTCCCAAACCCATGTCCTCTTATTTTACAGCTCACTATTTTGTGCAGCATTTAATCATTGCCTTTTCAAAGTCTAGGTACTTTGCTTTTACAGGATCCCTACCGTCTACTTTGCTTGTCACCTCTTTAAAAATTCCAACAAACAAACTGTTAAAAAAATCATGCTGATTCTGATGTATTCAGATTTTACTTGGCATATCTCCTGTTGTTAATTAATAAATAACAGATTGTCACAATTTCCCTTAATTCCCAAGAATTTTCTCACAACCTTTTAGTAACAAGTGAAGATGATTATCCTAATTCCTAACATTTTGCAACCATTATGTTCCCTTTCCTGTGATCCTGTGTAAAAGGCACAAAATGTTAAACGATCTGCTCCAATCGCTGTGTAATAGACATGAGTGCCTGAATGGATTCACTCAATTGCTGGTTTACACACTCAATGAGTCGAATGTCCGCATGGTATTCCTACATTATAGTCTCGATGGCTGGAATGTCCTGATTTACAGTTTCAAGATCTGCTTTTTCTCCTCCTGATATTACGTCAGAAGCTGGATGGATTGTGGAATCTTCCTGTTGCTGTACAACATTTTGAGGGTCTGAACGGTCTCTTCATATTCCTTCACAATAAGCTCTAGATACTTAACAATCACCTCCTGCATCCCTGAAATGGGATCGAATAGTGATTTGTCTCCTCCTGTCCCCATACAACAGACATATGGGTGAATTACCTCCACTTTTCCATAACAAGTCTCAAATAATTTTATCTCCTTCTTTATTTCTCATGCTGAAGGCATCCTGTTATTCTAGTGTACCAATCTCTTCCAGTTTCTGTGTTAGAGACTTGATAAGGCTGAATGGATTGATCCTTTTGCTGCATAACTGGATACTGGTGTCTCATGGCCAACTCTGTGTGCAGTGTTATAGACTCGAGGAGCTGAGTGACCTCTTCCTGTAACTGCATATCAGGCACCATGGGCTGAGCAATCTCGTCCTGTTTTGGTGTAACGTGGTTGAAGGCCTGAATATCCTTCTGCTGTTCCTGTGTAACAGGCTGCAGAAGTGGAGTTAGCTGTATAATTGGCTTCAGTTTCTGACTCTTTCCGGTGTTCTATGTAAAAATAAGATCATCTTTTATTCTTGGAAACTCTAATGCGTATTAGATCAATCTGATCATCCTTTCCTTATAAGTTAACCTATTCATTGCAGAAATTAGTTGAAAAAAACAATTTCTGAGCTGCTTCCAATATAACAATATCCTTTCTTCAGCGAGGAGACTAAATCTGTTCACATTACTCCAGACGTGATATGATTAAGATCTTGTGCAACATCAGCAACACTTTACCAGCCTGATGTAAAGTTCGCACCCAGGTTAGAGCCGTCTCAGCTGTCTGGGGGAATGCATAGCATTGTTGAAAAATCCTCGTCCTTCTCTGTAAATGTTGTCACAAGCTCTCAGATGTTAGGAAGAAGGTCTCTGCAGGGTAGACAGGCCTGTGTTTCCCGTTCCCTTTTCCAATACTGAGATTGATGCCGGGTGTTCTGTCTGGGTTTATCCTTTAAGACCTCGGAGCAGTTTGATACAATTGAGTGCCTTGCTTGGCAGTTTAAGAGACCATTGAAGAGTTTATCACATGTTTGTGTGTCTGGAGTCACTTTTAGACCAGACCAGAAAACACGGGAGATTCATTTCCTGAAATTACTTTGGGGAAGCAAATTAGTGTTTATAATCGACATTGGCTTCATGTCACTGTTATTGACACCAGATTTTACATCCCGACAGTTTATTTATTGTTTTTAACTTCCACCAGCTGCCAGAGCATTATAATGATTTCGACTAGTAATGCAGTGACATTTCCAAACAGCGCCATCTCCACATGGGGACCTATCGGAAACCACACTGAGCTGGTTATTTCTTTGCTGCTTGACAGCTCTGTCAGAAAGAACTCCCACCAATCTGACTGTCGTGATGGAAGTGAGGGAGTGATTTTACTCATACTGTAATTATCCTCCTCATAAGGGGCTTGTCAAAGTAATTTTCCACATTGCAGGTAGATATCAGAGTTGGAACTGGAAGGAAACAGCTTCTTGAGGGACATGGTTTGTTGCACATTACCTATGTCGTATCTACTGTGTTCAGATGTTTCTTCATGTCACATACAGCGAATCAGATTTTTGAAAACTGCCATCTGTGATTCTGTGGGCATCCTGACGAGGTAAAGTGGATCATAGGCTTAACTTCTGGATGAGTATGGTGTGAATGCTACATCATTGTCTTTTCCACAGATGTGCAGGGCTGTTCTTCATTATTTAGGATGGGGATATGTGTATTACACTCTCCTGCAGTGAGTTGCGTTATCCATTTATGACTGGATGTGGCAGGACTGATCTGTTAGTCTTGGAATCAATGCGCCCTCTCTATCAGATGTTAGTTCTGCAGTTTGGAATGTAACCAGTCAAGTGCGGGAGCTTTATGGTTTGCAATCAGTTTTAGGTTCACATGGTTCTGACCCTGGCATGCTTACCCACACTCGTCATTGAATCAAAGATCTGATAACTGATAATGGTAGACTGAAGGATTATCCTGGGCAAGAAGTTACAGGTTTTAATTAAATATAATTTTGCTTCTGTTGTTGCAGTGGTTTACAGCACCACATGTAATACACGATTTGAGCTGCAACATCTCCAATGCAGTTCTGCTGCCTGTCCTCCAGTTCACTCTGAGACCCATTCATCCATCAGCCCTGTACTCAATGACCTACTCTGGTTTCTGATATGGTACACGTCCAATTTTATATTCTCATTCCACTAAGGGTCTCTCCATGGTGTAACACTTACAACTTGTCTCATTCCTCAACACCCTTTATCATATTCATCTGAATACTTTCCTTTCCAGTATGTGCTACCTTCTGTGATTAGAGTGAATACATCTCCCTCTGTTTCTCTCCATGATTAAAAGTAAGAACTCTGTAAGTGTCAGTGATGCCAGCCTCATGTAGTTTCAGAACCAAAGAATTTGTGCATCTTGTGTTATTGTTTGAGCAATGTTGACGCACATCTTTGAAACATCTTGAAAAGCATAAATTGCTGGAGTGGAGTGAAAGTAGAGTTAATCATTTGGGTACGGTGACCTTTCTTATTTTTTGTTTTGGTTTCAGATTTCCAGTATCCACAGTCAATTGTTTTATTGAAAAGATGTTTTGTTAATTTCTGGAGAAACACAGCAAATCTGGCAGCATCTGCGAACACACAGAAACAGAGTCAACGTTTCAAGTCCAGTGTGACTCTTCGTTAGAATAGAAAAGGATTGTAAAATGAGCTTTTAATCCCTTGACAAAGGTAGACGAGGGGATGATGGGAAACAGAATGTGTGGAGGCGCAGTACCACTGACGAATGGACTTTTGGTTGTGGTAAAAGAGTATCAAATGTGAAATGAGTATAAAGTACATTGTGAAGTCGGGGTGGGGGTGGGGGGGGGGGGGTGAATGGTTTCCTTAATTGAGTTGAAGACAAACGATTCACAAACTGAGTAAGTTCATCGGGAGACTAGGAGAAGGAATTATGAAGATTGGAGAACATCCACAATGGGGTCAAGCTGTGGAAGTATGGGATTGAATTACAACTACTTCAAACTGCAACGTACCAAAGTGTAAAGTGAGATGCTAATCGAGCTTGGGTTGTGCTTCATTGGAACATTGCAGCAGCCCAGGATCTAAATGTCAGCATGAGAGCAAGGCAAGTTATTGAAAGCGATGCAAGGAGGCCAAGGTATTCCAACAGACAGCGTGAAAGTGTTCCACAAAACATTCTCTGGTTCGTCTCGGATACTGATACAGTGTGAAGGATACTGCATTGTCAGCAGCAATGACAGGAGCCCGGATTGAAAGGGTACAAGTGAAATGCTGCTTCATCTGGAAGGTGTGTATTGGGTTGTTGAGAAATGAGGAATGAGTCAGCGATCTTTTCAAATGTCCAACTTTATTTCTTCTTATATGTAAACTACATTGTTCCACAACTTGAAGAGAGTAAGTACTACAGGTGAGGGAGGCCAGAGTTAATAAACTTGGAGCTGGATAAACACAGCAGACCAGACAGAATCAGAGGAGCAATATTTTGATCTTGGACCTTGCTACAGGACTGGCTAGGGAGAGGGGAGCCCAGTAATGGAGTGATGGTATATGGAAGGGCGAAGTGCAGGTACGATGGTGGTAAGTACATGCAGGTATGGGCTTACTGCAATTGGTCAGTGGGAAGGGTGGAGCGGATATGTGAATGAGAAGATTGACAGGTGTGTCTGGTCAGGGAGAAGGGACATGGGATAATGCTGAAGGTGAAGGGATTTTGAAGCTACTGCAGTCAACATTGAGGCCATTGGTCTATCAGCTTCAAAGATAAACACTCAGGTCGTGTTCCCTGACAATGGCCAGGCTATGGATGGGCATGTCACCGGACGAGTGGGAATGGGATGGTAACTGGAAAGTCGGTTTGATTGTTGCGTACAGAGCACTGATGCCCCACACAGAGCCTGATCCTGGCCCCACCGAGCTCGTCTCCAAATCCCGATGTGGTCTCCTCTATGTCGTGCAGACCAAAGGGAGATTCAGGGACATATTCATGAAGCATTTGCTGTCTGCACGCTTTAACCAACCCAACATTCAAGTTGCCATTCATTTCAATTACTCCACTCCACCCCCACCCCGCTCATCCAGCAACAGGTCCATCCTTGGCCTCCTCTACTGTCAGAGTGAGGCAAAACAGCAACTGGGGAACACAACCTGATCTTTTAGCTGGAGACTGTACAGTTCAATGGCCTTAATATTGACTTCACGGGCTTCAATATCTCTCCAACCGCAGCCTTATCCCATGTTTCCCTTCCCTGACCTGACCTTAACTGCCCATCTTCCCATTCGCATATCTGCTGCACCCTTCTCACTGACCAAACACTATATCCCCCATTTGCATCCCTTATCACCATCCAACCTAACTTTCCATCAACCCCACGCCCCTCCCTCTAATTACTCGCCGGTTCCCCATCCGTGGCCCCAGTCACACCATGTACAATACACCTCACAACTTCCTTGTATTTATATTCCATACATCTATTCATAAGCCCATAATGCTTTCTATACAACAGTTTCAACTTGCCTGGCCATTTATAATTTCTTGTCTTCAGTGTACCTCTCTCCTTAAATGGAGAGGTTGCATTTACTAGTCCTCCCTCACTCCAAAGTTTCCTGAAAGCTCACCAGCAATGCCTCCACAATCACCTTCGATCTCTCTTTAGAACGACGGGGTGTTTTCTGACTGGTCTCGATGATTGATCCAACTTCACCTTCCCCAGCACCTTTTCCTTTCTGGTGGTCACTACACTCACCTCTATCCCCTGACTGTCTTGAAGTTCTGGCATTTTGCTGGTGTTTTCCACCGTGAAGACTGATGCGAAATATCTATTCAGTTACTCGGTCATTCCATTGCTTCCCGTAACTATTCAAGGTTCATTTTCCAACAGTTCTTTGTTTGTTCTTTACTCCCCGCCTTCCTTGTTAAATATCAAAAAACTTAAATATTCTTTTATATGATTAACAAGCGTAATATCATATTTCGCCCTCTCCTCCCATTTGCTGCTTTTGGTTACCCGTGCTGGAATTAGTAGGCTTCGTAATCATTTACATTCCCAATAACCTTCACCACATTGTGCGCATTTTCTTTTACTTTTATGCTGTCCTTGAAATCGTTATCACTCACGGCTGCCTTGTCTTCCACTGAATATCTTTCTTCTTACTTAGGATGTATTTCTGATGTGCTGCTGAATTATCTCCAGAAACTCCTGCCATTTCTGCTTCGCCATATTCCCGCGCTCAGCTCCACTTCCAACTAACTCTGGCCAACTCCTCCCTTATGTCTTTTTAGTTACATTACTCAATTATAAGACAACTCATCTAAAAGTGAGTAACAGATGTAAACTGAAGGAGGGAGATTTGAGACATGGGGCACGAAGAACGATTGGAGGAGTTATCAACTAGATCAAAAGAGAGAGATAGAGAGAGAGACAGAGAGACTGAAGAACAGCGTGGAGATGTAAAAATAGAGAAGTCTATACGATTGATAAAAGTAGATCCACTTCTGTATTTAGTTTGACAATTCCTGTGTGCTGTGGTTCTTTGTACAGTGTATGTGCAACAAATTAATATGTTGAAATGCTGGCCCTGATGCCAGAACTATTATCTCTATCGATATGACAGTCATCAGCTGTTGACAGAACCCAGCAGGCAATGTATATGTTTCCCGGTAGAAAATTGATTAACTAAAATAAATTGGAACACCAGAAGCAGGAATTTAAGACATAAGTCCTGATAAGATATAGAGATTAGGTCTGGGAATGCACGAAAGGGGCAGGAGGCAGAGGGCACGTTGAGAGAAGGGGAACATAACATATCAGCTGAAGATTAAAAACAAATATTAATGTTTTATAAATTTTGTACATCACATTCATCATGTTTGTTAACTATGTCTCTCGTGCATTCTGAATATGTTGCACACATATGAACAATCTTATCAATCTACACACACACACACACACACACACACACACACACACACACACACACACACACACACACACACACACACACACACACACTCCATTTCAAATTATCCTCTTTTGTTTACATTGTCACTTGTCATTCCTTATTCTGAATATATTCTGTTTCATTCTCTGCATTTTATTTTATTCTGTCTGTCAAGAACACATTGGGGACTGGGGGGATATCACTTTACTCCTCATCAGTCTCCGCAGCCAATGTCATCTATTCCTTTCTGTTTCTTAATCCATGAAAAATGCATACTGTGTCTGACCCTTGAATCACAATAAACAGGTCAATTTTAAACAGAACATTTACTTTTGGGCGAAGGCTACAAAAAAAATCTAAAAAAGAAAAGGCATGCAAACTGCAATGAGAGGTTTGCATCATTACAAACAAATTATTGAATTGCATTGTGTAAATGATAAACAATTAACTGAAAGAGCTCTGAGTGTAAAATGCAGAGAAATCCGTATTTCTTGTGTATGTTCAAGGCAGTTGTACCCATAGACAGTTTTTATATTGGATGTTGTTGTCGTGGAAGAAACTTCAGTTTAGTAACAGCATCTCGATTGGCGCTGTGTACTGATAATTATTCAGGTAGGTTACCATCCTATCCTCACCATTGTTAGTGTTCCTGGTGAGCCTATCTCAACCCATTTACTAATTCTCTAACCCGTTGTGAATGTCCTCGTTTTCTCTATAATGTATATTTGGAAAAGATTCAAATTATTGTCTCGCTTTCAATCACAAACTCCATTTCTATTCCATGAATTTCATATCCTTCACTTACAAACATCCGAGGAGAAAGAAAAGTGTTCATAATCACGATTACCCCATTTTGTCCTGCGCTGATTTCGATCTCAATATTCCGTCTACCACAAAACCTGTCCACTCCCACCTTCGCAATATCCCCAGTCTTCACTTCTGCATTAACGCTGTTTCTAAATAAACCATCATCCACACCTTTCCAGTTACAGTTCTCTTCTGGCAACTCTTCTCGTTAAACATATTTTGATCGCAAACTTTTTCTAACCTTGACCTGGTCCTATGCCAGGTGTAAAATGTGAAGTCAGTTTGATTCTCAAATGAGGTGGTCACAGCTTTGTATCATCTGTTTCAACATAACCTGTAACCTTGCACGAGGGAGAGGACTATGGTGACAGTGATCAGGAGGTGAGAGTTTCATTGAACTGTTTTGATTCTAGAACTTTCTGAGTAGGAGTGGGTGTCACGTCCATCATCTCCCAATTGTAGTGCTCCCATGTTTTCACACAGTGAGGAATCCAACTCTGCCTCTTGCTGAGGGTAATATCTTCGTGCTGTCTCCTCAATGGAAGGTACTGAAAATCTTCCAGAAATACTATGGGACAGACTGACTGGTGAAAATAAGAATCCATACTTGATTAGACTAAATAAGGAGGACTTAACTCAAAAAGCTAAGTAAATTGAAGGTTGGCAAGTTGCTGCACCAAATGACCTCCATCCCAGAGTTTTTATGGAAGTGGTAATGCAGCAAATGAAAGAGTTATAGAGCCATACAGGACAGAAACAGGCCCTCCGGTCCAACAAGTCCATGCTGACTATTCCAATTCCAAACTAACTTAGTCCCACCTGCCCGTACTTGGCCCATATCCCTCCAAACCTTTCCTATTCATGTACTTATCTAAATGTCTTTTAAATGTTGCACTGACAAGGAAGAAGTATTGATTACCATTCAAAATTCTTCAGACTCTGGGAATTCTCTTCCTGCTTACTGGAAAGTAGCTATTGCAATCCTAAACATTTAAAACCGGAGTGGGAGTGGAAACAAAAAAGAACCAATACGTTGATGTCACGTCTGGGGAAAATATAAGAACCTTCTGTGAGAAATGTTGTAGCTCGACACTTGGGAAATCATGGTGTGACTTGGTAGAGTCAGCTTAGATTTAGAAACCGGAACTCATCGTTGAGAAACCTGTATAGTTTGTGTTAGTTGATGCATCCACAAAAGAGAACCAGTGAGAATGGCGTATTTGAATTTGCAGAATTTTTTTTACATCGTTGCTAACAAGTGACTGAAGGAAATTAGAGTAAAATTGATCATTTGCGGACGGGAGAAGCTGGATATACCACATGGATTGAGGATTGGTTAGTGGAAGCAATACTGAGCTTCTTGCAATTTGTGGACCGAAGGCAGTTACTCATGGGATATCACATGTTTCGGTGTTTGAACCTCAACAAATTGCAAAGCATAGAAATGATTTGGATGTGAGAATTAAACATCATGCATCTCATTTTGTATTGAATAACTGGTACAAGTTTGAGAAGTGTTGTTTTTCAAAAGGACCTGACTGTCTTCGATCATGACTCACCAAAAATAGCACATTCAAGGCCGCAAGTATTAGCATCTTATATAGTATGTTGCCGTTCATTGTAATATGATTCAAATGAATAATTTAAGCCATCTTCCTGTATTTGTAGGGCCTTGATGAGAGAGTATTTGGGGGACTGTGAGCAGGTATGATCTCCTTTATAAGGCATGATCTCATTAACACAGACACAGCTCAAACAAGTATTACCAGTCTAATCCATGAGATGAAGACACCATGAGGATAAAGTGATGGAACTGAGTATTTAATCTGTAGTGCTACGGGACAAGGAGGGATTATTATGTTGAAACGTGAGGGTTAGCGACGATCACATATTTGTACAAGAGACACTGCTGGGTGAGAAATAATTAACTTATTAGATTTATTGTCACATGTGCCTAAGCCCAGTGAAAGCCACACCATACCATTCTCAAAGGGACACTTCCAGTCTACACCAGCCCATACCTTGTTACTGTCAGAGGGACACTCCGGGCTGCACCAGCACACACCATGTCAGTTTCAGGGGCACTCTCCGGGCTGCACCTGCCCACGCCATCTCATTGTCAGGGGCAATCTATGGGCTACATTAGCCCACACCCACACCATGTCACTATCACAGTGACACTCCGAGAATAACCCACCCATACTATGTAACTGTGAGGGGGACACTCTGAGTTACATAAGCCCACACCATGTCACTGTCAGAGAGATATGACGGTTTACTCCAGTCCACACCAAGTCACTGTTATTGAAACTGTCCGGTTTACACCAGCCCACACTATGTCATTGCCAGGGTTACACGCAGGGATACACCAGCCCACACGATGTCACTGTCAGGACGACATTCTGCGTTACACCAGCCACACCATGTCACTGTCAGAGGGATACTCAAGCCTCCGGCAGCCCACACCATGCAACACTCAGAGGGACACTCCCAGTCGAAACCAGCCCATAACATGTCAATCAGAGTGACTCTTTGGGCAGCACCAGCCCACGCCACCTCAATGCTGGAGGGCGTCTCTGGACTATAACATCGCACAGCATATTGCTCTCAGGGGAACTCTCGGTGGTACTGCGTCCCACATCATCTCATGCTGTGCCTTGTATCAGTTGATTGACGGAGGTGCAGATGTTATCTACTTGCTTTGTAATGTTCTCTATGGGGTCAGTGACCACCATCTTACACTTGCCCTTTATGGTGGACCAACCCCACCCTCTTTGCCGAGCAGGTGGTCAAGGGCATACTCTTTTTGCTGGGAGGATATTATATCTGCGAGTGTGTCCTTAACTCCAAACTGCCCAAACTAAGTCCAAACTGTCTCCTCGACCAAGCGGCTGAGGCCACAAATATGTTACTTTCAACTTTGATGGCTAATAATTCCTGCAGATGCTCCACAGTAAAAGGTACTAAGAAATATGTAACCCAATAACTGAGCTTTACTGTTGCCCAAAGCCTTACCACCCCTCCAACGCATGCAGATTACAAGTGATACTGAACGTTTGGTAGGGAAACCACAACCCCATTCCCAGGTAGTTGTGATTTGGAGACGCCGGTGTTGGACTCGGGTGTACAATTTTAAACAAATCTCACAACACCAGGTTATAGTCCAACAGGTTTAATTGGAAGCACACTAGCTTTCGGAGCGCTGCTCCTGACTATCACCTGACGAAGGACTGACGCTCCGAAGGCTAGTGTGCTTCCAATTAAACCTGTTGGACTATAACCTGATGTTACGTGATTTTTAATACAAGCAGTTGGACAGCGAACAGTAGTTATGAAAACTGTCCCTACAGCTACAGCACAGGGAGAACCTATTTTATTAAGAGCCATAAAGTTAATCGCTTTGTCTTGGCTGAAAAAAACTGAGTGGAACAGTCGATCTTCCACAGGTACACTGGCATCACTCCCCACCTTTTCCTCCGCTACATCGATGACTGTATCAGCGATACTTCATGCTCCCACGAGGAGGTTGAACAATTCATCCACTTTACTAACACCTTCCACCCCGACCTCAAATTTACCTGGACCGTCTCAGACACCTCCCCCCCCCCCCACCCCCCCTTTCCTAGACCTCTCCATTTCCATCTCGGACGACTGACTCAACACAGACGTCTACTATACACCGACTGACTCCCACAGCTACCTGGACTACAACTCTTCCCACCTTGCCCGCTGTGAAAACACCATCCCATATTCCCAATTCCTTCGCCTTCGCCGCATCTGCTCCCAATAGGACCAACTCCAATACCGAACAACACAGATGGCCTCCTTCTTCAAAGACTGCAATTTCCCCTCAGACGTGGTTAACGATGCTCTCCACCGCATCTCCTCTACTTCACGCTCCTCCACCCTTAAACCCCGTCCCTTCAATCGCCACCATGACAGAACCCCACTGGTCCTCACCTACCACCCCACCACCCTCTATATACAAGGTATCATTCTTCGTCATTTCCACTACCTCCAAAAGGATCCCACCACCAAGGATATATTTCCCTCCCCACCCCTATCAGCGTTCCGGAAGGACCACTCCCTCCGCGACTCCCTCGTCAGATCCACGCCCCCCACCAACCCAACCTCCACTCTAGGCACCTTACCCTGCAACCGCAAGAAATGCAAAACTTGCGCCCACACCTCCCCCCTCACTTCCCTCCAAGGCCCCACGGGATCCTTCTATATCTATCAGAAATTCACCTGCACCTCCACACACATCATTTGCTGCATCCGCTGTACCCGATGTGGCCTCCTCTATATTGCGGAACATTTCAGAGAACACCTCTGGGACACTCGCATCAAATAAGCCAACCGCCCCGTGGCTGAACACTTTAACTCCCCCTCCCACTCCGCCAAGGACATGCAGGTCCTTGGCCTCCTCCATCGCTAGATTATGTCAACACGACGCCTGGAGGAAGAGTGCCTCATCTTCCACCTAGGAACCCACCAACCACAAGGGACGAATGCAGATTTTTCGAGCTTCCTCATTTCCCCTCCCCCCACCTTTTCTCATTCCCAACCCTCAGACTGAGCACCGCCTTCTTGACCTGCAATCTTCTTCCCAAATTCTCCGCCCCACCCCCTCTCTGGCCTATCACCCTCAACTTAACCTCCTTCCACCTATCGCACTCCCAACGCCCCTCCCCCAAGTCCCTCCTCCCTACCTTTTATCTTATCCTCCTTGGCACATTCCTGACGAAGGGCCTATGACCGAAATGTCAATTCTCCTGCTCCTTTGATGCTGCCTGGCCTGAACATTTCCAGCAACACATTATTAAACTCTGATCTCCAGCTTCTGCAGTCCTCACTTTCTCCTAGTTGAAAAAAATAATAACTGGGTTTAGTATAGATAATGGAGGGGTCTTCTCAATAAGAATCAGGCCTGTCTTTGTGACTACCCTGAGCTCTTAGGGTGAAAGCTGTTCAATAAATGTGGTGTTACTTTCGGTAAGAGATGTGATTATTGTCCATGATTAGTTCCTTCCATCCCACAATTGAGAAGATGGATGTGTCATTAGGGGTCTCAGTGTGAAG
Organism: Hemiscyllium ocellatum; assembly: GCF_020745735.1. Lineage (NCBI taxonomy): Eukaryota > Metazoa > Chordata > Chondrichthyes > Orectolobiformes > Hemiscylliidae > Hemiscyllium > Hemiscyllium ocellatum. The sequence goes on from NC_083409.1 coordinate 11,011,066, forward strand.
GTGGATGTCAATGCCAATACCACAAAGAGCTTGAATACTCTCAACAACAGAGACACACTCCTCCAGGAGGCATGCGTATGAGTTGCGAGGCGCCACAGGGAAGCAGTAGCAGTTGGTACATTGAATCAAGGCACATTGAATAAGCTTAGCCACATTCATGTAAGTGCACCCTCATCCCGTGCAGTTGTAAAAAAAAGGATAGCCTTCCCCGGACTTATTAGAAGAATTCCACAGGCAGTGGGCAGGTGGGCATAAGAAATAATCAAAAGAAACATTATATCCACTAAACACCTGACAGGCATTCCATACTCCGTTGTTGAGATTCAGGAGGGGTAAAGGGTCGAAGAGTCCTTTGTTGTTGTGAGGATGTAACAGACCACTTCATGCTGGTTGAATATTTTATGATGCCTTTGAAAAAAACAAATTGTTAGTGAAGCACGACATTTTCCCCCTTTCTCTTTTGCAACGGGCTGATTTAGATGTCTTTGAGGAGAGGCAATGCTTACCAGGACCACCGAAAGCACAACTGAAATCAAACTGGCACAAAACACCTTGACCGGGTAAAGACCATTGAGACTTGTTCCGGAAATGAACTGTCCAATCTTCTTGGTGCAGTTAACCATTGTGGTAGTCATTCTTGGTTACATTCCATGCATTGAAAGAATCAGTCTCTCGGGGCACATAAGGACATATTTTCGTCATAAGCGGTACACAGTTTCTGGTTGCTCAGGATCAACGAGTAAACAGTCCCTTGTTGAGCACTAATGTCGGCAAAAACGAGTCCACATAACGGGCTAAGTTCAATCTTGATCATAATAATCGGACTGGATCAAGGATTAGAATATGTAAAGCAGAAGAAGAATTATGATTCGAAACACGCAGCTATATCTTAATAGTCTGGTTGGTTACCAACTGATTCTGGTTCCTCTCTCAGTTTCCCATCGTTTCCATCTCCATCACCCCCCGCCCCCCAACACCCACTCCCGCCCCGGAAGGGGCACGTCTAATGACCTTGGAATGATGAAGGTGAACCCACGCGGAATGCCCGGCGACTTTTACAGCAGTCAGGGTGGTGAGGAGAACCAGGAAGGGCTTTTGCCATTGAGGTTGGAGGCCAAGGCTTGTCCAATTCTTGATGAGAATGAAAGAGCCTGTTTCAACAGTTGGAACATTGTTGAGGAAGGGGAGTTTCTCATGAGCAGCGCAGACCAGGGAGTGAAAACCTCACAAAAATTTGGTCAAAGGAATAACACAGGAGGACGTATCCTCAGTCATGTGTTTGAAAGTTATAGGGAGGAGGCATCATTCCACAGCGAGACGACAGCTCGACCTTGGACGATTTCGGCTGGGGCAAGCGTGTTTTTCCCACACAAGTGTATTGAAGGTGGAACAATACGAGAGGCATAAACCTAAGCCAGGAAAGTCTTGTCTCAGAAGTCAAATAGTTTTCGGAGTCTGCTTACCATGCTCCACGAGTCCTGCCGCCTGTTGGCAATAAGCGCAATGAAATTGCTGGCAGATCCCAAACTGAGTCATAATCTCCTTGACTATAATATTTATGACAGCTTTAGCAGTAGCGTTGGCAGTGGGGTAAGCTTCAAACCATCCAGAAAATAATTAACAATGAACAAAACATACTTATAGTGTTGACACCTTTGCAACTCAATGAAGTCTTTAAACATTTTAACAGTTTGCATTAGTTTGTCAGAGGTCGACTCACCCTTGTCAGAGGTCACCTCACCAGCTTTCAGTCTGGCTCATCATGTTCGTAACAATCATAAGATGGTCGTGAGAGGCTTCAGTTGTGGCCTCATCAACAGCACGGTTACCAATAGCGAAAGTGGATTGACCGGTGGTATGCCAGTACCTGAAGAGGTCAAAGCCTTGCATTTTTCCAGAGTTGACCAAAAACATTCACATTCTGAAAGTTTATCGGGAGTCAGTGTAAATGTTAACACGAAGGCCTGCCCCAAAGACACAGGCACGGATCAGGACAAAAAGTTCAGCTTGTTGGGCAGAAAAGGAAATCTCAAAAGAAGCTGATTCCAGGACGAAGCCACGCTCACCAATTATTGTGTCCCATGAGAAGTGAGTACCTGTATGGCCAGTCGAAGAATTACCATCAGTGAACATATTGATGCCAGTGTCTGCGATAGGGGCATGGGAACGATCTGGAAAAATTTGGGTGTTCTTATTGATGAGGAGAATTCAGTCATGATCTGGAGTTGATAAGGGTGATGGGGGATGTGCAAGGAAATCGGTAGGATTAATGGTGTACAATACCTAAGGTACAATATCTTATGTATTTTTTAAGCTGGGGGCTATTGAGCAGATAATGGTTTTGGCCAGCAGCAGTCAAATGTTAAGTTTTTAATTGTCTCAGCTGGGTGATCACCACATGAGACCTGTAGACGACAATATCCTGCTGAAGTGTAAGGTTTTCTGTGGACTGTAATCTGAGATAAATAGCGGTAAGGATATGAGTACAACATGGATGTCCTAAGGCAACAGAGTCAAGTTTAGTCGAGAAATAGGCAACCGGATAGTGGCGATCTCCACGTGGTTGAGTGAGAACTGAGGAAACACAGTCATCCAGAATAGTGCAGTAAACTTGGAAAGGTCTGTCATGGAGAGGTCTACCCAAAGCTGGAGCTTGTGACAAGGCATGTTTAAATTTGTTGAAGGCCTGCTTTGCCTCTGAGGAGAGCTCGAAGGTACCTTCATAGGAAGTAAAGATGGTCACATCTGAACGAGGAGGGCAGCGTTACGGATCCATTTGATTCAGAATTTGACCCCTGCCCAGTCATAGGCGAACCTGTTTAACCGTTATTGGGCCCGGGAAGTGGACGATAGGAGTAACATGACTCTGCTCAAGGGAGCGTGAAACAGCTGACAGTTTGCAACATAGAAACTATACCTGGTATTGTACAATTGAGTCTTTTTCAGGAGAGACAACATAGCCTGGGCGTTCCATTTAGTTGAGGAGGAGGGCAACATCGAAATGATCAGATTCTTCACCTAGACTGGCAACAAGGAGATCGTCTCCATATTGGATCAGTGCAACCCATCTGTGAGGGTGAGAGACCGCAATTCTTTCAGTAAGGACTGAGAGAAAAGGGTCGGAGAATGTATGAAGCCCTGAGGTAGTCGAGTCCACATCAATTTCTGGCCATTAAAAGTAAAGACAAAAAGGTGTTGACTGTCTTCGTGAAGAGACCGAGAGAGAGAAAAAAAAGTATGTTGCAGGTCGACAACAGCGAAAAATTGGAAGTCTGTTGGTATTGAGGTCTGAATATGAGCTGGATTTGGGACCAGGGCATGATCAGGCTGTGCAATATTGCTCTTTAATCTTGAACTAGTCGGTACTGGTCTGGTATGCCAAATGGTTGGACAACTCCCTGGTGTCCCTGACTTTTTTTTTCATTTCATAATATATTCTTATTAGGACACTTTTGGGCTGGACGTGGACGATAGAGAGCGAGTGGAAAACCAAATGGAGAAACTACTCACGCCTGGCCGGCCAATACCTCTGCATTCAATAGTGGAGGACTGAAGGCTCTTATACATTGTCCACAATCTGTCCATACCGAATCCAAGTCACGACACCAGATGATGATCTGGACCCCCGGCAATGTCTCTCAGTTTTGCGATCGGTCAATAAACACTCCTAATTGTTCTGGCTGTTAAGACTTGACTCTTTATTTTTCATACCGCCGAGTACAGAACGTACAGAAACACCGAGGTTATACAGTTCCGTGTTCCTTGGTGTAAATTGTGCACAAAGCTTAAAACAAATACTTTTTTGTACTTTCTTTAAGAAGGGTACAGGCTATCATCGAATAGTACATTCAGACAATTACCAATCAATATACGATATTGCTTTATATGACAATATCTTGGTCCAATTTTATTTCACAACAATCAGGCCACCCTTGAATCACAAACTGAGCCATTGCACCTGCATCCAAAGGCTGTCTAAAACTGTCTTATCTCGTTGAATTATTTCTGTGCTTTAAAGGGCATATTGTCTGCTAAACACTACTGAAGCTGATTGTGGTTAGTCACTTATACAGAATTAGCAGTTAGTAACTTAAAGCCATTCTCTGCGGCTTTAGCAGAATTGTCAGTTTGCAGCCGAAAAGCTATCTTGTTCTCACATAGGGTATGAAGAGTATCTGTTAAATAGTTGCCCCTGACTACAACTGGTCACCTCAGCCATACTCAGGTGTCAAATCCTCACCTACCTCTCTGTAACAGGCTCGAGAGGCTGAATGCTGTCCTCCTATCCCTGTGTAACAGACTCGAGAGGCTGAATGGCCTCCTCCTATCCCTGTGCAACAGATTCGAGAGGGTGAAGGGCCTCCTTCAGTCCCTCTGTAACAAGCTTGAGAGGCTGAAGGGCATCATCCTGTCCCTCTGTAACAGTCCCAAGACATTAAATGACACAGCAATTCATGGATTATGAGAAGCTGGTAAACTGTATCGAATGAAGGACCCTCCCTTCTCAGTTACAGAGACACAAACAACATAGTGTACTCCAGGTGCTTTCTCATTAACACCTCTTACAGCTGCAGTATCACTTCTCTCTGTTTTGAATAGTATCCTTTGCATCTTTCCACCTCTTCAAGGGGAAATAGGCTAGTATAGGCTGAATGGCCTCCTCCTATCCATCTGTAATAGGCATATTGGGAGAGAATTGCTTCCCCCGTTCCGGAGAAGCCGTCCCAATGCTTTTTCTCAAAGTTATGGAAGGACTTGATAACTGGGTACTTTTATCCAGGAATAGCCTCACGCAATGTCATTTGGCAATAAGTATCTCTAGAAATTTCCCCACCAGTCATTTTTTGTAGCTGCTTTGTTGTTTTATCCCTGTCTCCTTTTATTAAAAGTGGTAGGACATATATAACCATGCAGTGCTCCAGCAATACTCCCATATACAAGGAAAAATGATTAAATACATTGAAAGATTTATGGTCCATCCATCAGTAACTCTCATCCATTCCATCCAGACTGAGTAAATGCTGACTTTTGTTATGATATGAAAAGTTATGTAAGTAAAAGGGTTAACTGAGTCTGTTTGTTTGGTGACTGTGAGTAATTTCGCTCTCCATGGATTCTAACCTATCCCAGTGCAGAGTTCCCATCCTTTAATGATAAATGGCTCCATTCAATGTGTTATCCCATAGTGTGGGCTGGAGAATCATCGACAGCAGCAGCAGGGATCTGCAGCTCCAGAGAGAGAGGGAGGAGAGATCATAATCTGGGAACATTAGACTGGAATGTTCCAATAATGGATAGGAGTTTATCCTGTGATTTTTGGTTTCTTTCTACATATTGTAATGGGATGTCATTATCATGGCGGATCTATTATGCTCTTTGCATTATGCAATATATTTATTATCCTATGCTGTCTATCATTGGATTCCCTAGTAAGTCTCACCGTCTAGATAGGTTTTTCTATAAACCTGTTATGACTGCATCAAATAATCTTCACTTCTTGCTACAATTATTGCTCTTGTTGAAACTCTGAATCAGGGTATTCACTCAGCAAACCATTAGTAACTGCATCAGTGAACTTGTTAAATTACTGTCCCCCTCCTTGCTTCTGGCAATGTTACTCATGGGTAACCATATTAACCTACTGAGTTCAGCAGTGAACCATTGCCTCACTGCCCTTGTTACTTAAATATTGGGAGAATGGGCGTCACTGCCTTCTGTTACGGTGACAAACTCTGTTTCCTTCATCTGACTCTATACTATTCTTGTCCAAGAGCTTTATTAAATACATTTGTGGGTCTTAGGCATCGCTGGCTGGCCAGCATTGATAGCCCATCCCCGATTTGCGATTGAGAAGGAGGTGGTGAGCTGCCTTCTTCATTCGCTGTAGTCCACTTGCTGTGGGTTGACCCATTATGCCAGTAGGGAGGGGATTTCGGGAGTTTGACCCAATGACTGTGAAGGAACAGCAGTAGTGCCGGAAGACTGTAGGAGAGCAAATGTTGTCCCCTTGTTCAAGAAGGGGAGTAGATTCAACCCTAGAAATTATCGACCAGTGAGCTTTACTTCGATTGTGGGTAGAATTTTGGGCAAGATTACAAGAGATAGCACTAATAACAGTCTTGAGAGGAATAAGTTGATTAGGGACAGTCAACACGGTTTTGTGAACTGTAGGTTGTGCCTCACAAACTTTATTGAGTTCTTTGAGAAGGTGACCAAACAGGCGGATGAGGGCAAAATGGCTGATGTGATGTATTTCAGTAAGGTCTTTGATAAGGTTCCGCTACAGTGGGCTATTGTGCAAAATGCAGAAGCATGGGATTGAGGGCGATTTAGCGGTTTGGATCAGAAGTGAGCTGGTTAAAAGAAGATAGATGGTGGAGGTTGATGGGAAATGTTCTTCCTGGAGTTCAGTTACTCGTGGTGTACCGCAAGGATCTGATTTAGGAACACTGCTGTTTGTCTTTTTTTAAATGACCTGGAGAGGGAGTAGGAGGATGGCTTAGTAAATGTTCAGATGACACTATGGTTGTTCGAGTTGTGGATAGTGCAGAGCGATGTTGCAGGTTACACAGGAACATAGATAAGATGCACAGCCGGGCCAAGAGTTTGAAAATGGAGTTTAATGTGTAAAAGTGTGAGATGATGCACCTCAGAAGGAGCAACAAGAATAAAGAGGACAGGGCTAATGGGAAGATTCATGGTCATGAGGATGAGCAGAGAGATTTCAGTATCTGTTTGCATAGATTCCTAAAAACTGCCACCCATCTTGATAGAGTTTAGATTAGATTTACAGTGTGGAAACAGGCCCTTCGGCCCAACAAGTCCACACCGACCTGCCAAAGCGCAATCCACCCATACCCGTACATTTACCCCTAACCTAACACTACGGGCAATGTAGCTTGGCCAATTCACCTGACACGCACATCTTTGTGACTGTGGGAGGAAACCGGAGCACCCGGAGGAAACCCACGCAGACACGGGGAGAACGTGCAAACTCCACACAGTCAGTCGCCTGAGTCGGGAATTGAACCCGGGTCTACAGGCGCTGTGAGGCAGCAGTGCTAACCACTGTGCCACCGTGTTGTTAAGAACGCATACAGTGGGGGAATTCAAGATGGAGGAAATTCCGTAGGTCGGCCTTGCTGAGCTCCGCACCAGAACCCAGACAAAGTGGGGCACTCACTCTCCCTTTATTACCCATTGTGTTCTGGATCATTAGTTTATGACGCCCAGAATTGCTGTGTGTGATTTTAAAGTTGTTAGAAAAATTACTAAAGGGAAGGGACTGTGAGGATTGCAAGGAGCAGGGCACTCCCCTGTATCAAGGGATATGTCTGTGGCCGCATCATTAACCTTAGCGAACGCTCCTGGGGACTCAACTGTGGGGAACAGCCAAGCTTTGGAGTTGGTGAAGCTCTGAGAGAAGATCCATTCAGCGATGGAGGAGACCTGGGCCAGGCTTGAACAATCTCAGTCATGCTGCAGAAGCATTACCAGGAGATCCAGCATCTCAGGCAGCACATCATGGAGGTGGAGCAATGGCCTGCAGCCTCTGAAACCGTGGTGGAATCCTTGGTGTGTCAGGTCCACGCCCTGGAACAGCAGGTACGGAAATTGGAAGAGCAGGTCGATGACCTCGAAAATCAAGGCTACCGGTCAGCTTCTTAGAGCAATAGCTCCCTCAGATTTTGAAGCTGGGAGTTGGGTCGAGCCGGGTTCGGGTGAGTGAGCCCACCGTTGCAGTGCACAGGCCAGAAACGGATCAGCGCCCCCACCCAGTTCTAGTGTGACACCAGCAATTACAGTGATACATAAACAGTGCTGGAAGCTTCACGAGCACTGTGGAAGGAGCCACAAGCTTTCACACACAATGGATCGAGAATTATGCTTTTCCAAGACTTTTCTGTGATTGTGATTCGCAAAAGAAAGGCCTTTGATGAGCTAAAAAGGCATCTAAGGGACGTGAATATCCAGTACTCTGTCAGATCTCCGGCAATATTACATTTCAGCCATAAAGGGTCCGTGTTTAATTTTGACTCACCATTAAAGAGAAAGGACTTCCTGGACACCTCATAATAAACGGGCTGTTTCACTCGCTTGCTACCTGTGTTAAAATGAAGCTACCTTAATTTTTTAACAAATGCAGAAATTGCTGGAAAAACTCAGCAGATCTGACAGCATCTGCCTTTTAAATGTTGTAATTAAACCAGCCTCCACCACTTCCTCTGATAGCTCATTCCTTTGCGTGAAATGATGCAGCTTAGGCCTCTTCCAAATCCTTCCCCTCTCACTTTCTCCCAATAGCCTCTACGTTTGGATGCCCCTACCCTGGGAAGAAACCTTGACTATTCACCCTATCCATTGCTGTTATGATTTCATAAACCTCTACTGCTGCGAAATGTGATTCCAATCAACATGAATGGCTGTGCTCTCAGTCTTCTCTGGGCCTAAATGTGGAAATTCAATACTGACACCTCTTCCTTCACCATCAAGACACAATTCTAACACTATTTTCATCAGTTAGTCTCGTCGTATGATGAAGCATCTCTGTGGGATTTGAACCTGAAACTTTGGGTCCGAGATAGGGACACTAGCACCACTCACCAATAGTCCCTACAGCAGCAACATTATTCTTCTGTGTGTTTGGTCATCAGACTGTTCTGACATGCTGACACACCTCCACAACAGGCAGGACTTGAATCCAGACTGTTTGGTCCAGAGCTAGGGAGACTACAACAGAAAGTTAGAATTTGGAACCAAATCCATGGTTCTGGCTCGGAGACACGGGTACTACCCATGCAACAAAATCTGAACTATGACCAGACTTTAGGTCACATTTTATGTGCCAGCTTTAAGCTCGGTATGGGATTTCTTAAAATCTGCATCACATTACTTAACCACACCAAATGTTAAACAAATATAACATAATTGTCTCAATTTTCAGATCTTGAGTTCATGTACTGGACCATCGAGATAAACCATAAACATCGTTAACTGCTATTATTTGCAGTCTGCAATATTAGGAAAATAAATCCTGCAGACATACTCTGCACAATGACGGGTCTCAAATAGATATTTATTACTAAACACCAAAGCCAAAGAAGGATAATAATTTCTGCACCCAAAACACCAATAACGTGTGTGACTGACAACTTCCTAAAACCACGAAATGAGACCAGGCCGCTGATTACTGTCCAGCCTCTCCTCCCCACTGACTGTGTCTGCAATCTGTCCCTCCTCCCCCTAACCACACAAGTCTTTGTGAAAATTGAGGTTAGAGTGTCCAGGCCTCCTGGAGAGGGTGAGGGTATTTTAAAATTGAAGAGGGAGAGTGAGGAGGCAATAGTGTTGCTCACTGGGCTGAGGGGTGGCAGATGGAGTTTAATTTGGATTAATGTGAGGTATTGGATTTGGTAAATCAAACAAGAGCAGGATCTATACAATTAAAAATAGTACCTTTGGCATTGTTGTAGAATTGAGACCAAGGCCATCAGGTAGAGTTCATTAAAATTTACATCGCATACAGATAATGTGATGAAGAAAGTGTTCAGCGCAGTTGTCTTCATTGGTCAGACCTTTCAATATCGAAATTTGGACGTCATGTTGAGGGTGTACAGGACATTGGTGAGTGTTCTTCTGGAATACTGTGTCCGGTCTAATCATCCTGCCTGGTTATTCTATATTCACACCACCCTTTGTGTAAAAACGTTGCTCCTGAGGTCACATGTAATGTTTTCCGCACTCGCTTTAAAACTATGCCCTCTAGTTTTGGTCTCCCCTAACTTTAGAAAATACCGTCGTCATTCATTTTCTTATTATTAAGCTGGAGAGGGTTCAGAAGAGATTAACCTAAATGTTGCTGGGAATGGAGAGAGTGAGCTATAAGGGGAGGCGGAGTAGGCTGGGACATTTTTCACTGGAGAGTACGAGACTAAGGGTTTGACGTTACGGAGGTTTACACAATCATGAGGAGTACAGAAAAGCTGAAAGGCCAATATCTTTTCCCTAGAGTCGAGGGTTCAAGACTGAGGGATATTTTAATGTCAGAGGAGAAAGGTTTACAAAAGTCACGAGAGGTAATTACTTTAGACAGAAGCTGGCTTGGGTGTGGAATGAACTTCCAGAGGAAGTGGTGAAAGCAGGGACAGTTACAACATTTAAAGGACATTTAGATCAGTACATGGATAATTCAACAGTTTGGATAGTGCCCTCTCTCTCCCCCTCCCCCGCTCTGAATGCATCCCTGTTGGTGCTCATTCTCTACCAATGCCTGTGCAGTGGCGTATGATGGCCAGCAGAGGGTGGAAATGCATCACTTTAAGTACGACAGAGACTGTTGACCTGCCCGACACACATAAACACAGAGGAATTGTTTGGATACTGCGTGAAGCTCACCTGGTAATTTAAAATAAACATAAAGACATGTTAAATTCGCCTTGTAAAGTGTTAAAATATGAGGGACAGAGAACTCCCAAATTCCACTGTTTAAATAAAAACATCAATTTATTTTCTAATTCTGAAAGTGAACATTTTACATTAACTATTCACAACTCTGCGACCCTCTTTCTCTTAACCATTTATTATCCGACTCCAGCTCTATAGCAATGTAATTTCTTCTGGGCCTGCCATCCTCTCGTATCACAGGTGCTTGTAAGCTCTCAGTTCAGAACTGCATTCATCCTCTCTTAAATGTACAGTACACACTTTCAACTTCATCACATTATACCCTGATGAATATCAATATGTGGAGCTTATCCGGATTTCTTTTGCCCTGTGGTTTGTCAATATTTAATTCACTCCGTTTGGTGTGTGTGAGGACTTTTGTTGCTTTATTGACAGCGTGTCATTATTTGACTCAGTCCATGGGAATATATCAGTATTTCACTTGCTCACACTCGTGTGTGCGGGGCAGGATTTCAGTTGTTTCATAGGACTATGATGCTATGACAATCTCAATGTTTGCAGATGGCACCAAACCTGGAAGACCTCTGAAGTCTATGGAGACCACTGTGGAACTCTAACAGGACAGTCACACGTTGGTGTCGTGTTCAGGTGTATGGCAATTGTGAATCAATGCAGAGCAGTGTGAGGTGTTACACTGAACGACAGTGAACGACAATATAAAACAGGCTGTACCATTATAAAGGAGGTGCAGGAACAGAGGGCGCTGGGTGCATGTGAGTACAGATTGTTGAAGATATCAGGACAAGCGGGGAGAGCAAGAACTTTCACAGATTAGTTTCAAAATCTGCGCTGTTTGCAGGAGAAGGTATAGAAGCCTCCGTGCTCCCTTCTTGGGAGCTGGTGATGATGATGTGTTGTGAGCCCACCCTCCTGCCCACGAAAACCAGAGGGATACCATTTGCATCAGCTCGACACAAAAGGAAGGTGGCATCAAGGCCACGGCTTCTAACTTATGCCAGGGGGAAATGGAGCTGCCAATGGGTTTAAAGTGAGATTATCCTTCACTGAACATTGCTCCTTACTCGATCGGTGGGACATGGATGTTTCAGAATCTCCACACAAGACACCCTTGTCCTCTCTGGCTCCTACTAGGGTCCTCCCCACATGGCGGGGTGAGGGGGGAATGAGGGAACAGATATCGGGCACTCTACCACCCGGCTTGGCCGTTTCTGTCCTATTCCAGGCTGTTTCTCCTGGAATGGGAGGAAGAGAGTATAGGTGGCCCGGCTGTTAGTGCTGGTGTAGTGGGGGACGGGGTCATGGTGAGGTGTCCAGAAGGAGTCAATCCACAGTGTTGTATTCATGCAGTGTTATTAATGTGGGGGGTAAAGTGACAGAAAGAGAGGGGGTGTGAGAGCAGGGGAGAGAGACAGACAGACAGAGAGAGAGAGAGAGGGAAGGTGGGGAAGGCGGACATGGTGAGGTATCCGAAGGGAGTCAGTCCACAGTGTTGTATCGATGCAGTGTTATTAGTGTGGGGGTGTGGTGGAGGGAAGGAGATGGATGGAGGGAGAGGTAGACAGGGGAGCGAGGGAGGGAGAGAGAGAGGGGAGAGAGAGAAAGTGTTGCATGCGGCAATGAGAGTGGTGGAGCACGAGCCTTGTTCGGGAATAGGTCATATAACAGATATACAGTGAGTGTGAGAGAGCAGAGAGAACACAGTGACCCTGATCATAACAGAGCAGGGAATGTTATGCTTGACCGATATTGCTGGAGATTTCCTCAGACTGCAGATACTGCACTGAGCTGGGTGGTGAGCTCAGACCATGCTTGGTGGGTCTAGTGGAGTGGCCCCCTCTGGGAAGAGAAGAGTCCCCCTTTGTACTTGCTCATCCACCAGGACCTCCATGCATCTGTCGACAAACCGGTGTGTAATTGCCCCTTATCTGCCATGCTCAGGGTAAAATGTGCTGGGCAGCTCCGAACTGAGAAAGCTCAACCATGTGCCCATTGGCCTTTTAAAGCTGGCACCAGTGCCAGGGATCATGGAATATCCAGGGGCATCCAGGCGATGTTGACTACCTCCAGCCGTGATGGGTGGGAGAATCGGGCTAGCATTGAATGAGAGGGACATCATGGGGTGTGAGGGTAGTTAATGAGGTGAGTTCGATAAGATAGCACCAGGAAACTAGCTCATCTTCGTACAGACAATCCCTCTGTCACACTCAATGAAAATGTCACTGTGACAAATTATTGTGAGATTCAGCCCAGTGAGTCATAGATTCTGTTGAAACCACTTCCTATTACAAAGATGCAGAACAAATACTTATCTGACCTCACACCAATATCCCTTTTTCCATCTTTCCTGGGAAGACTGGCTCATGTTACAGGGTGCTAACAAAGTGTCCACATTTCAGCATTCAGAAACCTGGGAAGACATCCTTCCACGACACAGGCTTCAGTCTCCCCCTCTCTGTCTATACCACAAACCCATCCCATGTGGTGATACTTAAACTGATTCCTCCGCCATCTTTCTCTGGCAGTGTTGTTCACACCCACAGCATGCCCTTGTCATGACACAATGGAAATTATGAAGCTGGAAATGGGTGGGAGCTGCACAACCTGTTCCGAAGGCCCCTCAGTCAGTTAAAGGGATGAATACATTTTCCCTGCGTTTAGATTTCTTCCCGATACAGGATCAACCACAATTTAGACCAAAATAAAGAAATTTCAAAACTCCAATTGTCTTCAGGAAACTGGGAGAAAATCCTTCAGGACAGAAACTTTTCCACCCTCCATATTAGAAACTGGGAAGGAGTGACCTGTGTCTGCTCTCAAGTGAGCGAGTGTGTTGGAATGTTCTAGAAACCATCTATCCTTGTAGAAGTGTGTCTGTGTGTTTGGAGAGGGACTGTTTTTTGTGGTTTATGACCCATCTTTGTCAGTAATTCCGACCTTCCCATTTGATATTCTAGCTTCAATTGTTTAAATAAATCTCTGAATATGGGGACACATTTGAAAATCTCACTGGGTCCACAATCAAACGGGTCCCTCTGCCTCCAGGCTGATGGATAATGGGTTTGTTTTCCTTCCTCACAGTTAACATAGTGACCATCTACGTCTTGCTTTATAAAGATTGTGGATTGTCTCCATGTGTCAGATGTTACCTGGGCGCCATGGCAGCGGCAGATCTCCTGGTCATTATCCTCGACCTCATTCTGAGACACATTCCCATTGTTTATCGGGATCAGTTTTATTCCCTGAAGGACTCCGTCCCCGTGTGTAATATCCATGCCGTCCTGCTTTATGCAGCCAGTGACTGCTCTGTCTGGTTCACCGTCACTTTTACCTTTGATCGGTTTGTGGCCATCTGTTGCCTGAAGCTGAAAAGTAAATATTGCAGTGAGAAAACGGCGGCTGTGGTTCTGGGAGCAATGATTGTGCTGAGCTGTTTAAAGAACATTTCCTGGTATTTTATGTTCACGGCTCAGTATACGCTGTGGAATGTGCCCTGGTTTTGTGATGTAACAAATGCTGTTCGATTCTCCAGTGTCTGGGTCACAATCGAGTTCCTCCACTACATTCTAACCCCGGGTGTCCCATTTCTCCTGATTGTGCTGCTCAATGTTCTCACCGTCAGATACATTTTAGTGACAAGCAGAGCACGCAGGAGACTCCGCGCTCACACCAATGGGGACGCTCAGTCTGACACAGAAATGAGAAACCGAAAGAAATCCATCATTTTACTGTTTGTGATCTCGGCCAATTTCATCCTGTTATGGTCAGCGTTAATGCTGTATTCTATATGGATACGGTTGTCTGATATTGTGAATACCCCTGTGTATCTCGATGACTATGTGCTGGAATTGGGCTTCATGCTGCAGCTGCTCAGTTGCTGCACAAACACCGCGATTTATGCTGTGACCCAGACTAGGTTCAGGCAGCAGCTGAAGAATGTGCTGAAATATCCCTTCACCCAAATCCAACAATCAGTCAAATTCCCTCATTAATCAATCCATCCGGGATTTTCTCATTTCAGTTCAGTGTTTCAGCGATGGAGCAGCCTGTTGCTATGGTAACAAACTGAGGGTAGCGCTGGTTTGTCCATCCTTAACCCACAGAGGGGTTGCAGGGAAACATTTCAATGTTTCTCACAACTTAGGCGGCAGTGAGAAAAGGCACCATCCCACTGACTGTATCCATCACTTCCATTTGTAAACAATAAAACATGTTCATTAAAACGTGCCTAGCAGCAGAGTAACTGATGTTGTTGTGTATCTTTGTATTGGAGAAGCTGAGCTGGAGAGAGACAAACACAGCCCCAAGTCCTGGTCCTCAGGGAAGTGGAATGCACCGGGCCCTGAGCTCAGGAGCTGGGTTTAACTTCCTTCGTCCTTATTATTGATATGGGTAATGTAATTTCTGCAGTTTCACACACTCTCACTCTCTCACACAGGAGTCACACATTCTCACACACACACACTTACACACACACACTCTCTTATACACACACACCACACACACACACACTCTCTCTCACACACACACACACTCTTACACATACACACGCACATCAAACACATACACGCACATCACACACACACACACCACACATACACACACACTCTCTACACACACTCACATACACACACATTCACACCACACATACACATCTACACACACACATATATATACACACACACACACTCTCTCACACACACATACACACACTACACACATATACACACACACACACACACATACACTCTCTCACACACACATACACATACTCTCTCACACACACACACATCACACATACACACATACACACACACACTCACACCACACACATTCTTTTGGTATGGGTAAGGTAATTTCTGTATTAAAACTGAGGTTTAATAAGTATAGGCTAATTATGAGCAACTAGGTCTTATGAGAACATGAACCAGAAGTCACCTCTGTTATGTCAGGAACATGGTAACCTTGGGCAAGATACCAAGGAATGCTTTAGCTAGACACAGAGGGCAAAATACAATAGAAGCCCTTTATGACATGCAGATAAATGCTTTAAACAGCAGAATTGTTAAAAACAATATAACATTTAATTCAGCAGAATTGTTAAAATAATATAACATTTAATTAAAGAATTGGCAGAGAAAAGCGTGAAATGTTTTAACCAATGGAATTGTCATTAATGATTTTGAATGTAAGAAAAATGTATAGCGTGAGATGTTTTAACCAATGGAATTATCACTAATGTTTTTAAATGTAAAAATAATGTATAAATATTAGTGCTGTAAAATCTTCCGTCGCGATTCTTCCGAAGCCCCCTTTGGAAGACGCCCAAACTTGCAAGTTTGAAATAAACATCTGTTGCTCCATTTGTGTGTCTCGCAGCATTTCGATTTGCCACGGGAAAAGCGGTAGCCGGAGGGGATGAGGGCAGGTGCTGACAGCTTGGAGTTCGCCTCCTAGGACGGGACCTTGTGGACAGTCTCCCTTGAAGTCAAGGGTTAAAGGACAGTCCGCGGTCGGCAGAGTGTGGAGGCAGAACCCGGTTGATCTGAATCATAGCCCTAGAGTAGAATAGTTAGCCGAGTGTCAGGAACTATTCTCCGGAGATCTAGAATACCTAGACAGAAGTCACTTATAACAAATTTGGGGGCACGTGTCCGGGATCTTAAAAGAACTCCCACGGGAGGCTCTGAATGATTCCGGGACACTGTGACACACACAGATATTTTAGCAAACGATGTGAATAGGAAGCGCTCATAATAAAGTAAAAGGTTAAAGTTTTGATAAGGTAACAGGTTGAAGTTGTTATCTTGAGTCGGACAACTCCGTGCACGGATCAAGGTAAGAACCTTCTCTGGTATTTGGGGTTTTCGCGGAATTGAGAAGTGTACACTGCCTTGTCGACTCTGTGGTTGTGACAGGTAACCGGGAAATTAAGGGTTAACTTGGTAACCGGGATAAAAGGGTTGACTAAGTAACTGGAGTATAGAAAACAGGTTAGCCTGAAGACCAACCATGGGTGGCCAATGTTCCGGGTCGAAAAAGGAACGGGAAGACGAAACCCCGAAAATTCCCTCCGATAGTCCGCTGGGACGAAAATTGGAGAATTGGGGTCCCTACGAAAGTCGGGGCTTAATGAAAAAGGAAATGATAAAATACTGTTGTTTTGTTTGGGTAAAAGAACCCATCCGTCCGCCATCAGTGTTTTGGCCAAAAATTCGGATCGGACGAGGATTGGGTTTGTCAAATTTTAAATGTTTATGTAAAGAATAAACAGAATCCAGGTTTAAAGGAGAGCGAGTACGCTGTATGTTGGGTAGGGAACCTGACAGCAACCACCCCAACCCCAGTACCCTTATATCCCCTAATCCCACGGGAAGAGAAAGAGAGTAAGTGGGAAGTTTTAGAATATTTACCCCCGCCTGTGGCACCCCCGCCATATAATCTTCAGAATGAACAACGGCAACAGCCGCAGGGGAATCAGGACAGTCAGGAAGGGAGATCTGAAGAGTCAGACAAAAGGGACTTGGGATCCACAGCCGCAGAGGCTGAGGGAGTTAGGAAGTCTGCACGTCTGAAGGAGAAAGAAATAAGGGAGAGGGATAATGAAAATGTAACAAGACTGTGTCCCCTGCGGGAGGTCCCATTTGGGAAACGGACTACGGGATTTGTCGTAGCCCCATTAAACTCAAATGACATAAGGCAACTTAAGAAAGAGATGCCCTCTGTCATGGAAGACCCAACTGCGGTCTCCACCCAGTTGGACCAGTTCCTGGGTCCTAATTTATACACTTGGCAGGAATTACAGTCAATAATGAGTATTTTATTTACTCACGATGAGAGAACTGCAATCCCAAAAAGGGCTATGGAAATATGGGAACGGGACCTTCCAGAAGGGGGCGTTAGACTTGAAATAAAGTTTCCCCTGAATAATCCTGATTGGGATCACAATACTGTAGATGGTCCCTATTATCTTTACATAGAAGCAGTATAAGGGGGACAACTGAAGTTTATTTTTACCAGCAGCTTGCAGTAAGACCGGCAGAGAGACAGAGAGAGAGAGAGAGAGTGCGAGAACAGCTAGCAAAACATTTAACCCTTTGTGATTTGGTTTGAATGCACATTTGTTTGTTGGTGATTGAATGAGGAAGTTTTATTCACTGGAGCTTGAGTTCCAGGATTGTTTTAAATGTGATTTTTATGTAAACTTAACATGATTTTTTTTTCAATATGTGAAGTACAGTTGAAGTTTTAGTTCAACAGTAGGCTGTCGAAAAAAAAGACGATAACTTCCATGGTTATTATCTGAGACCTTGGATTCGGCCATTAGAATTTTTTTTTAACTTGAATTGACAAATTATTGTAAGACAGCTCTGATTATTTTACGACCTAAAGTATTGTAATTGAGAAATGATTGGTCAGGAGTACATAAGAAAACTAATTTTGGATCTAAATTAGGGTACTAAATCTGGGTGATTACAGTGGATTTCAAAATTGGGAACTGTATGCATTTTTACATTTTAAATATTAAATGCTGAAAAAAATGGACGTAAATATATAAATATGTTTACAAGTTAGGAACAGGCTTTAAAGTTAGTCAAGCATGAATTAATAAATTGGTGTTTGAGGATATGAGAAGCTAGGAACATTGCAATATTTCTTAAAAAAAGGAAGAACGTAACGACTAAAGTGCCGATAGGGGACAAGGAGATTGGGGTTGTGTATGACCCCCTCACCAGTGGGGAGGTCGGAACATTTAAAAGGAAATGACGGTCCTGGTTGAGAATCCGATGGGATTGTCAGAACAAATTAATTTATTTTTGAGGCCCGGTCTGTATATGTGGGCTGAGTTAATGTCTATTTTTGAATATACTATTTACTGGGGGAGAAAGGAGACTTATATGGGGATACTGGATAGGAAAAGTGTTAATTGAGATTTTTAAAAAAACTAGTAGCAGCGCCGGTATTGAGCTTGCCTGACAATTTGGCATGAGAGGGGGATGGTTAGGGGTGAGGACAAATATCCCCTTCAGAACCCTAATTGGGACCACCACAATATAGAAGGGTGGAATAATATGTCAGACTTGCGAAATTTGATAATCCAAGGGATACAAACTTGCATCCCCAAACAGCAAAATTTAGCCAAGGTTTTCAACCTGAGGCAGGGAAAGGACGAGTCTCCCTGTGCGTTCTTACACAGATTAAGGGAGTCGGTTAGGAAATGTTCGGTTTCACTTCGTGATTTATGTATGTGTGAAAGAGATGGGCTGGCCCCGATAGGATCTCTGTGTGTAAATTTGATTGTGAAAAATAAAATAGTCTCTGTGGATGTGAGAATTTGTGTTTGTGTTATCATGGTGTCTGTGAGAAAGAATCTGGCAGAAGGCTTCTCAGCTAACAAGCAGTTTAACACTTTGTGCTCTGGCTTGAATTCATCTGTTTGTTAATGGTTTTATGTTTGAAACTTGTTGTTTGTCATTTGATTCAGTGTGCTTTTTTTTGATTGTAATTTTATGAATGCTTAACGTTATTTTCTTTCATGATATGATTTTATTAGAACTTAAAGAAGGAAAGGAGGACCATTCATGAGATTAAGGACGAGGTCGTAATAAGTTAGAACAATTCCAAATTCACATAAGGGGTGGTATTCACCTTCAGGAAAATGAGGTATATAGGCTGCCGATAAGGCAGAGGGGAACAGAAACTCTGAGGGCAGATGCGAATTAATATGGGTAACTTGAGAGTGAGTCTCAGGACGTTGAAACAGTAAGTAGACTGTATTGCGCTGAGATTGTTCGTGGGGGCTAGAAAATGCTCTTATTTATACAGTAATTAAATCATGCCACATAATTTAAAAATTTCATAATCATAGGCTACTTCAGTACTAAAGGCACAATAGAGAAAAGACAAAATGAAAATGACACTGCAAAGTAATAAAATATTTTCTGCCCTTTTCAGTTAAATGACAATGTTACAGAAAATGAAGTAGTTTTTACCATCAATGTGTAAACTATAATGAAAGTGAATACTCTCACTTTGTCAATGTGTCATGTTAACATGCAGGATTAAATTCTAATTTTGAAAAAAAAAATCAAAAGTTGATTTATCTAGGACTTTGAAGAAAGGCATGATTTGTCAAATACACAAGATTCCAATGAATTACAAGTTCAACTTTTTTTTTAAAAAAAGTAACTGTCTTGACCTTAAAGATAGTACCAAATTTTCAATTACCTTCATTGCAGATAAAGTAGAGTACTTCAAGTGATCTCAGTCCCATAAAAAAGTTATGAAAGTTAGGGCTTCTAATAGCTATGCTTTGCAACACCATTAAGATTTTCTACTCTTGGTGAATGTCACATTTTGGATCAACATCTTTTGAATTTTTTTGGGAGATACCATTATTTTGAATCTATTATTGAATATTGGATATACTTTTGTGCAGTCAATACCATTTACTGTTTGACAAACTTTGGTATCTTTGCACTGCTATATTTATTTTTATTAGGAAGTGATGCTTATGGATTTAGTAAGCAGCTTCATATTCTTTTATAAAGCCTACTCTTGATGTAAAATTACTGTTCAAGGCATATTGTTAGTGGATTTCTACACATTATTATAAAAGTACAAAACTTAAGTGGAGTTTTAAAGATGCAAGATGAAAGGATGGGAAACATAATTAAAAATGTTACTGACAACCGACCCTGAACAGTTCCATATGTAGAACAGTGACCTCCGGGGAAGGGGGGGAAGATCTGCCACATGGGGACTGCTCAGGCAGCAGTACTGGAGACTGGGAGTGGAGATAGTTGGGAAAAGAGTTAGCACTTGAAGACCTGGTGGTTGAGGGGAGGTCGCTATGAGCTCCGACGCACAGACCAGGAGACAGTGACAGGCAGACATAGACAGAGAGACCAACACCATATGAGAGAGAGAGAGAGAGAGAGAGAGAGAGAGCGATCAGCTGTGTGAGAGGACCTACAGAGAGAGAACGGAAGCTATTACATTTTGTTGTGTTTCTGGCTGAAAGTCATCTGTTCGTTAGTGCATGAATGTTTGAGTGTTTATCACCTAGAGCTTGAGTCACGAGATATGTGTATATGTAAATATGTTGAGACCCTGGGCTTCGCTGTTTCTCGTTTACTCCACCAGGGACTCCTGACTCAGACTCCACCTCTGGATTTCGCTGTGCACACTATTGAACCCGGTGAAGGGGTTTTGATCAAACATTGGCAACAGCAAACTCTCGAACTTGTGTGGGACGGCCCGTTCCTAGTACTCCTCACCACTGAACGGCGGAGAAGGGCTGGCAAAGGGCCAGTACCCTCTCCAGTTAAGAAAGGAGTCTGGACAGCCGTATAAACACGTGACCCACTGAAACTCAGACTGAACAGACTTTGAGTAACTAATTATACAGTGGCGACGCGAGCGCGGGGATTATTTAACCTTGTTTTGTGCTTTGATATAACGTTTAAGTTCTTAGCACTAGTCAGAATTATGCTGCTATTCCTGTTACTTCTGAGTTTTGCTCATATATCTTTTTCAGATGTTGTGTTAATGATTTCTGTTTCAGAATTTCCACAAGTTATAAAGGTCGATGCTTGCAGCCTAGTAGAATGCCCAGATGTAGAGTTTCAAAGGGAACATCTTTCCTCCAAGATATTTCTTCACACCCTACCGAACACAAGGTTTGGGTCGCAAAAGCCACTGCCTGGCATCACTATCCATAGAGCCCCCTTTAGCCCAGCCCTAACCTGTTTTGACAGGAAGTGTCATCCGATATATCTCACCATTAAAAATGCTTCCTCTGAAGACTCATTTCCCCGTAAAAATGGGTCCCAACTCCTTAGTAATGATTTAAAGATAGTGATGACAGGGTATGGGAAGCGTTTTATGGGCTGCTGTTTTCGAATTGGCATCGGACGGAGACAGCCTTTGGGATTCCTTGATTCTAAACTGCAACCTTTAACCCCTTCCACTGATCCAAAATCACTAAAAATTATAGAGGTAAAAGACTTGAGATAGACTCTTGAAAAAGAAACGGGATACGGAGATGCAAATGCCTGGGTTGAATGGATTAAATATACTGTTAAAAGCCTGAACAAAAGCAATTGCTATGCATGTGCCTCCGGTAGGGCAGTGTCTCAGGTGGTTCCCTTTCCGCTCGGGTGGGAGCGAAACAAACAGGGCATGGAATGTATGATAGCCCTATATCAGGATGAGACTGCATGGAATAATCCGAATTGTACCTCCCTGTCTTTGATGTTTGATGTTCCCTCCTTTGGAGAAACGAAAGACACAAGCTCCCCCTATATTTTCGGCTGCTATTGGAAACCACACGTCGTGTGTGCATAGACACGGTCGATCTAGCGATTTGGGGGAGCTGAGATTGTGTTCAGCAATTAAAAACGTTACTGGAGCGGAGGAAGGAAGAAACTACTCAGCTTTAAATGTTCCCCGAGCGGATCTGTGGTGGTACTGTGGAGGCAAACTACTGAGACCCACCCTACCCCCAGATTGGAAGGAGATATGTGCGATTGTACAATTGGCAATTCCATTCACCTTGGCATTTGAGGGAGAACAGATATTCGGAAGAAAGGGAAGGGATAGGAGATCGCTGTTGCCCATTTCTTTTGATGATAAGATTTATCTTGACTCAATAGGGGTCCCTAGGGGGGTGCCTGATGAGTTCAAAGCTCGTAACCAAATTGCAGCAGGCTTTGAGTCGTCCCTGTTCTGGTGGGTCACTATAAACAAGAATGTCGATTGGACAAACTACATTTATTATAACCAAGCACGATTTATTAACCATGCTAGAGATGCAGTCAAGGGGCTGGCGGAACAACTGGATGCTACCAGTCGTATGACTTGAGAAAATAGACTGGCCTTAGATATGCTCCTAGCTGAAAATGGGGGTTTTTGTGCCATGATCGGCTCTCAATGTTGCACTTTTATTCCTA
This sequence comes from Hemiscyllium ocellatum, assembly GCF_020745735.1. Taxonomy (NCBI): domain Eukaryota; kingdom Metazoa; phylum Chordata; class Chondrichthyes; order Orectolobiformes; family Hemiscylliidae; genus Hemiscyllium; species Hemiscyllium ocellatum. The sequence goes on from NC_083409.1 coordinate 11,033,442, forward strand.
ACAATACGGCCCCTGACGGCTCGGTCACCCGTGCTTTGGAGGGACTTAAGTCACTGGCAGAGGAAATAGCTGAGAATTCAGGAGTTAATACTGATTGGACTGGCTGGATAGAGCGGTGGTTCGGTAAATGGAAGGGGGTGATGGTCTCAGTAATGGTTACACTACTAGTGGTAACAGGGGTTTTAGTTGCTTTGGGCTGTTGTATAATTCCCTGTCTACGGGGCCTGATTACCCGCTTAATTGAAACGGCCCTGATGAAGGGCGACCCGCGTACAGTAGTGGGCATTCACCTCCAGACTGATGCTGATGATCCTGAGATTGATTGGGATAGAGAGGCCATGATTATGCTGCAGAAATTACAGACTGTATAAAAAGACAGGGGGAATTGATATGGGTAATGTAATTTCTGCAGTTTCACAAACACTCTCTCTCTCACGCAGGAGTCACGCATTCTCACACACACACCACACACACACTCACACACACACACACACACACACACACCACACGTACACACACACTCTCTACACACACTCACATACACATACATTCACACCACACATACACATCTATACACACACATATACACACACACATACACTCTCTCACACACACATACACACACTCTCTCACACACACACATCACACATACACACACACACACACACACACACACACACACACACACACACACACACACACCACACACATTCTTTTGGTATGGGTAAGGTAATTTCTGTATTAAAACTGAGGTTTAATAAGTAAAGGCTAATTATGAGCAACTAGGCCATATGAGAACATGAACCAGAAGTCACCTCTGTTATGTCAGGAACATGGTAACCTTGGGCAAGATAACAAGGAATGCTTTAGCTAGACACAGAGGGCAAAATACAATAGAAGCCCTTTATGACATGCAGATAAATGCTTTAAACAGCAGAATTGTTAAAAACAATATAACATTTAATTCAGCAGAATTGTTAAAATAATATAACATTTAATTAAAGAATTGGCAGAGAAAAGCGTGAAATGTTTTAACCAATGGAATTGTCATTAATGATTTTGAATGTAAGAAAAATGTATAGTGTGAGATGTTTTAACCAATGGAATTATCACTAATGTTTTTAAATGTAAAAATAATGTATAAATATTAGTGCTGTAAAATCTTCCGTCGCGATTCTTCCGAAGCCCCCTTTGGAAGACGCCCAAACTTGCAAGTTTGAAATAAACATCTGTTGCTCCATTTGTGTGTCTCGCAGCATTTCTATTTGCCACGGGAAAAGCGGTAGCCGGAGGGGATGAGGGCTGGTGCTGACAGCTTGGAGTTCGCCTCCTAGGACAGGACCTTGTGGACAGTCTCCCTTGAAGTCAAGGGTTAAAGGACAGTCCGCGGTCGGCAGAGTGTGGAGGCAGAACCCGGTTGATCTGAACAATAGCCCTAGAGTAGAATAGTTAGCCGAGTGTCAGGAACTATTCTCCGGAGATCTAGAATACCTAGACAGAAGTCACTTATAACACTTTCCCTTCTGGGACTCCCAATCCAACTTTGCTCTCAGCAGAATTCACCTTGTTCTCTTTGTCACTCTCCCTCCACATATCCCTCCCACTCTCACACTGCACCATTGTTCCTCTCTCCTTTTCCAATTTACACACTCAATTCCACTGTCCTTGCCTTCCCCAGTCTCATTCACTCCATCTTGCAATCATAGCCTCCCAATGTTACTGTCTTCCTCGAATCCTTCGGTGCTGGGGTTACAAAAGAAGATTGTTGATCTTCAGGCCAATGTTAGGGAACAGAGATTGGGACAGCGTGTCAGGCTATTGTCAGGGCAACAGTATGGAGCTTGGGCCAAACGCCATTGCTCTGGAACATAGTGGGTGTGAGAACACCAGCCGTTACTAAGGGTTAACAGGTGGACATACTGTGTTGGACACATTGTGTTGGAAATACTGTCTCTTACTCAGGGAATAGAGTGGGGATGGGTTTAAAGGCCATTTAAAGGGATCAGCTTGGTCGGTGTTCACAGGCAGGAGCTCAGTTTAAAATGTGTGAGGAGTGTGATGGTGGGTGAATGCGTAGGCATGCGAGTGTGATGGTGGGGGACTGTGCAAGGGAGTGAGCCTGATGGGAGTGAGCCTGATGGTGGGCGAGTGTGTGGGGGAGTGAGTGTGATGTTGGAGGAGTTTGCAGAGGAGTGAACAGGACAATGGGAGTGTGTGGGAGAGTGAGCGTGATGATGGGGCAGTGCATGGGGTCTGAGAATCAGGGTGGGGATGTTTGTGGGGGAGTGAGCGAAACAGTGGGGGAGAGTGTGTTTGAGTGAGTCTGATGGTGAGGCTTTGTGCAGGGTGAGTGAGCATGACAGTGGGGAATTGTGTGGTAGAGTGAGTGTGATGGTTGGCGACAGTGAGGGAGAGTGAAGGTGACGGTAGGGGAGTGTGTGGGAGAATGGGGAAGTGTGTGGGGGTAAGCGTGACGGTGGGTGTGGTGTGGGGCATTGTGTGTGTGATGGTGGTGGTGTGTGGGGGATGAGTGTGACGGTGGGGGTAGTGTGGTGCGTTGTGTGTGATGGTGGTGGAATGTGTGGGGGTGAGCGTGACTGGGGAGGTGGTGTGGGGCAGTGTGTGAGAGAGTGCTGTCGTGTGTGGGCATGAGCATGATGGTGGGGGTAGAGTGCGGCTGTGTGTGGGAGTTTGGTGGAGTGTGTGGGGGTGAGCGGGACGTTTAGGTGGTGTGGTGCAGTGTGTATGATGGTTGTGGAGTGAGTGGGCGTGAGTGACGGTGGGAGTTGTCTGGGGAAGTGTGTGAGATATTGGTGGAGTGTGTGGGTATGAGCATGATGGTGGGGATGGTGTGTTGCAGTGTGTGTGAGGGTAGTGGAGTGGGGGGGTGAGCGTCACGGTGGGGATGGTATGGGGCAGTGTGTGTGAGGGTGGAAGAGTGTGTGGGTGTGAGAGTGAGACGGTGGGAGTGGTGTGGGACAGTGTGTGGGAGGGTGGTGGAGTGTGTACGGGTGAGTGTGACTGTGAGGGCGGAGTGGGCAGTGTGTGTGGTGGTGTTGGAGTGTGCGCGGGTGAGTGAGACGGTGGGGGTAGTATGGGGAAGTGCGTGTGTGGGTGGACTGTGATCAGTGGAGCGTGATGGTGGGGGTGGTGTTGAGCAGTGTGTGTGATGATGGTGGAGTTTGTGGGGTTGAGGGTGACGGTGGGGATGGTGTGGAGCAGTGTGTGAGATGGTGGTGGAATGTGTGGGTGTGAGAGTGATGCTGAGGGTGATCTGGGGCAGTGGGTGACGGAGTTGGAGTGTTTTGGGGGTGAGCTTGATGGTGAGACTCGTGTGGGACAGTGTGTGTGATGGTGGTGGAGTGTGTAGGTATGAGAGTGATGGTGGGAGTGGTGTGGGACAGTGTGTGTGATGGTGGTGGAGTGTGTAGGTATGAGAGTGATGGTGGGAGTGGTGTGGGACAGTGTGTGTGATGGTGGTGGAGTGTGTAGGTATGAGAGTGATGGTGGGAGTGGTGTGGGACAGTGTGTGTGATGGTGGTGGAGTGCGGGGGCGAGCGTGAAGGTGAGGGTATTGTGGGACAGTGTGTGTGATGGTGGTGGAGTGTGTAGGTATGAGAGTGATGATGGGAGTGGTGTGGGACAGTGTGTGTGATGGTGGTGGAGTGTGTAGGTATGAGAGTGATGGTGGGAGTGGTGTGGGGAAGTGTGTGTGATTGTGGTGGAGTGTATAAGAATGAGTATGACGGTGGGAGTGGTCTGGGGCAGTGTGTGTGAGGGTGATGGAGTGTGGGGGCGAGCGTGACGGTGGGGGTGGTGTGGGGCAATGTGCGTGATGGTGGTGGAGTTTGTGGGGTTGAGGGTGACGGTGGGGATGGTGTGGAGCAGTGTGTGAGATGGTGGTGGAATGTGTGGGTGTGAGAGTGATGCTGAGGGTGATCTGGGGCAGTGGGTGACGGAGTTGGAGTGTTTTGGGGGTGAGCTTGATGGTGAGACTCGTGTGGGACAGTGTGTGTGATGGTGGTGGAGTGTGTAGGTATGAGAGTGATGGTGGGAGTGGTGTGGGACAGTGTGTGTGATGGTGGTGGAGTGTGTAGGTATGAGAGTGATGGTGGGAGTGGTGTGGGACAGTGTGTGTGATGGTGGTGGAGTGTGTAGGTATGAGAGTGATGGTGGGAGTGGTGTGGGACAGTGTGTGTGATGGTGGTGGAGTGCGGGGGCGAGCGTGAAGGTGAGGGTATTGTGGGACAGTGTGTGTGATGGTGGTGGAGTGTGTAGGTATGAGAGTGATGATGGGAGTGGTGTGGGACAGTGTGTGTGATGGTGGTGGAGTGTGTAGGTATGAGAGTGATGGTGGGAGTGGTGTGGGGAAGTGTGTGTGATTGTGGTGGAGTGTATAAGAATGAGTATGACGGTGGGAGTGGTCTGGGGCAGTGTGTGTGAGGGTGATGGAGTGTGGGGGCGAGCGTGACGGTGGGGGTGGTGTGGGGCAATGTGCGTGATGGTGGTGGAGTGTGTGGGGGCGTGAGCATGATGGTGGGGGTGGTGTGCCGCAGTGTGTGTGAGGGTAGTGGTGTATGTGGGTATGAGCGTGACGGTGAGGTTGGTGTGGGGCAGTGAGTGTGATGGTGGTGGAGCATGGGGATATGAGCGTGACGTTGGGGGTGTTGTGGGGCTGTGTGTGATGGAGGTGGAGTGTGTGGGTGTGAGCGTGACAGTGGGAGAGGTCTGGTGCAGTGTGTATGATGGTTGTGGGATTTGTGGGGGTGAGCGTGATGGTGAGGCTTGTGTGGGGCAGGGTGTGTGAGGGGGGAGTGTGTGGGGGTGAGCGTGAAGGTGGGTGTGGTGTGGGGCAGTGTGTGTGATGGTGGGGGAGTGTGTGGGTGTGAGCAGGACGGTGAGGGTGGTGTGGCACAATGCATGTGAGGGTGGTGGAGTGTGTGGGTGTGAGCGTGACGGTTTGGGTGGTGTGGGCCAGACTGTGTGAGGGTTGTGGAAGTGTGTGGGGCGAGCGTGACGGTGAGGTTTGTGTGGGGCAGTGTGTGTGAGGGGGGAGTGTGTGGAGGTGAGCGTGATGGTGGGTGTGGTGAGGGGCAGTGTGTGTGATGGTCGTGGAGTGTGTGGGTGTGAGTGTCACGGTGGGAGTGTGGGGAAGTGTGTGTGTGGCTATGATCATGACGGTGAGGGTGGTGTGGGGCAGTGTGTGCGACGGTGGTGGAGTGCATGGTCGTGAGCATGATGGTTAGAGTGGTGTGGGCCAGAGTGTGTGAGGGTGGTGGAAGTGTGTCGGGTGAGCGTGACACTGAGGTTGGTATGGGGCAGTGTGTGTTATGGAGGTGGAGTGTGTGGGTGTCAGCATGACGGTGAGAGTGGTGTGTGGCAGAGTGTGTGATTGTTGTGGAGTGTGTGGGGGTGAGCGTCACGGTGGGAGTGGTGTGGGGAAGTGTGTGTGGGTGATGGAGTGTGTGGCCATGATCATGACGGTGATGGCGGTGTGGGGGAGTGTCTGCGACGGTGGTGGAGTGTGTGGGTTTGAGCGTGACAGTGGGAGTGGTCGGGGCCAGAGTATGTGAGGGAGGTGGAAGTGTGTGGGGCGAGCGTGACGGTGAGGTTGGTATGGGGCGGTGTGTGTGAGGGTTGTGGAGTGTGTGGGGATGGCGGTGAGCATGATGGTGAGGGTGGTGTGGGCAATGTGTGTAATGGTGGGGGTGAGTGGGGGTGAGCGTGATGGTGGGGTTGGTGTGCCGCAGTGCGTGTGAGTGTGGTGGACTGTCTGGATATGAGCGTGACGGTGAGGGTGGTGTGGGGCAGTGTGTGCGACGGAGGTGGAGAGTGTGGGAGCGTGCATGAAGGTCGGTGTAATGTAGGGCAGTGTGTGATGGTGGTGGAGTGTGTGGGAGTGAGTGTGATGGTGTGTGTGACAGTGGCGTCGTGCGGGAGGGGGTGAGCGTGATGGTGAGGATGGTGTGGAGCAGTGTGTGTCCGTGGTGGAGTGTGTGGGTATGAGCATGATGGTGGGGTGGCGTGCCACTGTGTGTGTGAGTGTGGTGGAGTGTGGTGGTGAGCGTGACAGTGGGGGTGGTGTGGGGCAGTGTTTGTGATGGCAGTGAAGTGTGTGAGTATGAGCGTGACGGTTAGGGTTGTGTGGGACAGTGTGTGTGACGGTGGTGGTGTCTGTGTGTGTTTGCGTGAAGGTGGGAGTGTTGTGGGGCAGAGTGTGATAGAGGTGGAGTGTGTGGTGTTGAGCGTGACAGTGAGGGTGGTGTGGGACAGTGTGATTGATGGTGGTGGAGTGTGTGTGTGTGTGCATGTGTGAGCGTGACGGTGGGGGTGTGTGTGGGGCAGTGTTTGTGATGGTGCTGGAGTGTGTGGCGGTCAGAGTGACGTTGGGGCAGTGTGGTGCAGTGTGTGTGAGGATTGTGGATTGTATGGGGTGAAGTGTGATTGTGGGGGTGGTGTGGGCCAGTGTGTGTGACGGTTGTGGAGTATGTGGATGTGAACATGACGGTGCGGGGAGTGTGGGGCACTCTATGTAATGGTGGTGGAGTGTGGTGCAGTGTGTGAGGGTGGAGAATGTGGTGTGAAGTGTGACGGTGGGGGTGGTGTGGGCTAGTATGTGTGTGGTTGTGGAGGGTGTGGGGTGAAGAGTGACGGTGGGGGTGGTGTTGGGCAGTGTGTGTGACGATGGTGGAGTGTGTGTGGGTGAGCGTGACGGTGGTGGTGGTTTGGGGCAGTGCGTGTGATGGTGGTAGAGTGTGTGGGGTGAAGTGTCATGGTGGGGGTGGTGTGGGACAGTGTGTATGATGATGGTGGAGTGTGATGGTGACGGTTGTGTGGCGCAGTGTGTGTGATGGTGGTGGAGTGCGTGGACGGGACTGTGACGGTGAGGGTGGTGTGGGGCAATGTGTGTGATGGTGATAAATTATGTGGGGGTGAGCATAATGTTAAGGGTGGTGTGGAGCAGTGTAAGTGATGGTGGTGAGTGTGTTGGGGGTAAGTGTGACGGATGGGGTGGTGTGGGGCAATGTGTGCGACAGTGGTGTTGTGTGTGGGGGTGAGCGTGACGGTGAGGATGGTGTGGAGCAGTGTGTGTGTGTTAGTGGTGGAGTGTATGGGTATGAGCATGATGGTGGGGGTGGTAGGCTGCTATGTGTGTGAGTGTGGAGGAGTGTGGTGGTAAGCATGACAGTGGGGGTGGTGTGGACAGTGTTTGTGATGGCAGTGGAGTGTGTGAGTATGAACATGACAGTTAGGGTTGTGTGGGACAGAGTGTGTGACGGTGGTGGTGTCTGTGTGTCTGTGCATGACAGTGGGCGTGTTGTGGGGCAGTGTGTGATAGAGGTGGAGTGTGTGTGGGGTTGAGCGTGACAGTGAGGGTGGTGTGGGCCAGTGTGTGTGAGGGTTGTGGAGTGTGTGGATGTGAACATGACGGTGCAGGTAATGTGGGGCACTGTATGTATTGGTGGTGGTGTGTGGTGCAGTGTGTGTGAGGGTGGAGAATGTGGTGTGAAGTGTGATGGTGAGGGTGGTGTGGGGCAGCGTGCGTGATGGTGGTGGAGTGTATCTGTGTGAGCATGACGGTGGTGGTGTGGGGCAGCGTGTGTGATTGTGGTGGCATGTATGAGTGTGAGCATGATGTTGGGGTGGTGTGGGGCAGTGCGTGTGATGGTGGTGAATTGTGTGGGGGTGAGGGTGACGGTAAGGGTGGTGTAGGGCAGTGTAAATGATGGTGGTGGAGTGTGTGGGGGTGAGCATGATGGATGAGGTGGTGTGGGAGAGTGTGTGTGACGGTGGTGGACTTTGTGGGTGTGAGCGTGATAGTGAGGGTTGTGTTGGGCAGTGTGTATGAGGGTAGTGGAGTGTGTGGGTGTGAGCGTGACGGTGGGGGGTGAGTGGGGCAGTGTATGTGAGATTGATGGAGTGTATGGGGCTGCAAATGATGGTGGGGGTGTGGTATGGAGCAGTGTGTGTGATGGTGGTGGATTGTGTGGGAATGAGCATGACGGTGATTGCAGGGGTGGGATAATGTGTGTCAGGGTGGTGGAGTGCGTGGGTGTGAACGTGACAGTGTGGGTGGTGTGGAGAAGTGTGTGTGTGGGTGGTGGAGTGTGTGGCTATTATCGTGACGGTGAGGGTGGTGTAGAGCAGTGTGTGTGATGGTGGAGTGCGTGCGTGTGAGCGTGAAGGAGGTGGTGGTGTGGGGAATTGTGTGTGATGGTTGTTGAGTGTGTGGGGATGAGTGTGACAGTGAAGGTGGTGTGGGACATTGTGTGTGAGGGTGGTGGAGAGTTTGGATGTGAGCATGATGGAGTGGGTGTTGTGGGCCAGTGTGTGTGATGGTTGTGGAGTGTGTGGGGTGAAATGTGATGGTGAGGGTGGTGTGGGACAGTGTGTGTGATAGTGGTGGAGTGTGTGGGGGTGAGTGTGATGGTGACAGTTGTGTGGGGCAGTGTGTATGAGAGTGGTGGAAAGTGTGGGGGTGAGCGTGATGGTAGAGGTGTTGTGGGGCTATGTGTGTGATGGTGGTAGAGTGTGTGGGGGTTTGCGTGAGGATGGGAGTGGTGTGGGGCAGTGTGTGTGATGGTGGTCGAGTGTGTGGATGTGAGCGTTACAGTGGGAATGGTGTGCGGCATTGTGTATGATGATGGTGCAGTGTGTGGGGATGAGCGTGACGGTGGGGTTGGAGTGGGGCAGTGTGTTTCACGATGGTGGAGTGTGTGGGGGGGAGCATTACGGTGGGAGTGGTGTGGGGCAGTGTGTATGAGGGTGGTGGAGAGTGTGGGGTGAGCATGATGGTAGAGGTGTTGTGGGGCCATGTGTGTGATGGTGGTAGAGTGTGTGGAGGTTTGCGTGAGGATGGGAGAGGAGTGGGGCAGTGTGTGTGAGATGGTGGTCGAGTGTGTGGATGTGAGCGTCACAGTGGGAATGGTGTGCGGCATTGTGTATGATGATGGTGCAGTGTGTGGGGATGAGCGTGACGGTGGGGTTGGAGTGGGGCAGTGTGTTTCACGATGGTGAAGTGTGTGGGGATGAGCGTTACGGTTGGTGTGGTGTGGGGCAGTATGTGTGAGGGTGGTGGAATGTGTGGGTGTCAGCGTGACGGAACGGGTGGTGTAGGCCAGTGTGTGTGATGGTTGTGGAGTGTATGGGTGTGAGCGTGACGGAGCGGGTGGTGTGGGACAGTGTGTGAGATGGTGGTGGAATGTGTGGGCGGGAGCGTGACGGTGAGGGTGGTGTGGGGCATTGTGTGCATGATGGTTGTGGAGTGTGTGGGGGTGAGCACGACGGTGGGCGTGGTGTGGGCCAGTGTGTGCGAGGGTGGTGGAATGTGTAGGGGTGAGCGTGACGGTGGGGATGGTGTGGGGCATTGTGTGTGTGATGGTTGTGGAGTGTGTGAGGGTGAGCACGACGGTGGGGGTGAGGGTGTTTTGGGGCAGTGCGTTTGAGTGTGGTGGTGTGTGTAGGTGTCAGTATGACGGTGAGGTTGGTGTGGGGCAGTGTGAGTGATGGTCGTGGAGTATGCGGGGGGTGAGTGTGACATTGAGGGTGGTGTGTGGCTGTGTGTGTGTTAGATGGTGGTTGAGATGGTGGGTGTGAGCATGACAGTGGAGGTTGTGTGGGGCAGTGTGTGTGATGGTTGTGGAGTGTGTGAGATTGTGTGTGACGATAAGGGTGGTGTGGGGCTGTGTGTGTGATGGTTGTGGAGTGTGTGGGGGTGAGCGTGATGGTGGGGGTGGTGTGGGGTACTGTGAGTGAGCGTTGTGGAATGTGATGGGGTGAGCGTGATGGTGAGGGTGGTGTGGAGCAGTATGTGTGATGGTGGTAGAGAGTGTGGGGGTGAGCATGGCGATGGGGGTGGTGTGGGGTACTGTGAGTGAGGGAGGTGGAGTCTGGAGGAGTGAGCGTGATGGTGAAGGTAGTGTGGGGCAGTGTGAGTGATGGTGGTGAAGTGTGTGGGGGTGAACATGACGGTGGGGATGGTGTGGGGCATTGTGTGCGAGGGTGGTGGAATGTGTATGGTTGAGCGCGACCGTGAGGGTGGTGCGGGACAGTGTGTGTGAGGGTGGTGGAGTGTGTGGGGGTGATTTGTCACGATGTGTGTGAGGGTGGTGGAGTGCGTGGGGTTAAGTGTGACGGTGGAGGTGATGTGGGGCAGTGTGTGTCACGATGGTAGAGTGTGTGTCAGTGAACGTGACGGTGGGAGTGGTGTGCGGCAGTGTGTGTGATAGTGGTGTAGTGTGTGATTGTGAGTGTGACTTTGGGGGTGGTATGGGGCAACGTGTGTGATGGAGTGTATGATTGTGAGCTTGATGATGGTGATGTGTGGGGCAGTTTGTGCAATGATCATGGAATGTGTGGGGGTGAGAGTGATGGTGGGGTGGTGTGGGGCAGTGTGTGTGAGGGTGGTGGAGTGTGTGGGTGTGAGCGTGACGGTAGTGTGGGGCAGTGTGTCTTGGAGGTGGAGTGTGTGGGGTTGAGCGTGACGTTGAGGGTGGTGTGGGACAGTGTGTGTGAGGGTTATGGAGTGTGTGTGTGGATGAGTGTGGCGGTGGTGTGGTGTGGGGCAGTGTCTGTGAGGGTTGTGGAATATGAAGGGGTGAGCGTGATGGTGTGGGGGGTGTGGGGCAGTGGGTGTGATGATGGTGGTGTGTGTGGGGGTGAGCGTGACAGTGGGGGTGGTGTGGGGCAGTGTGTGCGAAGGTGGTGGAATGTGTATGGTTGAGTGTGACGGTCAGGGTGGTCTGGGGCAGTGTGTGTGGGTTGGTGGAGTATGTGGTGGTGTGCGTGACGGGGGTGGTCTGGGACAGTGTTTTTGAGGATTGTGGCGTGTCTGGGGTGCAGTGTAATGGTAGGGATGGTGTTGGCTAGTGTGTGTGTGATGGTGGATTGTGTGTGGGTGAGCGTGACGGTGGGAGTGGTGTGGGGCAGTGTATGTGATAATGGTGGAGTGTGTGGGGGTGAGCGTGACGGTGGGTGTGGTATGGGGGAGTGTGTATGATGGGGTGGAGTGTGTGGGGGTGAGCGAGAGGGTGGGGATGGTGTGAAATAGTGTGTTTGAGGGTGGTGGAGTGTTTGGGGGTGAGCGTGACGGTGGAGTGCTGTGTGGCAGTGATGTGTGATGGTTGTGGAGTGTGTGGGTGTGAGTGTGACGGTGGGGGAGGTGTGGGACAGTGTGTGTCAGGGTGGTGGAGTGTGTGAGATTGTGTGTGACAGTGGAGTGATGTGGGGCAGTGTGTGTCATGATGGTAGAGTGCGTGTGGGTGAGCATGATGGTGAGGTGGTGTGGGGCTGTGTGTGTGAGGGTGGTGGAGTGTGTGGGATTGTGCATGACGGTGAGGGTGGTGTGGGGCAGTGTGAGTGAGGGTGGTGGATTCTGGAGGGGTGAGCATGATGGTGAAGGTGGTGTTGGGCAGTATGTGTGATGGTGGTGGAGTGTGTGGGGGTGAGCGTGGTGGGGGTGGTGTGGGGCATGGGGTGCGAGGACGTTGGAATATGTAGAGTTGAGCGTGACGGTGAGGGTGGTGTGGGACAGTGAGGGTGGTGGAGTGTGTGTGGGTGAGTGTCACGGTGGTCTTGGTGTGGGGCAGTGTGTGTGATGGTTGTGGAATGCGTTGGGGTGAACGTAACTGTGTGGGTGGTGTGGGGCAGTGTGTGCGAGGGTGGTGGAATGTGTAGGGGTGAGCGTGATGGTGACGGTGCTTTTGGGCAGTGTGTGTGATGGTGGTGGAATTTGTGGGTATGAGCAGGACGGTGGGGATGGTGTGTTGCAGTGTATGTGAGGGTGGTGGAATGTGGGAGTGAGCGTGACGGTGTGGGTGGTGTTGGTCAGTGTGTGACAGTAGTGGTGTGTGGGGGTGAGAGTGATGGTGCGGTGGTGTTGGACAGTGTGTGTGATGGTGGTGGAGTGTGTGGACGGGAGCGTAACGGTGAGGGTGGTGTGGGGCAGTGTGTGTGATGGTGGTGGAATGCCTGGCTAAGAGCATGACGGTGAGAGTGGTGTGGGACAGTGTGTGTGATAGTAAGGAGTATGTGGGTTTGTGAGCGTGATGGTGAGGGTGGTGTTGGAAAAGTGTGTGATGGAGGTGGAGTGTGTGGGGATTAGCATGATGGTGAGGGTATTGTGCGACAGCGTGTGTGAGGGTAGTGGAGTGTGTGTGGGTGAGCGTGACAGTGCGGGTAGTGTGGAAAGTGTGTGTGAGGGTGGTGGAGTGAGTGGTTGTGAGCGTGACGGAGCGGGTGGTGTGGGGCAGTGTGCGTGATGCTTTTGAAATGCGTGGGGGTGAGCGTGGGGGTGAGCGTGACGGTGGTGGTGTTTTGGACCAGTGTGTGTGAGACGGTGGTGGAGTGTGTGGTTGTAAGCATGACCTTGGGGGTGGTGTGGGGCAAAATGTGAGATGGTGGTGGAGTGTGTGTTTGTGAGCGCAATGGTGGGGGTGTGTGAGGCAGTTTGTGTAATTGTGGTGGAATGTGTAGTGGTGAGAGTGATGGTGGGGTGGTGTGGGACAGTGTGTGTGGTGGGGGTGGAATGTGTGGACGGGAGCGTGAAGGTGAGGGTGGTATGCGGCAGTGTGTGTGATGGTGCTGGAGAGTGTGGGTGTGACCGTGACGGTGAGGGTAGTGTGGGACAGTGTGTGATGGAGGTGGAGTGTGTGGGGTTGAGCGTGACATTGTGGTGGTGGTGGAGTGTGTGGGGGTGAGCCTGACGGTGGGGTTGGTATGGGGAAGTGTAAGTAAGGGTTGTGGAGTGTGTAGGGGTGAACGTGATGACGAGGGTGGTGTGGGGCAGCGTGTGTGATGGTGGTGGAATGTGTGGGGGTGAGCGTGATGGTGTGGGTGGTGTGGGGCAGTGTGTGCGAGGGTGGTGTAATGTGTAGGGGTGAATATGACGGTGAGGGTGATGTTGGGCAGTGTGTGTGATGGTGGTGGATTTTGTGGATATCATCATGATGGTCAGGATGGTGAGCCACGGTGTATGTGAGGTTGGTGGAGTGTGGAAGTGAGCGTGACGGTGGGGGTGGTGTTGGTCTGTGTGTGATGGTGATGGAGTGTATGGGGGTGAGAGTGATGGTGGTGTGGTGTGGGGCAGTGTGTGTGATGGTAATGGAATGTGTGGGTAAGAACGTGACGGTGACAGTGGTGTGGGACAGTTTGTGTGATGGTTGTGGAATGTGTGGGAGTGAGCGTGACGGTGTAGGTAGTGTGGTGCAGTATGTTTGAGGATTGTGGAGTTTGTGAGGGTGAGCGTAATGGTGTGGGTGATGTGGGGCAGTGTGTTTGAGTATGGTGGTGTGTGTGGTGTCAGGATGACGGTGAGTGTGGTGTGGGGCAGTGTGAGTAATGGTAGTGGAGTGTGTGAGGGGTGAGTGTGATGGAAAGGGTGGTGTGTGGCAGTGTGTGTGTGTGAGGGTGGTGGAGTGTGTGGGGTTGTGTGGGACAGTGTGTGTGATGGTTGTGGAGTGTGTGGGTATGAACGTGACGGTTGGCCAGGTGCTGGAAAGTGTGTGTGAGGGTGGTGGAGTATGTGGTGTTAAGTGTGGCGATGGAGGTGATGTGGGGCAGTGTGTGTAACGATGTTGGAGTGTGTGTGACTGAGCGTGAAGGTGGGAATGGTATGGGACAGTGTGTGATTGTTAGGTGTATGTGGGTGTGAGCGTGATGGTGAGGGTGGGGTGGGACAGTGTGTGATAGAGGTGGAGTGTGTGGGGATGAGTGTGATGGTGAGGGAATTGTGGGATAGTGTGTGTAGGTGGTGGAACGTGAGGGTGTGAGCATGATGATAGAGGTGGTGTGGGGCAGTGTGTGTGAGGGTGGTGGCATGTATAGGTATGCGCGTGAGGGTGGGAGAGGTGTGGGGAGTGTGTGTGATGGTTGTGGAGTGAGTATGGGTGAGTGTGACGATGCGGATGGTGTGGGGCATTGTGTGTATGATGGTTGTGGAGTGTGTGGTTGTGAGCGTGATGGTGGGGATGTGTGGGGCAGTTTGTGGATTGGTGGTGGAATGTGGGGGGGAAGAGGGATGGTGGGGTGGAGTGGGGCAGTGTGTGTGAGGGTAGTGGTGTGTGTGGGTATGAGCATGACGGTGGGGATTGTGTGGAGCAGTGTGTGTGATGGTGGTGGACTGTGTGGGGGTTAGCGTGATGATGAGGCTGGTGTGAGGCAGTGCGTATTGGAGGTGGAGTGTGTGGGGTTGAGCGTGACAGTGTGGGTGGTGTGGGGCATTGTGTGTGTGATGGATGTGGAGTTTGTAGTAGTGAGCTTCATGGTGCGGGTGGTGTGGGGCACTGTGTGTGAGGGTGGTGGAAGGTATAGGCGTGAGCATGATGGTGAGGCTGATGTGGGGCAGTGCATAATGGAGGTGCAGTGTGTAGGGGTGAGCATGACGGTGGGGGTGGTGTTGATCAGTGTGTGTGATGGTGGTGGAGTGTGTGGGGGTGAGCGTTACGGTGGGGATGGTTTGGGGCAGTGTGTGTGAGAGATGTAATGGAGTGTGTGGGTGTGAGCGTGACGGTAGGGGTTGTGTGGGGCATTATCTATGATGGTTGTGACGTGTGTGGGAGTTAGCGTGACGGTGAGGGTGGTGCAGTGCAGTGTGTTTGAGGGTTGTGGAGTTTGTGAGGGTGAGCATAATGGTGAGGGTGTTGTGGGGCAGTGTGTTGAGAGTGTTGGTGTGTGTGTGTGTCAGTTTGACGATGAGGGTGATGTGGGGCAGTGTGAATGTCAGTAGTGGAGGGTGCGGGGGGGTGAGTGTGATGGTGAGGGTGGTGTGTGGCAGTGTGTGCGTGTGTGACGGTGGTGGAGTTTGTGGGTGTGAGCATGACAGTGGAGGTTGTGTGGGGCAGTGTGTGTGATGGTTGTGGAGTGTGTGGGATTGTGCGTGACGATGAGGGTAGTGTGGGGCTGTGTGTGTGAGGGTGGTGGAGTGTGTGGGTGTGAGTGTGATGGTGAGGGTGGTGTGGGGCAGTGTGTGATGGAGGGGGTGTGTGTGGGAGTGAGCATGACGGTGGAGGTGGTGTGGGACAGTGTGGGTGAGGGTGGTGAAATGTGTAGAGGTGAGCGTGATGGTGAGGGTGTTGTGGAGCAGTGTGTGATGGTGGTGGAGTGTCTGGGGTGAGCGTGACGCTGGGGGTGGTGTGAGGCAGTGTGAGTGAGGGTTGTGGAGTGTGTAGGGGTGAGCGTGATGGTGATGGTGGTGTGGGATAGTGTATGTGAGGGTGGTGGAATGTTTGGGGGTGAGCGTGATGGTGAGGGTGGTGTGGGACAGTGTGTGCGAAGTTTGTGGACTGTGTGGGGGTGAGCGTAACGGTGTGGGTGGTGTGGGGCAGTGAATGTGAGGGTGGTGGTGTGTGGGAGTGTGCGTGACAGTGGGGGTGGTGATGGGCAGTGTGTGATTGTGATGGAGTGTGTGGGGGTGAGAGTGATGGTGGGGTGGTGTGGGACAGTGTGTGTGATGGTGGTGGATTGTATGGACGGGAGCGTGACGGTCGGGGTGGTGTGGGCAGTGTGTGTGCGGCTGGTGGAGTGTGTGGTGGTGAGCGTGACAGTGGGGGCGGTGTGGGGCAGTGTGCGTGAGTGTTGTGGAGTATGGTAGGTGAAGTGTGACAGTGGGGGTGATGTGGGGCAGCATGTGTGATGGTGGTGGAGTGTGCGGGGGTGAGTATGACTGTAAGGGTGGTTTGTGGCAGTGTGTGTGGTGGTGGTGAAGTGTGTGGGGGTGAGCGTCACGGTGGACGTGAGGTGAATCAGTGTGTGTGAAGGTGGTGGAGGGTGTGGGTGTGAGTGTGACGGTGAGGATGGTGTGGGGCAGTTTGTGTCAGGATTTTGGAGTGTTTGGTATTGAGCGTGATGGTGGCGTTGGTGTGGGGCAGTGTGTGTGAGGGTGGTGGCGTGTGGGGGTATGAGCATGACAGTGGGGGTGGTATTGGTGAGCGTGTGGTGGTGATGGAATGTGTGGCTGTGAGCATGATGGTGAAGGTGGTGTGGGGCAGTGTGTGTTAGGGTGTTGGATAGTGTGGGTGTGAACGTGACGGTGAGGTGGTGTTGGACAGTGTGTGTGTGAGAGTGGTGAAGTGTGTGGGGGTGAGCATGATGGCGGGGATGGTGTGGTACAGTGTGTGTGATGGTTGTGGCATGTGTGGGGGTGAGCGTGATGGTGCAGGTGGTGTGGGGCAATGTGTGTGATTGTGGTGGAGTGTATGGGTATGAGCATGATGGTGGGGGTAGTGTGCCGCAGTGTGTATGAGGGTGGTGGTTTATGGGGGTGAGCATGACGGTGGGGGTGGTGTGGGTCAGTGTGTGTGAAGGTGGTAGTGTGTGTGTGTGTGCGCGTGACATTGAGGGTGGTGTGGGGTGGTGTGGGTGATGGTTGTGAAGTGTGTGGGTTTGAGCATGACGGTGGGGGAGGTGTGGAACACTGTGTGAGTCTGGTAGAGTGTGTGGGTGTGAAAGTGACTGTGTGGGTAGTGTGGGGCAGTGTGTGCGGGTGGTGGTGTGTGTGGATCTGAGCGTGATGCTTGGCGTGGTACGGGACAGTGTGTGTGATGGTTGAGGAGTGTGTGGGTGTGAGCGTGACGGTGAGAGTCGTTTGAGACAGTGTGTGTGCGGGTGGTGGTGTGTGTGGATCTGAGCGTGATGCTTGGCGTGGTATGGGGCAATGTGTGTGATGGTTAGGATTGAGTGAGTGTGAGCGTGATGGTGAGGGTGGTGGAGTGTGTGGATGTGAGCGTGACGGTGGTGGCGGTGTGGGGCCGTGTGTGTGTGATGGTGGTGGAGTGTATGTGGGTGAAGTGTGAGAGAGGGGTTGGCATGGGCCAGTGTGTGTGATGGTGGTGGATTGTGTGGGGGTGAGCATGACGCTGAGGATGGTGTAGGGAAGTGTGTGTGAGGGTGGTGGACTGTGTGGGTATGAGCATGAGGGAGAGAGTGGTGTGTGGCAGTGTGTGTGATGGTGGTGGAGTGAGTGTGTATGAGCATAATGGTGAGGGTGGTGTGCGGCAGTGCGTGTGAGGGTGATGGAGTGTGTGGAGGTGAGCGAGATGGCGGTGTTGGGCAATGTGTGTGATGATGGGTGGAGTGTGTGAGTGTGAGCGTGACGGTGGGGGTGGTGTGGGGCAGTGTGTGTGATGGTGGTTGTGTGTGGGGGGATGAGCGTGACGGTGGGGGTGGTGTGGGGTAGTGTGTGTGATGGAGGTGGAGTGTTTGGGGGTGAGCGTGACGGTGAGAGTAGTGTGAGGCAGTGTGTGTGAGGGTGGTGGTGTGTGTGGATCTGAGCGCGATGGTGGGCGTGGTGTTGGGCTGTGTGTGTGATGATTAGGAGTGTGTGGGGGTGAGCGTGTCGGTGGGTATGGTGTTGGGCTGTGTGTGTGAGCGTTGTGGAGTATGTGGGGTGAAGTGTCACAGTGAGGCTGGTGTGGGGAAGCATGTCTATTGGTTGTGGATTGTGTGGGAGTGAGTTTGACTGTGAAGGTGGTGCGTGGCAGTGTGTTGGCGGTGTAGTGTGTGGGGGTGAGCGTGACGGTCGGGGCGGTGTGGAGCAGAGTGTGTGAGGATTTTGGAGTGTGTGGGGGTGAGCGTGATGGTGGGGGCGGTGTGGAGCAGAGTGTGTGAGGATTTTGGAGTGTGTGGGGGCGAGCGTGATGGTGGAGGCGGTGTGGGGCAGTGTGTGTGAGAGTGATGGAGTGTGTGGGGGTGAGCGTTACCATGAGCGTGGTGTGGGGCACTGTGTGTGATGGTTGTGGAGTGTGTGGGTGTGAGCGTGACGGTAAGTGTGAGAATGGTGGAGTGTATGGGGGTGAGCAGACGGTGTGGATGGTGTGCAGCAGTGGGTGTGATGCTTTTCGAGTGTGTGGGGGTGAGCCTGACGGTGCAGGATTTGTGGGGCAGTTTGTGTGATGGTTGTCGAGTGTGTGGGGGTACGAGCGTGACAATAGGGGTGCTGTGGGGCAGTGTGTGTGAGGGTGGTGGATTGTGTCGGGGTGAGTGTGATGGTGAGGGTGGTATGGGACAGTGTGTGATGGAGGTGGAAAGTGTGGGGGTGAGCGTGACAGTGAGGGTAGTGTGGGACAGTGTGTGTGAGGGTGGTGGAGTGTGTGCGTGTGAGCGTGAGCATCAATGTGATGTGTTATCCTGGCAAACAGTTATAGGTTGTGGTTGAATGCAGGTCTGCTTCTCCTGCTGCTGTGGTCTACAGCACTACATGAATATGCAGTTTCAAGCTGCAATATCTGCAATGCAATTCTGCTGTTTTTAAAAGGTCTCATGACTATCAAACTGTACGTTATACATTGGTTCTTCGTTGCTTATGTCCACAAGAATCATCTTCAAACCATTCCAAAAAAAAGTTTGAAACTTCTGGTTTTCCTTTTATCGATCCATTATCACACTCCCCAGTTATGTTATTACCTTCTAAATATCTTGTAGCATGTTCTTTGTAATCGAGTCCAACAGATACCTGACTGCGGATGACAAGATAACTGGTCTGAAGTTCACTATTCTCCAAATTCACCCTTTCTTAAACTGTTGGATAATATTTATAACCTTTGCTTTATCCAGATTGGCTAAATGACTTTCGGGAATGTGTCAAAAAATAAAGTGAAAATCTGCTATGCAATCAACATGTCTATTGCTGATTCCTCTGAAATTCTTGTATGAAGTACATCTAGTCTGCCAGATTTATAAATACTTTTCCAGCTTTCTTTTCAAAGATGACCTCCACACTGATAAGAATGATGTTAGATTTTACTTACACAAGTCCCACGGTCATTTGGTATTCTTGAAGAATTTCTGGACATTCTTCCATGAAGATAGAAACAAAGAAATTGTTTCTTTTCCCTGCGATTTCTCTGTTCTTTGCAATAAATTATCCTGAACGCGCACCAACTGTTCCACATTTGACCTTGGTTTTATTTTTATTTCATTGATAGATGCTTTTTAGCAGTCTTTCTGTTTTTCTTTTGTTTGTGTGGATTTTCTCTTTTTGATTTTCATTTCAGTTTCTTGGTCATTCTTTGCTGGGTCCTACATTTCTCTGAATCCACTGGCTTACAGCAACACTTGGCATTTTACTAAGCTGCCTCCTTTCATCTAATAGGTAGAGAAAGGTGGGGCTGAAAGTGATTGTCGGAGAGGAGGGTGGACCAGATTGATAGGAAGGAAGGTGAACACATAGGACCGTTCAAAAGGGTGGTGCTGACTTGGAATGTTGGAGTGGGATAAGGTGGGATTAGGGGAAATGGATAAATGGGGAAATCTACTATGATCCCCTGTGGTTGGAGGGTCCCAAGGCAGAAGAGGAGGCTTTCTTCCTCCAGGCTTCTAGCGGCTCTGGTTTGGCGATGGAGCAGGTCTAGGACCTTCATGTCCTTGGCAGAGTGGGAAGGAGAGTTAAAGTGCTCAGATAGAAGGCGATGGAGTTGTTCAATGTGGCTATCCCAGAGATGTTCTATGAAATGATCCACAAATTGACCTCCTGCCTCGCCAATGTAGAGAAGGCCACATTGGGTTTAATGGATGGTTTAGATGAAGCGTTCTGTCTCCCTTCATCACCTATCACTTTCAACCCCACCTTCATCTACCTATCGGAATCCCTGCTACCTCCTCACTACCGTACCCCCTTCACAGTTATCTCTCAGCCACCTTGGCTCTCAAGTTTCATCCCTGATGAAGGACTTATGCCCGAAACATCGATTTATCTGCTCTTAGTATGCTGCCTGACTGTGCTTTTCCAACACACTCTCCGACTCTGATCTCCAGCATCTGTAGTCCCCACATTCTCCTCACACCTTCATGATTAGGTGAGCCGAGGAGTGGCAGTTGGAGTTTATTTTAAATAAATGTGAGCTGTTCCATTTTGGCAAGAAATATCAGGGCAAGACATATAGGTAGGGTTCTGTCGAAAGTTGCCAATCAAGGACAACTCCACAAAAATTTTAGAATTCCTACAATTGGGAAACAGGATTTTCAGCCCGTCGAGGCCCCACTGACCCTCTAAACAGTATCCCACTAGACAAACCCCTGCCCTATCGCTCTTAGCCTGCATTTCCCATGGCTAATCCGCCTCGCCTACACATCCCTGGGTACTGTGCACAATTTAGAATGGCCAATCTACCCTTATCTGTATATCATCATACTTTCGGAGGAAAACATAGCACCCGAGGAAGCTCACACAGACACGGGGAGAATGCACTAACCCCACACAGCCAGTCATTCATGGATGAAATTAAACCCAGGTAGCTGCCCTGTGAGGCAGCAAAGCTAGCCTTGTGGTGCAGGTTCTCCGTTACTTGAAAGTGCTGTCACAGATAGACAGCGTAGTGAAGAAGGCATTTGGTGATCTTCCCTTTATTGGTGCGTGATTTGACTCGAAGCATTTGCATGACATGCTAAATCTGTA
Source organism: Hemiscyllium ocellatum (assembly GCF_020745735.1). Lineage (NCBI taxonomy): Eukaryota > Metazoa > Chordata > Chondrichthyes > Orectolobiformes > Hemiscylliidae > Hemiscyllium > Hemiscyllium ocellatum. The sequence goes on from NC_083409.1 coordinate 11,053,831, forward strand.
CAGGACATTGGTTTGGCTACCTTTGTAATATTGCCCTTAATTCTGGTCTCCCTGCTGTCAGATAGGCGTTGTCAAACTTGAAAGGGTGCAGAAGAGATTTAAAAGAATATTGCAGGTGTTGGAGGGTCAGAAGTACAGTGAGAGTTTGAATAGACTGGGGCCATTTTCAAGTGTTGAGGCTGAGGGGGGATCTTAAAAAGGTTAATAAAATCACGAGGGGCATAGATAAGGTAAACAGTCAACGTCTTTTCCCAGGATAGATGAGTCCAAAATTAGAAGACAAAGGTTTAAGGTGAGGGGAGAAAGACTTAAAAATGGACAACAGGGACAACATTTTCACATGGAGACTGCTGTGTGTATGGATTGAACAGCCAAAATAGGTGGTGGAGGCAGGTACAGTTGCACCATTTAAAAAGCATTTGGATGCATACATGCATGGGAAGTGCAAAGAGGGAGATGCGCCAACTGCTGGCAAGGGCGACGAGATTAATTTACGATATTTGGCGGCATGGATGACCAGACCGAAGGATCTTTTTCCGTGCTGTACGTCTCTGACAGTCTATTGACTCTTTAGTGTAAAACACGGGAACAGTAGGAGGCTATTCAGATTCCAATTTATGCCAGTCGGCTTGTTTGCTCAATTACTGAGAGTCAAATACAAAATTACATAATTCAGATTTTGATGGTGTTTTGCAGAAACAGGAGAAAGGCTTTTCATCAAGAAAAGCCGTAAAGAATGTGAACAGGCCATTCAGTCTCTCACCTCCATTCCACAGGAACAGAAGGTGAGCACAGAGCTATTGGAGCCTGTTACTCAGGAGCAGAAGGAGGACATGCATTTTCACAAACTTGGGATCAGGAGGGAGTCACTCAACTGCTCGAAACTGGGACACAGAAACAGAACGCAGTCACTCAACTGTTTGAGATTGGGACACAGGAACAGGACAGTCATTCAACTGCTCAAGACTGGGACACAGGGAAAATTGGAAGCTAGTGAGGCCCAAGCATCCTATTACGCAGGAACAGGAGGAGGTTCCTCACTCCCCACCAGTATGGGAGAGAAGGGAAATTTGCTTGGAACAAACAGAAATATGAATAAATTGAATTAGTGGTCCATTCAATCCTGCCCCACCATTCACTAAGAGCACGGCTGATCAGATTGTGATTCCCTCATTCCATTTTACGGAGACTGTCCTCTCTGCAGCCTCTGCTCCATTTGTTGGTCATGTTGCAGATCCAGATGTTGTAACAATAGTCACCATGACTTATCCAGAGGGATGGGTCTAACCAGGTGAATCAAGATTTGAAGAGTCCAATCACAAGAATGAAAACCCAAAATAAAGGTATTGCCAGATATTTAGTTCTCTCACATTCGCAATCCAGCTCAAATAACCAGCCCATTTATTATACATTAAGGATGGATCAGTGTGTAAATCCGGCTAGCGTACTGCTGAATGCAACCCAGCAATATCCAAAATGGAACTCTGTGCAGCCCACACCAATGCTTGATCTATAATCATGGGAGCTGTGAAGACCTTACTGGTTCATTCATATATAATTCCAGGCTGTTGCATTGTTCGGTAACACCGCATTAGATCACTGATCAGAGTGGGGAAACATGTAACCAATGCTGGAAGTGACAGGACGTGCAGTTCCCATCTACTTACAGCCCCTAATCTCCACTATGCCTTGACAAGAGGTGCCATGGATGACAAAATCACTGCGATGGAGAGATGTAAAGGGAAACAGTTTAAATGCCAATAGTTTTGATTAAGGTGAGTATCACACCAGCATTTAAAGATCAAATAACTGAGGTAATATCCAATGAGGTCTCGTGAATAGTGCAAAGTAGTTAGAGGGGGATGGTAATGTTATAGTCATTGCACTGTAAGCCTCCAAATTAACAATGGGATTGAGAGGAAGGAATATGCAGGGAGACTGGGGAGACTTGCAGGAATAATAGGGTTGTTTTAATAGGTGACTTTAATTTTTCTAATATAGACTGGGACTTCTAGATGGTTAAGAACTTAGTTCCATATAAGTAATTTGTTAATTGTGTTCAGAAAAGTTTCCACAAGCAATATATGGAGCATCCTACTCGGGTAGGGACAAACTCAACCTATTGTTGGGGAGTAGGGCATGATAGGTGAAGGAGATCACGTGAACAGTTGTCTGAAATTTGAGTCACAGATACACAGGACAGTGAAGAAGGCTGTTGGCACACTGGCCTTCATCAGGGCATTGAGTATAGAAGTTGGGACGTTATGTGGCAATTGTACAGGATGTTGGTAAGGCTGCAGTTGGAGTATTGTGTTCAGTTTTGTTCACCTTGCTCGAGAAAGGATATTATTGACCAAGAAAGAATGTAGAAGAAATTTACAAAGATATCTCCTGGGCTAAAGGGTTGAGTTATAGGGAGATGTTGGACAGGTTAGACCTTATTTCTTCACAGAGTAGGAAATTAAGGGAGTTCTTATGGAAGTACAAACTTTATCAAATAATGAGAGGCATGCGTAGGGGTGAATACTTCAATTTTTTTTGCAAGATTGGGGAATCGAAGACTAGAGGGCATCCGCTAATGTTTGGAGAGGAACTTATTAGATTACTTACAGTGTGGAAACAGGCCATTCGGCCCAACAAGTCCACACCGACCCGCCGAAGCGTAACCCACCCAATAACCCTACATTTACCCCCCTACCTAACACTACGGACAATTTAGCATGGCCAATTCACCTGACCCGCACTTTGGAATGTGGGAGGAAACCGGAGCACACGGAGGAAACCCACGCAGACACGGGGAGAACGTGCAAACTCCACACAGTCAGTCGCCTGAGGCGGGAATTGAACCCGGATCTCTGGCGCTATGAGGCAGCAGTGCTAACCACTGTGCCACCGTGCCGTCAAAAGTAGAATCCCTACAGTGCAGAATCATCCCATTTGACCCATCAAGTCTGCATCCACCCTCCAAACAGCATCCCACCTAGACCTACCTCTCTAACCCTGCACGTCCCATGGTTACTCCACGTAAGAGCACATCTTTTGAATATTGAAAGAAACCCACACAGATATGGGGAGAATGTGCAAACTCACGCAGGCACTGCGTGCAATCGAACCCAAGTTCCTAGCATAATGAGGCAGCGGTGCTAACAAATTAGATTCCCAACAGTGTGGAAACAGGCCATTTGGCCCAACAAGTGTACACCCACTCTCCGAAGAGTATCTCACCCAGACCCATTTCCCTCTGACTAATGCAGCTAACATTATGGGACAACTTAGCATGGCCAATCCACCTGACCTGTACATCTTTGGACTGCGGGAGGAAACCCACTCAGGCACGTGGAGAATGTGCAAACTCCACTCAGACAATCACTCAAAGCTGGAATCGAACCTGGGACCCTGGAGCTGTGAGGCCGCAGTACTAACCACTGAGCCACTATGATGCCTGATGTATTACACATAAGAGGAAGGAGTAGAAATGTACGTTTTTCAAATCACACACAATTCAAACCATGCTGAGGCCATTCAGCCCTTCAAATGTGCTCTAGCATTTAATAAGGTCTCTGCTGATCTGATGGTTTTCTCAGCTCCATGTTAGAGGAATTTGCAGTGATTCAACCCACTGGGTTCCTGTCACTGACCAGACAGCACTCAGGCACTTCTATCCCGGTTCTTTTGAAGTGCCTGTTTGAGGGCATTTCCCATGGGGACAGGCACTCCTAGCAATATATTCCAACATCTTTATACTTTCATGCAACGGTCAGTGTGCTTTACACAGACCAAACAAAAATCTAAACTTTGTGGTTATAGGTATCCAATCACACTTAGTAATTCTGGTTATTTCACTTGACTCACCTTACTGATATTAAACCAAAAACAGCTTCTAAACACGTCTTGTTATAAAATACACTTTCGAGCAGAGAATGTTTATACCCTCAGCCGTTATCTTGACCGTTATCTGGATTGTGCCACTTTCCTTGTTATGAATGTTTCTCTTACCCTTTGTCTGTGACTGTCTGTAACAGTTACACCGTCTCCCACTCAGATGGACAGACGGCTGGTTTATGATGCAGAGGGAGGCCAACAGCGCAGGTTCAGTTTCTTACGCTGACAGAGGTTACCATGAAGGGGACGCTCTCAACCTCACCCCATCACCCGAGGTGTGGTGACCCTCGTAGTAAACCACCATGAGCTGCCTCTCTAATGAGCTTCATTTGTGACTCTATTCTATCAATGCTAGCATTTTAATTGTAAAAAATATTTTTATTGATAAAGAGATTTTTTAATATTATAATAAACCAATAATAACAATTCAAATAACTGAAAAAATACATCCAATTGCATATACATACAAAACAAGTTAAAACACTAATCAGACAGAAGAAAAACAAAACTAAGCAATAAATACTGAATAAATAATGATAGCTCTCGTTCAACAAGAGCATTAACTGATACATTTTTTTAATGTTTATAGTTCTTCATCTCTGAATATTAGATTCATTAGACAATATCGCTATGGCTGTATAAAAGCCCTTCTTAGAGTGGCAGATAAGCCTGTATTGTGGTATTCCAAAAAGGGCTTCCATGTCTCATATAGATCTCTGTATTTTTAGTGCACCCTGCTAGTGAGAACGTCCAAACGGATATTCTCCATGAAGGGCTTATGACGACCCAACACACCCGGAGTGAGTGAGTGAGTGAGGTGTGTGTGTGTGTGTGTGTCAGACATCCAACACAACAGAATATTTTTCCTATAACGGAAAGTAAGGATTTTTTTCCCCCAAGTGCATCTGTGTAAACAGCACTTGGCAGGCTCAGGAAAGAAGAGACCAGGTCCATCTCCAATTCAGTCACCAAGACCCACTCTATCACACGTGATACAATGCTCCAAAATAGATGAAGCCTGCAACAGGACCACAAGCAATGAGTAAGAGTGCCTGTAGTCATTCTGCATTTAGGACATGCTGAAGACAATCACAATTTGTATTTTGAGAGACAATCTGGGGTCAGATAGACCCTATGAAGAATTTTCAACTGCATGGAATGGGTCCTATTACAGATCAAAATCCTTCGATCATTTTCACAAATGTCCTCCCATGTCTCCGAGGTGTTCTGAACCCACAACGCTCTCTCGCAAAGCTGCACAGTCTCGTCTGAGGGGACACTCTCCAACTAATGATAAAGGGTACTGACAGAGAGTGTATTCTAAGCAATAAGCACCATTTACTCCATAAATGTTGTCATTTTGTCTAAGACCAGTAGACTAATAAGGGTTCACTTTGTCAGGGAAGGTTCAATATTTAACCATATTGGCGCCGAGTCATCAGTGGCCCAGACACTAACATAGGTAATAAAGAGCTTAATTGATAGCTTTTAATCTGTTAGATCTACTCCCCACAATCGGTGGGGTAGTTGCAATTTAGTTAGCTTGATAAAGAGTCGCTTATGGTGCCAAATAAAAGAGCTAAACCAGCCATTAAGACTCCTAAATATCTGTATGGGAAACATCAAAGGAAGCATTCACACGGGGTATAGCAAATAAGGAAGTACATTCATTTTAAGAACAGCTATCCGACCTAGCCATGATATTGGAAGTATATCCCAGCTTTGAAGGTCTTGTTAATTTTGGTCAAACAAATGGAAATAGTTCACATTAAATAAATGATCAAAGACTAATGTAATGAATATACAGAAATAGGGAAACCACCCTCGTGACCATTTAAAAGGAAACCAGGATTTGCCTTCAACATCAGGTATTTCCGAGACCTCCAAAAGGCATGGCCACAAGCTTTGTAAACTTAATCTTATATTGACAAAAGGCGACAAGTGAACTAATGCAGTGCATCGCGTGAGCTGCCGAAACTGTGGGATTTGACACAAGAAATAAGGCCCTCACCTGCATGCAACATTATCTTATGTGACTTCTATCTTACTTCTGTTGCCGTAATATTCCCAATAGTGTTGGATGCCACCATATCTAAGATTGTTGCAAGGATGGGGAAGAGATCAACCCTCATGTGGCATTTGTGCGGGTTAAAGAAGAAAATAAGATCCCTACTTGTGATGTAGATCTACCTCCAGACATCCACCAGCTCTAGTTCTGCACACAAATCCACTAATTGCTTACATTATAACGAGGGTATTGGGGGACCTTTGGACATTTTGTCCACCATGGGTCCATAAAACAGTTGAACTCTCTTTTTACGATAATATGCCACAATGCAAGATAACTTAATTTGGAAAATGCATCTACCAGGATTTTAATAGTGTGCACCGGGGAGCATTAAATATTCAAAATACTATATTATTTCCCATAGTTCAAGACTTTTGGGATGATGGTCCTTCCATGAATGTTAAATACAATCTAGTAATTTAAATGGAAGATTCTTCATCACCAGTATGGCTTCTCCCCTACACCTTGTATTAAAAGACGAGAAATAAACCCGATCAAACCCGCCCGGCTGTAACGTCAAATGTTCCTTGTCATCAAGGTGCAGTCCTTGTAATAGCACAACATCCACCCTCTCTTTTTGAAGACTAGAAAGTACATTTTCCTCTTGACTGGTAGATGGCTTCCCTTAATGTTCCAGGTACAAAATTTAAGCACATCATTATCCATAACGCACTGTAGCAACATTTCAACTCTAGAGTTTCACATCGAATTGCACATTGCTGATCATTAATGAAAAATGGACTCATTGAGCCTAAAAACCATACAAACTAAACCTCCTACTGCTAACACGCTCTCAAAACTTGCCAAAGCTAAACACATTAAAAAAACACAGAGAATGAAATAAATCCAAAACGCCAATGACACTCAATTGGGGAATTTACCCCCACCCCCATCACCCACTATGGACGCTTACATACCTCAAAACTTTATCTTGTGTCCACTATCAATATGGAATCCAGGGCAATTAACAACAAAAATCAGGTTTGAACTGCCCTTCGGTCGGCACTTAGTCAACACAACTACCTTTGTAACTCCCTCCACCTTAAGCTGTACTCCTGGCACAAACAAAGAAAGAAAAAAAAGTAGCAATATTAATGAAGAAGTTAAAAATGAGTACTCTACCCATTTCTGGCTATAATTTAACACTGATTAATAGCAGAAAAATCCAACAAAATTTCTTCAAGAGAGAAACATGATTATCTAAATATCCAGCTTAATTTAAAATGTCCACAAAGTTTTTGCTTTCTCTGGAGAGTCGGACGAGTTCGTGGATCCATTGAGAGCGATACGGAGGACCGCTGGGTACTGGAAGGAATATTGAATCCTGAGTTCCCTTACTCTTCTCTTGATATCACCAAAATATTTTCTTCCCTGAATCACCGTCGCTGAAAAGAACATAATCCTGGAGCTCTTGTGAATTAAACCCATCGGATCTTTCCCCTGGCTCCAAGCTTCCATCAGTCTTTGTTTGTCCCCATAACTATGTAATCGAACAAGGACAGGATGAAGGCGTTGGTCTGAGTCTGAGTCTGACTTCCTCGCGGTAATCCAATGAACTTTTTCACTCTTCACCCGTCCCTCTTCAGTTTTGAAGTGAAGGAATCGCTGTAGCCAGTTCTTGAAAAAAACTCACCGGCTGACCACCTTCTGTCCGCTCCAGCAAAGCAATGATATGAATATTCTTTATCCTACCCCTGATCTCGAGGTCGTCATCTTGTTCAGTTAAGGTGCAGACCTGTTTTTCAATGGCGTGTATCCTCTTCTGAGGGGAATCGGTCATGGTCTTTGACGCTGTAGTTCGGCGCTTGGCATCGTCTGTTCTGTTTCCAAGACTGTCAAGTTGCTGCTCATGTTTTGGGAGCCACGGCTGAGAGCGGTTCGGGTGAACTATTCTTCAATCATAGCTTCAATCATTTCACGTAACTTGATGAACTCAGTGACCAAGGCCTGGTGAGATAATTGGGTCCATCGAACGAGCAGAGTGGGTTGCAGCTATAGCTTCAGGCATGCTCAATGCTTCTGACGGGTGCATAACTTGTTGGGGCTTACTCGATACTTTCTCCATGTTTGGTCATTTCCCTTTGACAAATCGGGATTGGTAAAGATTCTATCGATCTTTTCGTGTTGAATTTTAAGTAAATGCTGGGATGGGGTGGATTAGAGAACCACTTTGCCCGCGTGTTGATGCAGAGATGAGCAAGGCAGATCTTCTGGATCGCCGCCATTTTGGATTGATCCTTAACATTTTATTGATATTATCATTTCATTTTGCATTATATTCCTGGAGGTTCTGAAGCCGTGTTATTTGATACGACTGTCTGCATTCTTCCCCCCCATTCCCCCACCACCCCCCCCCCCCCCCACACACACACTGCACATTGCTGTCCATTCCTCGATAATCCTTGGTTCTGTTGTTATTTATGAACCTTCCATCTGTGCCTCAAAAATATTCAATGTCTCTGTCTACAATGCTCTGTGGGGAAGAGTGTTCCAAAGACTCACAGCACTTTGAGAAAACAATTTTCAACATTATTATCTGAATGAGATTAGTTTTTTTTTGTGTCTCCTTATCTGAGAAAGGATATAATTACATTGGAACCAGTTCAGAGATATTTCATTTCACGTTTTCCTGGGGTGAAGGGCTTATATTATGAAAGCTTTAACAGGTTACTCTTGGAATGAGAATGAAACATACGAAACCTTGATAAGAGTGGATTAGGTATGTACCCACTGAGTGTTTATATAGTCCAAATTTATTGGCATTGTCATAGAACCTCTCCAGTGTGGAGGTAAGACATTCTATCCATTACGTACATTCTGACCCACCAAACAGCATCTCACCTGGATGTGCCCCCCACCCCCAACCTTATCCATGTAACCCTGCATTTCCCATAACTAACCCACCTAACCTATGCATACCCGGGCACTATGGGCAAACCACTATAAACTGCACACCTTTGGACTGTGTCAGGAAATGGGATCACTGGGAGGAAACCCAAACAGGCATGGGGAGAATGCTCTGACTCCACATAGAGATTGGAATTGAACCCAGCTCCTTGGTGATGTGAGGCAGCAGTGCTACCCACAGATCCAACATACTCCTCTGTTAGTTCTGTTAGCAACTTGTGGCTGACTAAAGAAATCTGCCTGACTTCTTCTTATCACCGGACCTGACCCAGTCTGAGACCTTTATCATCGGCCATATCACCAACCTGGTTACGTTTAAAATTTGTTGTGAGCAGTGGAAGAGTGGGACTAGAAAAGGAAATGGTGACACCCTCCATCCTCAGTCTCATGGACTGAGAAAAAAAATCGCAAATTGGGAATTCATTCCAGTGGGAATTCTCTTTCTCAGAAGCTTGGAATGGCTGCAACTTTATATTATATCGAGGCTGGCTTCGGCTGATTTTCCATAGACAGGTGTATCAGGGATAATGGTGCATGGAGAGAAAAGTGCAGCTGGGACCACAATGAGATGAGCCACGACTTCATTTACTGGTGGAGTAGTGTCAAAAGGCCGAATTACCCCCTCGTGCCCCTCAGCCCTATGTTCAGATGTTCCATTCAGCCCTTCGGACCTGCTACACATGGGCAGATCAAGGCCACTCCGATGGTTAGGTGCAGTTTTGGAAATGTACTTGGAAAATCCAGGCTGGGTCAGGAAGTGACACTCACCCCCAACCCCTCTCCGCAACGTCTGCTCCAGATGTGGGTCGTGTTACAGACCCAGATTTCCTGTGAATACAGCCCCTATACCCCACCCAGCGTTAACTCAAGCAAATCCTCTGCTCAGCCGAATGTAGTATTACACAACACAACTTCCGTGAAAATAACCAGTTACTTTGTAAAAGCATAACATGTGAAATTAATAAACAGGATCAAGAGTGGGCTATTCGGCCCCTCAGGATTGCCCTGCCATTTAATACGAACATGGCTGATCTACTCCAGGTCTAAATCCACGTTCTTGCCTACTCCTTGTATGCCTCCACACCTCTCTGGGTTAGGGGATTCCAGACAATCACTACCTTCTGAGAAAAGACATCACTTTGCATCTCAGATAGAAATCGATGTCCCATATTCGGTATCTAATGTCCTCGAGTTCGAGACTCCACTCAGAATGGTAACAACTTCTCAACATCTACCTTCTTAAGTCCCTTCTGTGTCTTGTATTTTTCAGCAGTACCACTCCTCATTCATTTAAACCTCAATGAATAATCGCCTCACCATTTTAGAGATTCTCAATAACACAGCCCTTTCATCCCTGGAAACCGGCTAATGAACCAACCTAGTTACTTGTTGCATCAGCATGCCGACTTTATGTTTCGTACACAGGAACACTCCAATCCCTTTGTACTGTTCTTTTTCTGGAAGTCCTCTTCATTACATAACAGCCTGCCTTTTGATTCTCAGTGCCATTCTCAAACTTGGATATATATTGTACTCAGCTCCCTCCTTCAGACTATCAGTATAGAGTGTAAATACCTGATGCCATCGGACTGCTAGCTGTGGTCCTCCAGCAGATATACCTTTATCATAAAGATCCATTAATCCCGACTCTCCGATTTCTATATGTTAAGCAATCATCATCACATGCTAATACATTCTCCATCATCCTACGAGCTTCTGTCTTGTGTAAGTACATTTATTTTGTAATACCTTGTGGAAAAACTCTGGAAAGCCTGGTGTCTAACAGATCCCCTTTATCAAGTCCGCTTGTTACATTCTCAGACATCTCCAGAAATACTTTGTATGATTTTACACGGCAAAATATAATTTCCCATTCACCAAACCACTCTGAACCTGCGTGAAGCATTTCTAAGTTTCCATGTTAGCCAGGTTTTCCAAACTAAACTAGTCCCATCTGCTTTCATTTGGTCCATAGGCCTCTAAATGTTTCCCATTCATATGTTTGTCCAAATGACTTAAATGTTGTAGCTGTAGTGACATCTACCACTCTTCCTCTGGCAGCTCATTCCATTACACCACCCCGTGTAAAAACACTTCCCCTGCATCCCTTGTAAATTTTCCCACTTTCACTTTAAACCTATGTCTTCTACGGCTGAACTCCCCCATCCTGTGGAAAAGACCTTGGTTATTCACCCTGTCTATACTTCTCATGGTTTTATAAATTTCTATAATCTCATCCCTCAACCTTCTACACCTCATCCAATACTAACTTCAAGAACAAGCATTTAGAGATAAGTATTACAAATTTGAAACTATAGTAAACTTGACAGGTAAACAATACTCAGCTAAAATTTCAAACTGAGTTGTTTTTTTCTCCCTATTACAATACTAAGGCAGCATGAAACGCTTACCAGTGCCAATAAGAACTCAAGCACCTGATATTCTTTGTCTAAAGGAGGTGATGATCTCGACAGTGAAAACGTATTTATGGCCAGATCTTTATAATGCCACATAGTCAACATGTGTGAGTGCGTCTTCTTTATCTTGCACTCAATAGAGAGAACCCCTTTCCCCATTCACACCTTAATTTAAACCGATTTTATCTAATCACCCCGTTCACCAGTGCTAAAAGCCAGTTGTTTATCTTTGCCACGCCCTTTTTTCCCTGTCACCCATCTCCCACCTCTGGCAATGTACTGTAAAGCCAAGTTTCTAATGCTTTTCAGTTGCGAAGATGTGTCACACTGGGCTTGAAATTCTAACGCTGTTTCACTGTCCCTGCAGATGCTGACAGACCTGCTGAGTTTCTCCAGAAATGAATACGCACAGAACAAATTTTCACAAAACAAATAACTATGGATACTGGTAATAAAAATAACAAAATTGCTTGAGAAACTGGGAGCTTTGGAGAGGGTCACTGGACCTGAAAGTTTAACACTGCATTCATTCCAGAAGATGCTGCAACATCTTCAGCAATTCCTATATTTGGACAATTTCCAAAGAAGTATGTCAAAGATGCTCAAACATCCTGTCCAACATGAAGTGCCATACACTGGAAACTGAACAGTACTGCATGGTGCACAAGTTTCTTCACTCTGAAACTACATAAGTCTGGCATTACTGACACTACAGAGCTCGTAACCATGGTCAGGGACAAAAACAGAGGGAAACACATTCGCTTCAAATACAGAAGTTGACATTGTGGAAGAGAAACTATTTAGATCATTACTTTAAATGGATTGAGTTAAAGCAACGGATTAGAGGCGTGACACCAGGGAGAGGCCCTCAGCAGAATGAGAATATGAAAATGCAAGTGTTACCGCATCAGAAACCAGGTTAGGTACAGAATACAGGGCTAACGGATCCGAGTGTGAACTGGGGGACAGTCAGGAGAATTGAATTGTAGATATTGCAACTCAAACTAGGTTATCATTTGATGCTGTAGACCACAGAAGTAGCAGAAACAGAATTGTATTCAACGACAATCTGTATCATTCTCCCGACGATAATTCACCAGTCTACCATTACCATCAACCCAGTCCATGGTTCAGTGATGAGTGTGGATGAAAATGCCAGGGTCGGAATCACATGGACCTAAACCTGTTGACAACCCGTTAAAGCTAACACACTGAACTGGTTAAATTCCGACCAGCAAAACTATTGTCTGATGAAGAGGGGAAATGATCCCAAGACTAACAGATCAGGTCTAAGCTCTGTCGTCCTGCCAAATACAAACATAAATGTCGATGGATTAATAAACAATTTACTGGCAGAAAGGACTCCACAAATATCTTCATCCTAAATATCGGAACAACTCTGTACATCAGTGAAAAAAGTCAAAGATGTGGTGTCTGCACTATTCTCAGCCAGATGTGTTGAGTGAATGATCCACCTCGCATGCATCATGATGCCCATAGGATCACAGATGCCAGTCTTCAAGCAATTTGATTTGCTGTACGGTCATGAGGAAATAGCTGAACACTATAGATATGACAAAGACAATGGGCCCTGACCCCATTCCTGCAATAGGACTGAAGACTTGTGCTGCACAGCAAGCCGTGTCCCTGGGGAAGCTGTTTCATTCCAGCTCCAACTCTGACATCTCCCTGGCTTTCCTTTCATTATGAATAGTGAAGATATAAGGCACCAACATAGATCCATGTGGAATATCACAACCATACCTTTCCAATTAGAATATCTCTTATTATCTGCACAGATGTCTCTTGTTCAAATCAAATTCCTCCGCAAGCTCCACTTGTCTTTTGCATCTTATTACCCCCACCTTTCATGTACAGTAGAAAGTTGTAAATTTAGGAACATTCTTAGCAGTCAACTTTAGCTTGTGTTTACCTGGCTAGGTAAGCAAGGAATCCCAGTAAATATTAATCTCTGTCTTCATTACATGGTAGCTTGATTGCAAAGATTAACAATGCAAAAAATTTATTCCTTTTCAAGATTTATGAACTCTGGGCACATTGTTAGTGAGTGGCACTTATCTTTAAAAAAAAAGCCCCTGCCCAACACTTGCCTAATACTCCTTGGCCCATCTGTTTCTCATCCTCGACATCTGAATCTTATAGCAAGATACGTAGAACATGGAGAGGAGCAACTATTCTAAGTAATGAGATCCCACAAGCTGGCATCACCACTCACCCTTGGCTAACCCATGGGAGAACTCACTTTTACAGCTATTGAAGCCGATTGATCCTGCATTATGTCCTCTTCGGAATCTTCCTGCTGGCTGCGATTCTTCCCCATATTAAAGCAACGATGCTTCTCTGGTGGCAGAAAGAGATGGAAGGTTTCTCTTCAATCTCATCTTCAGTCATTGACTCATCGAACTGAAGGGAGTATTCAGTGGCAACAGAATCAGAGTCTGGAGAGAAAATAAATGATTTACATTGTTCTTTGTTATTTTCCATTGCTCACTGAAAGATTTAGAACTTGAACACGAAGTTAAAGGCTAAGCTAGAATCCTTGGATTAGTTATCTGCTCTTGGAGCAGAGTTGGGTTACAATTGTCAATTCAACACAACTGTTATGTTGAATCGCACATTGTTTAAGGGGACATGTGGAAGTTTCTGTCTGCACAATCACAGATCCAAGGGGAACACAAGAAAGTTGGATTGAATAGCTTAAGCATATGACTGAATAAAGGAATCTTGAAATAAATCAGTGCAAGACATGTTATTGTTTGACCCACATATCCTTTGGGTATGGAAGGAGTGGTTACGTGACAATTGATTTGGTTGATTTGAATCACCGAACTGAAGAGACACCATTCCCCATTTAAGTCATGAGATCAGTTGAAGGACAAAACATCATTTAGATTTGATGAAGTCTGTTTTTTTCCCACTTGTCGCTCATTGAATGGGCTTCTTCCTCTCGGGGAACTGTGGGCTGTTGTGCGCGGTCATGGCTAGCGATTTACTGTCCCCCGTTGCACTCTCTCACACAGACACGGGGAGATGCTCTCAGGCAGCAGTGCTGACCACTGCGCCAACATGCCACCCCAAAGAGAGTCCGCTGCAAAAAAACTTATCTGGCTAGAAAGGAAAATGATCCACAGTCCATTGTGTTTATCAAGGAGAGAACTGGCAAGATTACTTGTGAACTGAGGAAGATCAATGCCAGATTCCGGGAGCTCTATGCAAAGTTATACTGGTCAGAGGGCTGTGAGGATAGAAAAGTGAGAATGGAATCCTTTTTTGAAAACATGGACCTCCCTGGTATAAACGCATGTCAGGCCTCCCTTTTAAATGTACCTCTGACAGTACAGAAGGTGCAAGAGGCAGTAAGGCAGCTCCAAGGTGGTCAGGCACCTGGTCCAGACGGATTCCCATGTGGATTTTACAAGTACTTCAGACACATGTCAGCTGAACCACTGCTGGAGCTGTATAATCATTCGTATGGCCAGGACTGTCTTCTGCTCTCGCTTACAGAGGCTAATATCTCCCTTACTTTAAAGATAGGGAAAGACCCTGAGGATTGTGCATTGTTGAATGTGGATTTTAAAATTCTATCAAAGGTGTTAGTTCTGAGACTGGAGAAGGTGCTGCCTGTTATTATAAAAGAGGAGCAGACGGGTTTTATCAAGGACTGCAGCTCCTCCAACAACATCGGGCGGGTATTGCACACAGTGCAACTATGTCAGCAGAAAATGGTTCCGGGTTTGGTGGTCTCCCTGGAGGCAGAAAAGGCTTTTGATCAGGTGGAACGGTCGTATCTCTTTGCTGTTCCAGATCGTTTTGGTCTGGAAGGGGCCTTTGCCAGGTGGGTGGCAGTGTTATATAAAGACCCCAAGGTGGCAGTTATCACAAATGGAGTTAAATCGAGCAATTTTTGTGTGGAGAAGAGCAGCCAACAGGGATATTCCCCTGTTACTGCTACTGTTTACCTTTGTACTTGAAGCACTGGCGGAGGCTGTCCAAAAAGACCCTGAAACAATAGCAACGAAGGTGGGAATTGAGGAACAAAAATCACTCTCTATGCAGAAGATGAGAGAGAAAAAGATCTTGACTATTTACACTATCCATGCCCCTTCTTGATTGTATAAACCTCTACAAACACGCTTCAGTCTCCAATGCTCCGTGGGAAAAATGCTTCAGCCTATTCAGCCTCTCCCTGGAACTCAATCCCAGCAACATCCTTGTAAATCTTTTCTGCAACCTCTCAAGTTTAACATCCTCCCTGTAGAACGGCGATCAGAACTGTATGCCGTATTCTAGAAGTGGCCTCACTAATGTCCTGTACAGCTGCAATGTAACTCTTCAACCACTACAGGCAATGTTCTGACCGATGAAAGCAAGCATGCCAAATGTCTTCTTCACCACCCTTTCTACCTGCAACTCCACTTTCAAGAAACTATGCACCTGTGTCCCGCGGTCCTTTTGTTCAGCAACACACGAAGGGCCTGACCATTACTTGTATAAGTTAGCGATTGGATAGAGAATTTTAAAAATGAGTTTTGACAGAGAACTTTAAAAACGAAGGTGCTTGAACTACATGGAGGGAGAAATGTTTTCACTTGCGTAACTTACCTGAATAGGAAGTTGACATCAATGGATCAAATCATTCAAAACAAAACATTCTTCCCTGAGAAACGTAACTACATGAAACTTGGTATTACTAGGATTGCTTTAGTTGAATAGCATGAATGTATTTAAGTGGAAATTGGATAAGTACCTCTGGGAGATACATATAGAACGATGCACTGATGAGATGAGACAAGATGGAAGTAGACTTGTGTGGAGACGAGTCTGTTGGGCCAAAAGGCACTTTTCTCTGCTGTAAGGTCTCTGTAAAAGTACTGGTCTCCTTAACTCAAGAACCATTTAATCACCAACTAATTTGGACAAAAGGGGACCCACTAGGGTATAAAAGAGAAATACAAGGGGCATCCCTTCATAAGGTCACACAATTAACATCCATTACTGAAAGCACTTCTGCAGAATCAACGGTTTAATCTTCAGCTTCTCAGTAGCAGTGGAGTACAGACTTTTAATCTGCGATTTGGTGGAGGTTGAGCTGGCAACAGCAAGATCTTTACTGGGTTCAGCTTCGGTCTTCTTCATAAATTCACCATACGACAAAGAAACATGGAGAGAAAGTGAAATCAAACATTGGGATTTAGAGAAGTACACATGACACTACTTTGCCAACTGCATTGAATTCAATGTACTTCTGAATTTTTTAAAACTTCTGTGGCAACTAAGGAATAATAGACCTTGATATTTAGCAAACTACTGCAGTAAGGACCCAAGTTTTCAATTCAATCAGAAAGTTGAAACACTTTCTGGATGTATGCAGGATAGCCAGACAGGTCAGCCAAAGACAGAAAAAGTATTTGTCATTTGAATTAATAGAAAATTCAGATGTAGGATGCAGTGTTCATAATCATGATGCAATGGTACAACACAAAACTGAACAGTCGCTAAACTGAAGCACTTACCAAAATATGGTCCACCCAATCACGTTTTATCCTGTCAGATGTCTTCATCTTCTGCCAATCTGTCTTCTGATATTGCTCTTGGTAGAATCCAAATCATTTCTAATGATTTTATGAAGTTACGATCTGTACATAGAAGCACAGGAGAAATGGTAGTTGTTGCGCACACCCTAAATACACAGACAAAACAACAATCCATTATCCTTCCCCAAAACTGCTTAGTGAAGCCTTTGACTCTTGGGCCTTTGGACTCTTCCACATTCTAAATGATGCAAAATTGGATGAAACTCAAAGCATGTTCTAAGAACAAAAATCTACAGAATGCTTGAAAACATAATTATAATTGAAGTGAACAAAATCAGTGAGAGCCAAAAGCATATTCAAAGCAACTTTTAGGGAATATGCAATACTCCCAGACTGATAGAAGGTTTGACATTTTACTTTGCCGCAGACCTATACTGAGAAATGATTAAATATTCACCTAACGATTCTCTGCATTACATGGTTCAGCACTTTGCCAACAGCATCTTCTAAGAGGTCTTTGCTCAGGCAAATTCCAAATATGTTCCGCCTTTATACTAGACTGTGGGTAGATAACTCAAGATCTGCGCTGTGGGAAGTCTCACCATAAACATTGGGGCTGACGTGGATTCGTACAGCGGACCCAGCATTTCAGGAAGGTCATATCATTCTCAGTTTAACAGATGAGTTCATCTTAACTTCAGTTCCTGAAGTTAAGAGTGAGATGAAGTCATACATTGAGTGGATAAGAAAAGGAACTACACCTGAAATTGTAAGATCCTAATCAGATCAGAGAAAAATGCCACAAAGTATTCAAACATACAGGCCATTTAATGTGACAGATATGATCTTAAAATAAACCTGGCTCTTTCAAGTGCACACAAGCAATTTAAGCCATCTTAAGTTTCATAAGATCTTAGAATATTTTGGTCAATTTTGGGAACCTCAACACAGTACAAATTCAGATCGAGAAGTTCAACCTTTAAGGCTTTCTTCATCTGAAAATTATGGAGTGAACTGTGGCAGATAAGATTCAGAAGAGTTTTAAGAAGATGATTAATAATCATATAGTACATTATCAACCAATGGAAAAACAGTGATGATACAGAAGAATTCAAAAAAATGAGTGACTGGAAGAGACACCATATATTATGTAAATAGAAATAGAAAATATAGGTTCTCAGAGTTGTCAAAGTTGTTACAGATGGGATTTAATGAATAACAGGATGATGCTAAATTAATAATGAGAGAGTACAAACAGTGGAGGAGAATGTGGTTTGGACTTTTAGGGAACGGGCAAAATGGTAAATTGAATTCAATGCGGTCATCAGATTGTTTTTTAACATACACTGTTATACATAGCACCAATCAGAGCTGCTGTGGAGCACTATTAACCCATACCTTTCCTGTTTAACTGAGAAAAAATAATTGTGTTCAAATGCAAAAGCTGGATCTCACCTCACAAAAAACTCTTTTGCTCACACTCTCTACATCTTTCCATTTATTATTCTCAAGATAGTCTGGGGGTATTTGTAGATCTCCTGGATCATGGAGAAGTTACTGCAACTTCCTCAGCTGCTGCATGAACCATCTTCTCAAACTCTAAAGCATCATGATGGACAGCAAAATGACGTTTCCTTTGGATTTTTAGAGACACGTCCTTCGTAGACTGGGCCTCTTGCACTGGCTGTTGCACTTTGCTACAGCACAGTCCAAAGTCCTCATCAAACCAATCTTGGTCACCTACCAGGTCATCGAGCATCTCACGATTCAATTCCAACTCTGCCAGGCGTTTGGCCAATTCTTCCTGCCCACTTGTGCCAAACATCAGGCCGCCTTGTTGCAAAGTACACAAGCTGTTGGTCAATCTAGAAACTGAAGGTCAGGAACAAAAGTGATGAATTTAATTTCAAAACATTAATGAACAATTCATGGTTTTAATAAACTGTGAAATAAAAACATGAAAATGGTAGACAAACAAACGAGAACCTTCTTTTTATATCTCAGAGTATGTCTGACAAGTTAGACACAGGCTGGAATTCATTTTATAGGTAAACACAAATATCGACAAATCAGAAGAGCATATGTCAGTTTAGTCAGGATGTTGTTGAGTCAAATCAAAGTGACCCAAGCTCCTATTTCTGTGACCTCCAAGGTTGAATGCTCAGAAAGGAATGGATAGTATGAGCACTTGTCAAACACTTTCATGAAAAATGCTACTAGTCCAATGAATGTTAATATGTGCAAACCATATACACTTTTAATCTTCTAATCAGATAGTCATTCAGTCTTTAGACTTTGCTTCAGAACACTATGCTGGAAAAAACAGTGTGTGCACTAAAAACACCAGAGATCGAAAAGCATGATTCAAAACTTAGCTTAAAAGATCCGCTTTAAAAACATTGCCTTCTTTTAATCGAAGGATAGAAAAGTGCAGGAGGAAAAGGGTTTGAATTTCAATAGCAATCCTTCAGTTCTAAACTCAGTAATTACACAGCGGAAATGGTGACTAATTCCTTGAGAAATAATCAGGCTACTTGCACATATTTTGAGAGTTGATGGGCAACGTAGAAAACTCCGAGACACCAGAAATGTTAAGAATATTCCCCACAGCTTAATGTTATCATCCAAAAATATATTTCACAATTTATGAAGATAATCCTCACAACAGTCCTTTGATGAAGGGTCCTTGGTAAAGGGGAACACTCAGGATAATTTCTAAAAATGATGACCTGCAAACATGTGCCTGAAAAAAGTGGAGTTGTATTTTGACATATTGTCTGGGAAATAATGATAATCCTATAAGTATGTTAAAACATGGTACTTACAAGTCGAGGACAAAGATCTGAAGATAATACTTCCTCCTTATCATCATCACTTTCAAATGTACCCAATGGGATATCAGTCTTGTGTTCCTCCTCTAGATCCTTGGAAGGTGACCTGGGCCAGGATTCAACATCCAATTTGAACCGTAATCATTGATTAGTGAGCCAAACCTTCTCAGCTACAGACTTTGGGATTTCTTGCCATTGTTCAATAGCGTCCTTGACAAAGGAAGATAGTATCATATCAACCACAGAATTGGCCTTTGAATCACTGCTCTTCAGATCATCTCCATTAAAGTCTTCACTATCCTCACGATTGTCATTGGGTTCCTCTGCTTTAATGTCCATGTGCTCCTCATGAATTTCCTCCGATTGAGGCTCGAGGAATGGTACTTTAAATTGAGTTGGTCCTTTTCCCTGTTCAGTAAATCCAACAGAGGAGCTGGAGTTCTAGTGGATATTTAGTGAAAGGTCCTCCCTTTGTGTACTGGAAGAACACACAGACACATCAGCGTTAATATTGGTGTCTGTCTCCAGTGCTGCCTTGGATGCCTTCTCTCTGAACACATCAGTCTGTTAATTTTTTCTTAATTCTTGTCTTTATTCAAGTTTGCCAATCGGTCCTCCTTACCAGACTTGGGCAAGTTCTCTCACGTTTTGTTTGAGAAAGTCTATAGCCTTAAAACTTGTCCTGAAACTTTTAGACTAAAATGTAATGTTGAATTATAGAACACATTTGCTGTCCACCAGAAAATAGAGAGGCTGGAGTGTAAGGCAATTAAGAACATTTTCCTGAGCATCAGTGAATCTGCATGAAGAGGACAGCAAGTGATAACATTCACAGCTGACCCTTTGTGAAATTAATAACTTGGTATCAATTAACTTCTCTCCTGAATTATTGTCCTTCACTGTTATCTGTCTCATTTAGAACAAGCAGTGCTTTTGTTAACTTTTTGTCCAAAGAAAGCCTATTCTTGACAGTACAGCATATGTAACCATTCGTATAATGGTAGCCTGTCTGTGATAGTACAGAGTAACCTGCCAGGGCTCTTGAAGGAAGAGCGATATCCTACTCTCCTGGGTTTTTAGAATCCAGTCAGCCTGGCTTATAGGTGTCAGTGTTATGTTGGAACAGTGATGCTATTAGTAAATTAAGGGGATGATTAAAATTAAACTAAACTGTCTGGAAAAGGTTAATGTTTTATTCCAGACTTCCAAAAGTACGATCTCCGGGAAGATCCATGAGGCTTACAGGTTGAATTCACAAGGGATTCCCTGGGCAATCTCAAATCTGTACTTTATCAATTTGGCGCTGCGAGCAGGGTTCCAACAAGGGATGCGTTTGAATGAAACCAGAAAAGAGGAGCTTCACCCAAGGGCCGGTCTCGAGACCAATGGGTCCACAAGGCAAGATTATACCTCGATTGCCCTCGGCCTGCTTCTTTGTGTGCTGCTTCCCCCATTTCATTCTCAAGGTACCCGGACGGAACCCTAAATGAGATTGTTTAAATAGGTACTAAAAACAGAATCTTGTGGGGTTAGAGGCCCCTGTGTTTTGTGGGGTTGGAGCCCCTGTAGATCAGCAGTTCTGTGAAGATTTAAAATAAATAGGATAAATATGGGTGCGCATTAAAAGTGAACAAGGAATTTGGAAAAAAAGGGAAGTAAACAGAAAGAAACCATATCAGCGTGGGAAAAGGTAGATAGGGAAAAATGGGAAAAAGCCATGCAATCATCATGGAGACAAAACTGTATTAAGAGGGGAATTAGTCCATTAACTGAGGAAGGATCTGAACTAAAATGCAAATGTGAAGCACATGATTGAGAAGCAGAACTGGAATTGGCGAGGGAGAAAATAAAACAAAGTAAAGGTTCAGAACCTACGCTGAAATGTCAGGGGCCCCAAAGAAAAGGGAAACCCGGTGAATAAACAACAGACTGCAGCTGTAGCCGCGCAGGACCAGACTGATGACAAAGACAGTTCCTTATACCCCACCTCTCCCAAAGACCCATTACTAAAGAATCCTGATCCATCTGCAGATAAGGAATGGGACACTGATACAGAGGAGGAAATATTTTACGCCTCCCGTCCTGTCAGCCGACTTCCTCCGGGTTTCCCCTCAAAACACACCCACAGTACGGCCAAGGGGAACACACTGCATAAAACAAAACATCGCCTGAACTCCCCTCCCAACTCTGAGGATGAACAAGCTAAGGGCCACGCCCTTCCCCAATGAATCATTTGTCCCTGTGTGTTAGGAGTGCTACAATTGCACTGATAAGTGGACTTAAGGCCACTGATTTTGATCAAACCTAACTGCTGCTTTAACCAGATGGTGAAAGAAAATGATGCCCTGCTGAAAGAACCGAAACCTTGCTAGTTTTTCAAAATAGTATTTCAGTTGGACTTGAAAACAACCAGAAGTGCAAGTTAAGTTCAAATTAATACAATTTAAAATTCCGATGAGCAGGATTAGGTCAATGTCCAGGCTGGCGATTCCAACCATGACTGCTCATTAGTATTTACAGTCTGGCATTTTACTGGTACCGTGGATTCTCAACATCCCAATGGATCTTGGGGTCCTCCTCTGTATCCTCTCCAACAGTCCATGATGCCCCTTACCCTCTAAACATCCTCTCACTAGTCTTCACTCCCTCCCCCAACCCCTCGTGTCCCCCAACAATCAAACGTTTGTTTCAAATGTAATCAATTTGGACATTGGTCCAAGAACTGCCCTTTCCCAAAGCAGCCCCCGGTTGATCACCGGAGTGGAAGCAGCTGGCAACCTCCTGGTCACCCTCCCCAGGGACCTCAGCAGATTTGCCCTTTTATTGCACAAAACCCTTTTCCATCCTTGACACCTGTGCTATAGCGGTTCTTACCCAGCAACATGGCTCCTCTTGGTGCCCTGCTGCCTATCACTCCACTAAGCTTGACCCTGTTGCACAGGGTATGCCTTCCTGCACCCAGATTCTCCCCACCATCCATCCTATGGTATTGGCTGCCTCTAATATAACTTTACATCAAAATGTAGAAGTCTGTATCTCACATTCCGTGGTATCCTTACTTACTTCTAAACATACTCAACACCGAACTGCAGCTCATCTAAGTTGCTATGAGATTTTATTACTTTAGAATCCACTTGTACCCTTCAAATACTGCTGGAACATTAACCACGCTACATTCGATGGTTCTTCTTCTATGTCTACAGAAGGCAAACACATGTCAGGATACACGATTGTCACTTTGTCCCATCCAACAGAAGCTTATTCCGTCGATCCACCCTGCCCCGCCCAGCAAGCTGAACTCCTTGCTCTGACCCCTGCCTGCATACTTGCTGAAGGAAAGTCAGCTCATATCGATACTGATTCCCTTTGGATGTGCCCATGATGAAATCTGGCAGCAGCACAACTTCCTTATCTCATCAGGAACCCCGAGCCTCAATGCTGCCTATGTTGCTAATCTCCTCAGTGATAATCAACTTCCCTTTCAATTGGCAATTATCAAATGTTCGGCTCACTCCTCTGATGCTGCCGATGTCACTAAAAGCACCAATGCCGCTGACACAGCGGCTGAGAAACCAGCTTTTGAGCCAAAGACATGGTTACTCAAATGACGAATCAGAAACCAAAGGGAGACTCTCCGATTTCCTCTTCTCACACCCCGACCCTGCCTGACCTAGAAGAAATTTGGATCCATCAGGGGGACACCTCTGATTAAGGAAAACAAAAATGGATGAACCATGGTTGTTATGTAAATAGCTGCAATCAGCTTTGGGTTACGCTGGTAGAATAGACATGTCTGCCCGATTCACTTCTGCCTATTCTCGTTGATTATGTTCAAATACATGCACGTGGAGTTAAGGAGGGAATGGTGGACAGAATTCTCCAAACTTAGTGGAATCCCCACCTGCAAGAAAAATCAAAATAAACAGCTTCAAATTGACAAATTTGTCAAAACATTAATCTCAGGAAAGGAGTGAAGTGTTCCCCAGGTGAATTTCCCTTGCCAAATGCACATTTTGCCACGATCCAGTGAGATTTTAGACAGTCACCAAGATGCCATTGTCATAAGTAATGCTTAGTGATAATCAATGTATTTAATAAATAGATTGGCGTTTATCCCTGTACTGACTGCACAGCAACAACTACTTGTAAAATTCTGTTAAGGGAAATCATACCCAGATTTGAAATACCATTAATGGTCTTTTCCGATAATGGCTCCCACTTCTGTGCGGAGCTAACCAAGCCACTATGTAAGAGTTTGAATACAAGTCAAAAATCCCATTATGTCAACCATCTCCAAGCAGCGGGAATTGTAGAAAGAGCCAATTGTAATTTAAAAGGTCAGCTCAGCAAGTTGGTGGAAGAAACTGGTCGTAATTGGCTTCAAGTATTCCCAAATGCCCTTTTTAATATGAGAAAACCATGACATAGAAAAAGACGGGATTCTCAGCGGCTGAACTGAAATATGGAAAGCTCCTGAGGACACCCTGGTCTGCACCATTAACTCCCCAACACCCGGTTGATGTGCAAGTCATGGCAGAAGAAATGCGCACGTACCTGATTAAGCTGACCAAAGCATTGCAGTCGTATCATCAACTGATCAAAGTAGCCTATTGAGTACCAGGGAAGGATGAAAAGCGAGCTCCAACGTTTAAAAACATCAACCCTGGTGACTATGTACGATTGAAAGTCTTTAATCATCAAAAATTGGGCCCTCACTAGAAAGGTCCTTATCAAGCTCTTCTGACAACTGAAACTGCACTAATAGTAGAAGGATGTTCAACATTGGTCGATAAAGGACATTGCAAGCTTGTATCCCCCTCACAGTCCTGTGTTAGTACTGATACAGGTATCCGACGAAAACCCAACCCAAGTACGTATGTCCAGATGTAACCGACCCATCTGTGATACCTCAGACTGGCTAAAACTCCAATGTAACTGTACAAATGAAACCTGTACTAATACCATTGGAAGTTATGAATGCAGCTGCCCAGCTGAAACTCAGTTAAACTGCTCAGATTTTGTATCCAAACATCACTCTCGACCTTGTCATCATCCTCGTAACACTTCCGTACCAGCCATCATGAAATGGCACAATTCCATAACCTCAGCAACTCCATCAACCGAAAACTGTTACTTTGAAATGTTTGTCTGTTCCCCTCTCAAAACGAACAGTATGGACTGCAGTATTGAGCACACAGTACCAAAATCACCAAACCCTCAGGCACCTCTCGCCATGAGACAGACAACCTGTGCCTTCTCGATGGCATCTTCTCCTATCTGACCTACTGCCACTGACAGAAATACCTTCACATAGGTTCCTCGTTAATCTAAATATCGGATTATCCGAAGTTGATTTGAAGGTCCCGATAGAAACATTACATCAAAGAGCGATTTCAATCCTGATCACGTCATCTGTTTACAGGTACAATGATTAAAAGCAAACTCGGCTCACTAAATGCTGCCGAGGACAGTCCTGAACAGTCCAGGCACCATCTCCAAATGGCTGACCTCCTGCCTTCTCTCTCCCTCCCCCAACACTCTCCCTGGAGTTCTACACAGGGGTGAACGCCAAACCCACCCCATCCCCAGATTATCACTCCAACATTGTCCTGAACAGGGCAGAGGCAGAAACTGTCAAAATGTTGCACGTGCTATTTGGAGACTTATCCCACAAAGGCAGCAGCAGTCTTACCGTTGGTGTACAGTCCGGCTGCCCGACGGCGGGAGGGGGGGAGGAGATGCCGTCGGGGATTCGGACGGTAGGTGGGGATGGATGGGGGTGCAAGGTTGGGGGAGTGGGGTTGGGACCGGACGGACGATGGTGTTGGGTTTGGGTGGGGGGTGGGGAGGGTTGAGGGCGGTGGGGTTGGGGGTAGACAGGTTCTCGCAAGCAATGTGCTTTTGCTGAGAGTCTCCTGATTGGGGATCAGACTTCACAGACCCAGAGGAAATCAATTAACTGAGTAATCAATCAATTATCTGAATGAAATAGTGCCTGCCCATCTCGTTTGGATAATCGAGGTTCCTCTGTACACAGTTCCTATATTCAATAGTTAATTTAATTAAGATGACAAGCTGGAAAGCTGAAGAAAGATCAAAAATACTCTGTACTCCCAATCTCCAATCTGTTACCAATGGTTTCTTGATTCAAGCTAAGCCATCGATCCATGTGTTATTTGCTCACTCTTCCATCATTCTGATGTCCAGTGTATAAATAGGACTCACCCACTTATGCAACCCTTCACTTATGCTGGCAAAACCCATTCGGTAGAAGAAGCACGTCGCTGTGTGAAGTGCACTAACAAACGTCAAGGATTCAACGTTAACGTTGTTCCGCTGTTAGAATGGTGTGTTGAAAGAACTTCTGGTACTCACGACATGGGGAACGTGAAGCCAGCACTGTGTAAGAATGTTATCAAAGACACTGGTCATACTCCTGCTCTTCATCCATTAATACACTTGGACATCCAAACGTTTGATAGCATCCGCTGTTTACAAGATTCAGCTCTCGCTCTGAGTGGACTCATCATTCACTCACAAGAGTGCGCCTTTCGAACTCCTTTCAGCCTTCATTGGCGATGCGAAAACAAAGGCTACCCATATTTTACCCAATGACTGGTACCAATGTTGTGCCCTAGTACAAACTTTACCACTTGTTACCCTCCACCATGAAGTACCTGAGGTAGGTGATGAATGAACGCCTACCAACATGTGAAGCAGTATGGAACAAAATGAAGAGGAAATACAAACAGGACTTAGACAACTTCTTCCATCAATAAACCTGGTGATGCAAATTGCTGGGAGGCCTTACTCCTTGCTGGGATTTTGAGAAGGCCCGAGATCAGATAACTGACCTTGCATATGACATTGAAAAACTTGCCAACTCAATTGCCCACGCTTTGAAGCTGGTGAACAAAGAGGTACAGGAGACCTGGATGGTAACACTTCAGAATTGGCTAGTGCTACATTTCCTCCTTGCTAAAGGAGGAGGTGCTTGTTCTGTTATTGGCCCGCAATGTTGCACCTACATCAATGATTTCTCTAAAAACATTTTGGACAACGTAGATGTTATCAACAAAATGGGTCAAGGTGCAGGGAAGATACCTGCCCCACCGTCATCCAATCCATATGGATGGAGTGTTACTTGCTGGCTTTGGTCGCTGTGTGGATGGATCGTGTGGGAGGTACTGATAGCCCCCGGTCTCATCCTAGGAATAAACAGTGTCGTCCACTTGTGCATGGAATGGAACATACATTCCTCTTTGGCTAAGATGAAAAGCAATCTTGTTAATCGACTCTTGCCTACCCCTGTAGCTCCACGTCTGAATGTCTCCACTGAAATCCAGCATCTTTCCGCTCTGATCCTCCGGACAATGACTCGCAAGAGGAAGCACTCAAATTATTGAGAATACAAATCGACTGAATGTACGAATTATACTTGTATAAGCTATGTAGTTGTCATGAAATGACAAAAGGAGGGAATGAGAAAGTTTATAGCCTTAAAACATTTCGACTAAATGTAATGTTGAATTATAGAACACATTTGTTGCACAGTAGAAAATAAACAGGACAGCCAGGGAGGCACCAGGCCACAAAAGGGGGAACCCAGGATGTGCAGAAGATAAAAACATCTGTTCTCACCAAGTGGTAACAGGATGCTCCAAGGTTATTAAGAACATTTGCCTTAACAGCAATGAATCTGTGTAAACAGGACAGAGTGATTACATTCACGGGTGTTCACTTGTGAAATTAATGACAGTGTTTGATTTTGACTTCTGACTTGGTATCATTCTGCAAGCATGTCAAAAGCCTTGTAATTAATGGTCAGGTCATATCAATTATACTGGATTCTTATTACCCTTGCAGGCTCGGCAGAGAGAAAGGGAAAAACATTATTCTGTTACAGTCCGTAACCTGGGTGTTCAAAAAGACACTAGAGAGAGAATGAGAGAATAACATTATAACGCCGAGATTGCCAAAGCTAATAGAAAATTAACTGTGGTTTGGTTTGAATGCAAGCTTACTTATTGTGGATTCAACATAGAAAACAGGTGCAGGAGTAGGCCATTCGGCCCTTCGAGCTAGCACCAGCATTTATTATGGCCATGGCTGATTATCCACAATCAGTATCCTGTTCCGGTGTTATCTTTATAACCCTTGTTTTAAACTTAATTTAATTTTGGGACTTCATGATTATTTTGAGAAACCATTGTATAAAATGCAAATTCTGTAAAAGGTAATGCTGACAAAGCTTTAACTTACTTCCTGTTCTGACAGACCATGACTGCCCCACTGTCAATTCTAACAAGTCAGATCTATGTCCTCTTTGAATTTGAATCACAACCCTGAAAAGAAAAAAATGTCTAATTCGAGACGAATGAATCATTTGAAATACAACCTTACAGTAACAATTCAGCCTCAGGTTCAAAATGATTGTTTTCTTAAGATAAAAAGCAAGAGTCTGCTCCTAGTTTAAAAATTATTCTAACCCAACATTGAAGAGATTCTGACACAATCTATGAGGAAGCCATTTTCTACGGTCAAAGTTTGCCTTCCCTAGCTAAGAAGCCATTTTGTGAAACATGAGACCTGACATGCGAGGTTACCTTATGACTTCTCCCACTTAGTTTCGACTTGTGCCTCCTTATAGGAAGGACTTGTCTCGCCAACAGGTGCCTGACTCGGCTGAATCTGTTTTTCCCATCTGATGGATGACTACGGGCTGTGGGAGTGATCACTTAGGTGCACACGGACCTGTCAATTAACTTCTCTTGCTTATGAATTATTTCCAATATTGTCTGTCTAATGAAGTGTTTAAGTCTAATCAAATGCAGTGTTTTTGTAAAATTGTGTATAAAGGAACCCTGTTTGTGACAGGAGAGAGTAACCTGCAACAAGGCAGAGCTGGTCGCTACTCTCCTCAGGTTTTAGAACTTTAGCTAGTCTGGCTAATAAGAACCAGTGTTATGTTGTAACAGTGATGTTATTGGTAAATAAAGGGGAAGACTAAAATTAAACTAAACTGTAAGACATTTTTATTCCAGGCTATTCCAGGCTCAGTACGATCGCCGGGACAAACCAAGAGAGGCTTACAGGTCTGAGGCCACAAGGGATTCCTTGGGCCATCTCAAATCTGTACTTTAACATCAGTGCCTGCTAATTTTCATATAACCTATGTTGTTGCCTCAAATCTGTGCTCGTCTTTCCCAAATTCTACATGTAAATCCTTCCAATCAAGTTCGTAATTTGCCACATTTTTGAAATGACTCTTATCCAAGTCACATCCAACACGATGACCGATGTAAATTTTTTTGTTCTCCATCTCAATCTACACACATCTCCATGTACCACACAATCCTCCTAAAACACATCTCCTCTGGTATCCAGCCGGCAGCTCAGGGGCTGTTCTCATTTAGTCCGAATTCTATGGATGTGTTTGTAGCCAATGAATTTAACCTTTACTCCCTCCTCAACTATGACAGTTATTGAACAGCTGCTTCAAAAATAAAACCTTCCATCTAAAAGAACAAAGGCAGATATATGGGAAAACTACTACCTGCAAATTCCCCTTCAAGCCACTCATCATCCTGACTCAGAAATATACTGACACTCCTTCACTATCTCTGGTTCAATATCCAGGAACTCCACCCAAGGGCACTGCGGATCTACCTACAGCTCACACACTGCAGTGGTTCAAGACAGCCCACTGCCACCTACTCAAAGGTAACTCGGTGTGAACAATAATGCTGCACCAGCAGGACACACACATCCACTACATTTTTGTTTTCCGGAATCATAGATGAGCAGGGGTTTCCTCCAACTGTAGATTAAAGTAATTGCTTTGAATCCAGTCTCCATTGCAATAGTAGTTGAAGCCAGTCTGGACAGTCTTGGTGTTAGATTTGACTCTGAGAGGAGCTCCAAGCCTCACTGGGCTGTTCTCTCTGACACTGAGCCGTTCCAATTTGAATTCCCCGCGATCCAAAGACTCGTGCACCGTGGCCGGTCATGCCGCGCCTGCGCAACGACAGATTGGCCAACAGAGGCGCGCCTGCGCACCACCTCAGGCCGGTAATCCCACGCCTGTGCAATGACACCACGTCCCAACATACCGCGCCTGCGCAATGACACAGCGGCAGGTAACCTTACGGCTTTCTCTCAAACGTCATTCCCCCGCTGTCACGGCCATCACCGGAGCCAGCATCGGCGGGTTCACCACCCAAAAAAATACACGAACACATAGAATACCCTCCCCCACTGAGGTAAAAGGAGGAATTCATGCAAGGCAATGGAATCGGTCGCACTCCAATTATTATAAACATAAGTACGACTTGAATAAGCGATTTTACTTCAGTCTGTTCAACTTTTTTTTACTGAATAAGTACCAATCGATTCATTTGCGCCATGTTGAGGCATAAGACCAGCAGGAGGTGGTCCCTGTGATCACGTGAGCAAATACCACGTGGTGGGTGGCAAGACGTCACTAGCCCCGCCTCCAGCAGCGCTGATGAATGAATGAGCTCTTCCCAAGGAAGTAGTGACCAATCCAATCCAGGGTCCAATCCAGGAAGCAGCAAACGTTCACCTCCCAGCATACACACAAGTGTTCAGTCTTTCCAAAGGTCGAGTCCACCCACGAAGGAATTTTTCCTCTGGAAAGGTGCATTATCTCACAGGGGACTCATCCAACATCAGAAAACGTGAAGGCTCATGCAAAAACAAAACAAAGAAAACCAGAACGCAAGGACTAAAGTCTGCCACAAAATCAACATAATCATTTTAGATTTGGTATTCTTGCAATTCTGTCCTGATCAGAACAAAATTAAAAGTTTCAAACAGCATTTCCCTTTTCAGAAAAAGTAAATTGAGTTTGAAAGAACATCAGCCCCTGAAATGTTATCTGTATCTTTCCCCACAAATGCTGACTAAACTTGATGGGTACTTCCAGACAATCCTGTTTAGATCAGACACTTTGTGGGAGTGTTATTGGACAAAATATAATCACCACGGGCCAGATAAGGCACTACGAACCAAGATGACTCAAAGCTTTATTGAAGGATAGGTTTTAAGGAGCAGCATGAAGGATGAAAAAGAAACAGAAAGGCAGTTTCAGAGCTTAGGGCCTCGAAACCTGAAGGGACTGTCTTCAATGGTGGAATAAATAGGTAGCACAGCTACAATAAGTGACAGGCTGCATGAGTTGTCCATCTCCCAGCTGAGTCAGTTCACCCAATTTCTCCTCTCCTGCCTTACCCTACCTCAGGTCATGTGACATGTAAAATCCCGTAATCTGTTTTCCCCTCGCATGTTTGTGGTGTCTGGGTGCCATTTACTGCCTGTCCCTAATAGCCCTGTAGAATGGGGTACATGGAGTGCACATTGCACGGGTACACACACTGCTGTTGGAGATACATTTCCACGTCTGCTGCCCTTGGCGTTCTGGATGGTGAGGCCATGGGTTTGGAGTATGGGTGATTTATTGCAGCGTGGTCAACCTTGTGATTGAAGGAAGATCATTGATGTAGCAGTGAAGATCATAGAGACCCTTCAGTCCAACTTGTCATGCTGGCAGGTTATCCTAACCTAATCTAGTCCCATTTGGCAGCACTTGCCCATGTCCCTCTAAACCCTTCCTATTCTTTTACCCATCCAGATGCCTTTTAAATGCTGTAATTGTACCAGCTTCCACCACTTCCTCTGGCAGCTTATTTCATACATGCACCACCTTCTGCGTGAAAAAGTTGCCTCTTAAGTCCATTTTATATCTTTCCCCTCTCACCCTAAACCTGTGCCCTCTAATTCTGGACTTCCTGACCCCAGGGAAAAGACTTTGTCGATTCACCCTATTCATGCCCCTCATAATTTTGTAAACCTCTATAACGTCAGCCCTCAGCCTCTGATGCTCCACGGAAAACAGCCTCAGCCTAATCAGCCTCTCCCTGTAGCTCAAATCTTTCAACCCTGGCAACAGCCTTGCAAATCTTTTCTGAACCCTTTCAAGTTTCACAACATCCTTCTGATAGGAAGGAGACCAGAATTGTACGCAATATTCTGAAAGTGGTCTAACCAATGTCCTGTACAGCCGCAACATGACCTCCCAACTCTCTGTACTCAATACTCTGACCAGTAAAGGAAAGTATCCCAAACACCTCCTTCACTATCCTATCTACCTGCAACTCTATTTTCAAGGAACTATGAACCTGCTCTGCAAGGCCTCTTTGTTCAGCAGCTCTCTGTAGGACCTTACCGTTAAATGTATAACTCCTGCTCTGATTTGCTTTTCCAAAATGCAGCACCTCACATTTATCTAAATTAAACTCCATTTGCAACTCCTCAGCCCATTGGCTATCTGATCAAGATCCCATTGTACTCTGTTGTAACCTTTTTGGCTGTCCACGACGCCTCCAATTTTGGTGTCATCTGCAAACTTATTAACTATACCTCTTATGTTCACATCCAAATCATTTATATGAATTATGAAAAGTAGTGGACCCAGCACCGATCCTTGTGGCACTCCACTGGTCACAGGCCTCCAGTCTGAAATACAACCCTCCACCACCAGTGTCTGTCTTCTACCTTTGAGCCAGTTCTGTATCCAAATGTCCAGTTCTCCCTGTATTCTGTGAGATCTAACCTTGTTAACCAGTCTCCCATGAGGAACCTTGTCGAATGCCTTACTGAAGTCCATTTGGATTACTTGCACTGTTTTGTCCTCATCAATTTTCATTGTGACTTTTTCAAAAACCACAATCAAGTTATTGAGGCATGATTTCCATGGACAAAGCCATACAGACTATCCCTAATCAGTCCTTGCCTTTCCAAATGCATGTAAATCCTGTCCCTCAGGAT
The DNA here is from genome assembly GCF_020745735.1 of Hemiscyllium ocellatum. Taxonomy (NCBI): domain Eukaryota; kingdom Metazoa; phylum Chordata; class Chondrichthyes; order Orectolobiformes; family Hemiscylliidae; genus Hemiscyllium; species Hemiscyllium ocellatum. The sequence continues at coordinate 11,086,340 of NC_083409.1, forward strand.
TCCCTCCAATAAGTTGCCCACCACCGCAGTCAGGCTTTCTGGTCTATAGTTCCATTGCTTTTCCTTACCACTTTTCTTAAACAGGGGCATCACATTAGCCAACCTCCAGGCTTCCGGCACCTCACCTGTGACTATCGATCATACAAATATCTTAGCAAAGGGCCCAGCAATCACTTCCTTAGCATCCCACAGAATTCTAGGGTACACCTGATCAGGTCCTTAGGATTTATTAACTTTTATGTATTTCGAGACTTTCAGCACCTGTTCCTCTGAAATATGAACATTTTCCAAGATGTCACCATCTGTTTCCCCACATTCTTCCATTTCCTTCTCCACAGTACACTGATGCAAAGTACTCATTTTCTATCTTCCCCATCTCCTGTGGTTCTACACATAGGCTGCCTTGCTGATCTTTGAGGGGCCCTATTCTCTCCCCAGTTCCCATCATCTTGTCCTTAATGTACTTATAAAAAATCTTTGGATTTTTCTTAATCCTATTTGACAGAGCTATCTCATGTCCCCTTTTTGCACTCCTGATTTCCCTCTTAAATATACTCTTATTGCCTTTATACTTTTCAAAGGCTTCTCTTGATCTCTGCTGTCTATACCAGACACGTGCTTCCTACATTTTCTTAACCAAAGCCTCAATTTCTCGAGTCATCCAACATTCCCTACACCTCTCAGCCTTACCTTTCACCCGAACAGGAATGAACAGTCTCTGGCTTCCCTTTTCCCAGCCGTCCCTTGACCTTTCTAGCCGAATACTGTCAAAGTTAGCCTTCCTTCAATTTAAAACTTCAATTTTTAGATCTGGTCTATCCTTTTCCATCATTATTTTAAAACTAATAGAAATATGATTGATGGCCCCAAAGTGCTCCTCCACTGAAACCTCAGTCACTTGTCCTGCCTTATTTCCCAAGTGTAGGTCACCCTCTCTATTTGGTACATCCACATACCGAATCAGAAAAGTTCCTTGTTGGTTGATCCTGACTCACTAACCTGAGGAACTCCTGCAATGATGTCCTGGGACTGAGATGTTTAAGCTCTATTCCCTTCTCCACTACTTTAGTAATCCCTTCAAAAAATTCCATCAGGCATGACCTATAATTGACAAATCTGTACTGCTTGTCTCTGATTAGCTGAACATTTTCAAGGTTCACAGTCACCTTAACCTTACTTATCCACTGTAGTAATTCTCTAGCAACAGATGTTGTGCTTACAGGTCTATAATTCCTTCGTTGTCATCTCTCACTTTTCTTAAATAGTGGAATGACATGAACAATTTTCCCATTTAAATGAATGCTACCAAATGGAGAGAACTTTGGAAGATTGTAAAGTCAGAGCATTAGAAATGTTCTGACCAGCTTCCTTCAAAATGTGATGATAGAAACCATCCATTCCTGAGGGTTTGTCATCATTTAGTAACATTATATTCTACATTGCTGTTGTTAATTTTGAAGAGTGCCCATCACTGATCCAATATTAATTTTCTTGGAACAGCCAGCTGGCATCTTCCTCCTCAGTAGATAATGATACAGTGTAATTCCTTATTCACTGTGCTCACCTTTCTTACTTTTCATTGGGAATATCACTATTGTCAATTTTCATTCTTTGGTCCTGACCACCTTGTATTCCATGACATAATTGTAAATAACATTGGATAGCACTAAAGGGTTAAAAGTGAAATTAACAACACAATCATGAAGTTGTGACGGTGTAGGAGATGTCCTTTGGTCTATCGAGTATGTACTAGCTCTCTGAATGAGTGTTATGACTCAGTGCCAATTTCCTGCCTCTTCCCAATGATCCCATATATTGTTTCTGTTTAACTAACCGTCCAATACCCCACTTGAACCTGCTTCCACCACAACTCCAGGCTGTGCATTACAGATGCTAATTGTTGTGGTTCTGTTCGCCGAGCTGGTAGTTTTTTGTTGCAAACGTTTCGTTCCCTTTCTAGGTGACATGCTCAGTGTCTGGGAGCCTCCTGTGATGCGCTTCTGTCATGTTTCCTTCGGCATTTCGATGTAACGGCACTGTTCACCTCTATCGACAAAACCCTAGCCAGAGAAACAATATCCAACCTGCTGGACATACAGAACAGACAACAGCACGTTGAACTGATTAACAAAGACGGCATACTTCAACTACTGGACCTGTGCCTCACAACACACTTCACATTCAACAATCAGATATACGAACAAATCAACGGAACACACATGGGCTCACCAATCTCTGGACTCATAGCAGAAGCAGTAATGCAAAGGTTAGAACAAACAGTCTTACCGCAAATACAACCCAAACTCTGGGTCAGATAAGGGACGACACCTTTGTAATCATTAAAAACACAGAAATAGAGAACACACACCGGATCATCAACTCCACACTCACAGGAATCCGATTCATGAGAGAGGAAGAAAAGGACAACCAGCTCCCATTCCTAGACGTGATGGTACAGAGAACACCGAACGGAGAATTCACCACGAAGGTATACAGAAAAGCCACACACACAGACCAAATCCTGAACTATGAAAGCAATCACCCCAACACACACAAGCGAAGTTGCATCAGGACACTATTCAAAAGGGCCACAACACACTGCAGTACACCAGAACAGCAAAAAGAGGAAGAAGAACACCTATACATGGTATTCACCAAAAACGGATACCCACGCAATTTCATCAACAGATGCCTAAGGGAAGACAACGTCACGGGGACTTGCTACAACGCAAAGGACTGGCTACACTCCCATACATCAGGAGCATTTCCGAACTGACAGCCAGACTGCTGCGACCACTCGGACTCATAATAGCACACAAACTTACAGCCACTCTCAGACAACAACTCACCAGGACAAAGGACCCGATACCCAGCATGAGCAAAACCAACGTAGTGAACAAAATCCCATGCAAGGACTGCACAAAACACTACATAGGACAAACAGGAAGTCAGCTAACAACCCGCATCCACGAACACCAACTAGCCATGAAACGACACGACCAGCTATCCTTAGTAGCCACACACACAGACAACAAACAACATGAATTCGACTGGACAACACTACTATTATAACACAAGCCAAACAGAGAACAGCCAGGGAATTCCTAGAGGCATGGCACTCATCCACTGATTCTATCAACAAACACATCGACCTGGACCCAATATACCAGCCACTGCAGCAGACAGCAACTGACAACCGGAAGCAGCAGAGACAAGCCACTATAAATGCCGAAGGAAACATGACAGAAGCGCTTCACAGGAGACTCCCAAGCACTGAGGATGTCACCAAGAAAGGGGACGAAACCTTTGCAACAAAAACTACCAGCTCGGCGAACAGAACCACAACAACGAGCACCCGAGCTTCAAATCTTCTCCAAAACTTTGAGATGCTAATTGCTTGCTGTGTGATAAAATTTTCTTCTTGTGTTAATTTTGTTTCTTTGTGAGTAACCTTGAAGCTGTGCCCCCTCATGCTTGATCCTTTTCGGAGTGGTAACCCTTTCTCCCAAGTCATTCTGTCCAGACCTTCCATGAATTTAGATTACTTACAGTGTGGAAACAGGCCCTTCTGCCCAACAAGTCCAAACCGACCCGCCGAACCCAACCCACCCAGACCCATTCCCGTACATTTACCCCTTCTATTAACACTGCGGGCAATTGAGCTTGGCCAATTCACCTAACCTGCAAATTTTGGAACTGTAGGAGGAAACTGAAGCACCTAGAGGAAACCCACGCAGACACGGGGAGAATGTGCAAACTCCACACAGTCAGTCGCCTGAGGCGGGAATTGAACCTGGCGCTGTGAGGCAGCAGTGCTAACCAATGTGCCACTGTGCTGCCCAAAGCTTTAATCAAATCTCCTCTCAGCCTTCAACTCTCCAAGGAAAACAGTCTCAACATCTTCCATCTTTCTTCCCAATTGAAGTACCTCACCCTGGAATATTCATGTAAATCACTTCTGGACTCTCTCCAATGTGTTCACATACTTTCCTGAGCATGACTCCCAGAACACAATAGTACACAACAGAATGCAGTAACACTCTCGACAGTACAACCCTGCAATACTGAACAGTGATCAAAAGAGCTGAACTATGCAAAGTATGCAAAACTGTACTTAACCAAAATTAGCCACACTTGTAGAACATAGAACATAGAACAGTACAGCGCAGAACAGGCGCTTCCGTTCTCGATGTTGTGCCGACCAGTGAACTAATCTAAGCTCATCCCCCTACACTATCCTAACATCATCCATATGCGTACACAAGAACTGTTTAAATGCCCTAATGTGGCTGAGTTAACTACATTGGCAGGTAGGGTATTCCATGCCCTTACCACTCTCTGAATAAAGAACCTGTCTCTGACATTTGTCTTACATCTATCACCCCTCAGTTTGCAGCTATGTCCACTTGTACAAGCCAACATTATCATGCTTAGAAAAAGACTCTAACTGTCCACCCTACCTAATCCTTTGACTATCTTGTAGGTCTCTGTTAAATCCTTCTTAGCTTTCTTCTCTCCACTGAGACCGGACCCAAGTCCCTCACCCTTTCCTCCTAAGACCATCTCTCCAGCCCAGGCACATCCTGGTAAATCTCCTCTACACCTTTTCCAATGCTTCCACATCCTTCCTGTAATGGGGGCGATCAGAACTGTACACAATATTCCAAGTGAGGTCACACCAGCATTTTGTACAATGGCAGCATGACATCATCATGGCTCTGGAACTCAATCCCTCTACTAATAAAACCTGACACACCATATGCCTTCCTAACATCACTCTCAACCTGAGTGGCAACTTTCAGGGATCTATGTACGTGCACTCCAAGATTCCTCTGCACATCCACACTACCAATAATCTTTCCATTGACCCAGTATTCTGCTTTCCTGTTATTCTTCCCAAAGTGAATCACCTCACATTTATCTGCACTGAACTCCATTTTCCATCTCTCAGCCCAATTATCCAAGTCTCCTTGCAACCTGCAACATTCTTCCACACTATCCACTACTCCACTGACTTTAGTGTCATCTACAATCTTACTAACCCATCAACCACTGCCTGCATCCAAGTCATTTATAAAAATGACAAACAGGTCCCAAAACACACCACTAGTAACCAAACTTCAGGCTGAATATTCTCCATCAACCACCACTCGCTGCCTTTTTACAGAAAGCAAGTTTCTACTCCAAACTGCTGAATCACCCTCAGTCCCATGCCTTGCCAGAAACATCGATTTTCCTGCTTCTCGGATGCTGCCTGACCTGCTGTGCTTTTCCAGCACCACTCTGATCTAAACTCTGGTTTCCAGCATCTGCACTCCTCACTTTTCTTTCATTCTTCACATGTCTATAGAAAGCTTTATTCTACCTGCTAAAGACTATTCATGTCCTTTCTTTGCTCTTCTTAACTCTCTCTTTAACTCATTCCTAGCTAATCTGTAACTCTCCATCACCTCATCTGAATCATCTCATCTCATCGTCATATAAGCCTCTTGTTCCGCTTAACAAGAGATGCAATGTCTTTAGTAAATCACGGATCCCTTACCTTATCACTTCCTCCCTGCCTGACACGGACATACCTGTCAAAGACACGCAATATCTGTTCCTAAAACCAGCTCCACATTTCGATTGTCCCCATCCCCTGCATTTTGCTACCCCATTCTATGTCTCCTAAGTCTTACCTAATCACATTATAATTGCCCTTCCCCCATCAATAACTGTTGCCCGGTGGATGTGTACCTATCCCTTTCCATCACTAAACTAAATGGAACCAAATTATGGTCACTCTGACCAAAGTGTCTTCCTACCACTAAATCAAACAACAGGCCTGGCTCATTACCAAGAACCAGATCCAGTGTGGCCTCTCTTCATGTCGGCCCTTCGACATACCATGTCAGGAAATCCTCCTGTACACATTGGACAGAAACTAATCCAACTGATATGTTAGAGTTCAATCATTTCCAGTCAATATTGGGGAAGTTAAAGTCCCCCATAATGACCACCCTGTCCCTTTCACTCTTACTCAGAATCGTTTTGCCGATTCTTTCCTCCACATCCGGGAGGGCAGCACGGTGGCACAGTGGTTAGCACTGCTGCCTCACAGCGCCGGAGACCTGGGTTCAATTCCCGACTCAGGCAACTGACTGTGTGGAGTTTGCACGTTCTCCCCGTGTCTGCGTGGGTTTCCTCCGGGTGCTCCGGTTTCCTCCCACAGTCCAAAAATGTGCGGGTCAGGTGAATTGGCCATGCTAAATTGCCCGTAGTGTTAGGTAAGGGGTAAATGCAGGGGTATGGTTGGGTCGCGCTTCGGCGGGTCGGTGTGGACTTGTTGGGCTGAAGGGCCTGTTTCCACACTGTAAGTAATCTAACCTATGCATAAATGTGAGACATCCCTGAAACTGTGTGGATGCCTGTAAAGAACTCCCAGCAGTGTGCCTTCTCATCGTGTTTCTTACCTCAGCCCATACCACCTCAGTAGATGAGTCCTTGTCAAAAATTCTTTCAGCCACCGTTATACTGTCCTTGACTAACAAGGTCACACCTTCTTCTCTTTTACTTTTTTCCCTGTTCTTAATGAAAGATCTAAACCTTGGAACCTGCAACATCCATTCCTCACCCTGTTCTATCCATGTCTCCGAAATGGCCACAATCTTGAAGTCCCAGGTACCTATCCATGCTACCTTATTTCAGATACATCTAGCGTCGAAGTAGGCACACTTCAAATCACTTCACTGTCTCCAGCACATTCTTGTGACCGTGAAATCCTGTCCATGCCCTCCCTTCTCTCATCCTCCTGTGTACTGGAGCGACACCTCAGGTTCCTATCCACCTGCTGTGCCAGTTAAAACCCACTAGAATAGTACCAGCAAATTTCCCATCCAAGATATTAGAACCTTTCAGGTTCAAGTGAAGACTATCCTGTTTGTAGAGGTCCTACCTTCCCCAGAATGAGCCCCATTTATTCATACACCTGAAACCCTGTCTCCTGCACCATCCCTGCAGCCACACGTTCAGCTGATCTCTCTCCCTATTCCTTGCCTTGCTATAACGTGGCACAGGTAACAAACCATAGATAACAACTCTTTTTTGCTAGCTCTCAGCTTCCACCCTGACTCCCTGAAATCATGCCTCACATTCCTACCCCTCTTTCTACCTATGTTGTTGGATCACAACTTGAGTCTGGTCACCCTCTCCCTTCAGGACCCCAAAGACAAGATCCAAGACATCATGGACCCTGGCATCTGGGTCCAACACACCAAACGTGAGTCTCATTCATTCCCAACAAACCTTCTATTTGACATTCGAACTATTGAGTCCCCAAAGACAAACGCTCTCCTCCTTTCTCTCCTTCCCTTCTGCGCAACAGGATCAGACTCTGTGCCCGAGACCTGCACCCCACTGAATGGTCCTGGTAAGTCATTTCCCCCCAAAGGTATCCAACATCATGTGAAAAATAGTATTACCCCAAGAGGGAAGGGTGGGGTGGGGATAGTGACTGCGACACCCCCAGAGAGTGGGGAAAGTAATCCTGACACATTTAAAACTGTATTATCACAAGTGAGAATTCAAACAGACACCCACTCCACCAAACGGTGTTGAAGATGCACTGTCCTCATCAAAACACGTTTGCAAATCTCTTCATAACACATGAATGAGGGTCCATTAAAACGAGGACCATGATGTTAAACACTCCCAGCCATAAACAATCTGGTGTATTTACATCTTTGTCTTATTAAACACTGTTAAAATCTCTGCCAAGCATTTTCCTGCAGACAGTGTATTTAAAATATCAAGAGGCTTTCCACATTGTTGGTTTGATCAGTGACATAGCAAGGAAGCAGCAGCTGCCCCATGAACTCCAACAAAAGAATGAGAACAGGCTCTTCATATGGAGCTGGCTCCCGAGAATCCAATTCAACAGCAGGGATCAAATAATAAGGAACAATGCAGCTAAAGAACAGGCCCTTCGGCCCTCCAAGCCTGTGCTGACACATTGTGCCCTTCCTCACTGAAACTGTCTTCACCTTTCAGGATTCTTATCCCTCTATCCCCTTCCTATTCATGCATTAGTGCAGGTATTTCTTCAATGCTTCTATTGTGTCTGCTTCCAACCCCTCCTCTGGCAGTGTGTTCCAGGTACTCAACTCCCTTTGTGTGAAATACTTGCCTCCCACATCTCTTTTAAATTCCACCCCGCAACTTGAACCCCTGCTCCTGAGTAATTGACCTCTCCACCCTGGGAAAAAGCCTCATATTTTCCATTCTACCTGTCTTATTCACAACTCTGTAATCTTGTATCAGGTCACCCCTCATTTTTCCGCATTCCAGTGAAAACAAATCCAGTCAATCCAACCTTTCTTCAGAACTACAATTCCCCCATACCAGACAATATCCTGGTGAACATTTTCTGCACCATCTTCAAAACATCCACATCCTTCTGGTAGTGTGGTGACCAGAACTGTATGCCATATTCCAAGGGTGGCTGAACTAAAGATCTATAAATCTGCAGCATAACTTGTGTATCCTTACACTCAATACACCTTCCATTGAAGGGGCATACGCCTTTTTTTGCTGCCTTACCTCCCTGTGCTGCCACATTCAGTGATCTGTGAACATACGCACCCAGATCTTTCTGCATATCAATACTCCAAAGGATTCAGCCGTTCACCATATAATTCCTGTGTATCACCTTTCAAAATGCATCATCTCACATTTGTCTGGATTAAACTACATCTGCCATTTTTCTGTCCGTGCATCCAACTGATCTATATCCCGCTGTATACTCTGACAATCCTTCTCATTATCCACAACTCTCCCAACCTTTGCATCAACCGTAAACCTACTAATTAGACCAGCTATGCTCTCCTGCAAATCATTTAGTCGACCATGAAAGCAGAGTTCCCACCACTGTTCCCATGGAATATCATGAGTCACCACCCTCCATTCTGCAAACTCTCCGTCTACCACTCCCCTCTGTCTCCTCTGACTCAGCCAGTTCTGTGCCCAATGCTGGGAACATTTTAGACAAGACATCTTGTCGCCAGCAGGTTACTGCACCTTGATCCAGTTCATACAGAAGGAGAAAAAGGACAATGTGCAGATTGTTGAACAGGCCCCTACACCTGGGCCTGAGGCAGGAGCCCAATCTCCAACACACTGGCCTCACTTCACACCAACCTTCACACAGTGCGGGGTCATGAACTCCGGCCATCAATTCCTCTGGGACTGGGACAGAGTGAGGGAACAGGGACAATTGTAGAAAAGTCAATAAGGAGTAAAGCAAGATGTAAAGAGTATGTTGGAAAGTGTTTGAAGGAGGAAACATACTTTGCGATACCCAATACTGACATAGTCCACTTGTACCACTTAATGAACAAAACAACACAATCTGAAGACAAAGTTACACTAATGTACTTCTTTTTGATATATCATATCATGCAGGGCATTTTCATTGTGGTGCGATAAGTATGCTGGTCCAAAAAGCTGTTCTTTCTTTCTCTCCTCGTTGCTATAGATGGAACCGGTTAGATCCTCGCAGAGCCCCAGTTTATTTGTACCTTTCAGTAATGTGGGGGTACCGATGGTGGACTGGGGAACACCTGATGAAGGAACAGCGCTTGTGATTTCAAGTGAACCTGTTGGGCTTGAACCTGGTGTTGTGTGCCTTCTGACTTTGTTTTGTTTGGAACAGTGAAACAGCTGTCTTGTCATAACTATAGAGAGTGTCTACTTCAACTGAGGATTATGGGTAATGACTCCTTCCATTAGCCACGAACAAACCCACAGTCAGTCCAGTGGGAACGACCTGTCTGTTGCTTCCCAGATATTACATGGTTCAACACCACGCTCTCCAGGACAATTAGGGAAGGGCAACCAAATTCCGATACGTCAATGCCCGCCCCATCCCAGAAGAAGTAAAAATAAATGGTATATAATTCCAATGATGAAATTGCTGAGGCTTGAATTCAACTCTTTGAAACACTGGACACTCGGCCTGACAGAGCCAAGGCATGGGTGAACCTGGTTTGTCAGACTGAAACGTGAAGCTTCCTTCGGATTGATTCTGGGATCAGCAAAAATTGAATTATACTCAAGGTCTAACAAACGGCTGTCAAAGCGTGTCCCAAACTGCACAGAACAGCACTTGAGGCTTCACGTCCCCATCTCCATCCTAGCTTGTTGCCCTTCCCTAATTGTCCTGCAGAGGGCAGTGGTGAGCCATGAGTGTCTCGAAGAGGATCTGACAGAGGGACAAGGCCATGTCCTCGGCCTGAGCACAACTGCCTGACCTGCTGTGCTTTTCCAGCAACACACTTTTTGACTCCGAGCACAACTATCCCTCAGCAGAATGAGCTGTGGCACAAGAGGAAATGTGGGAGTGTTGGAAAGGCACAGGCAGCCTGGTCAGCCTGCAGAGGGGCAGAAACAGATTTGATGAATGAGCTGATATCCTCCCGAGCTGAGATGCAGACTCAGGCTTTCAGAGCCACACAGTTTACATTGTTACTGACCGTGGCTCCATGGGCAATGCTCCTGCCTCATAGTCAAAATGGTCATCAGATTGAAAGCCACCTCAGAAATGAGAGAACAGACTCCAGGCTGAGACTGTGGTGCACTGCTGAAAGTTGCGCAGTCTGTGGCACCATCATTTGAGGCTCCACCACCACTACACCCCGACCACTCCCACCCCCACCTCGGGGGCTCGGCAAGATCTCATTCTGTTGTCCTGCTCAACATTCAACCAGTGCCACCAAAACAGATTTGTCTCGTCATTCGTTTCCTGTCTGTGGGACCTCACCATCTTGTCTGTGAACGTGACTGCTCTCTGCTCACAGCTTTGAATATTCTGAGACAACGAAAAAAAAACTGCACCAAGAGTTCTTTCCTCATTTTCAAGTAAAAGAGGAGCAGTTATTCAAGTGAAAATGCACACTGAACGCAAACACTGAAACTTCAGATGAAAGGCTTTTTACACCATGTTATCCTGCTCCCATTTCCTTCCAATGTCCGAGATGGTTATCAGGCTGGGATGGAGGCTGACGGATCACATGGAGTCCTTCAGACAAGGTTCACAAGGGCACAGTCCAGGCTTGCTGCAAACATTGGCCTTACTTCCATTGAAGGGCTGGGAGCTTCTCTATGGCGGTTTCTAGTGTACATCCTCTGTGGAAATATCACAGACTTTACTGAAATGGAAATAATTGATAGAGGAGAAGGAAATGGGAAGAATTAACCAGACAAGGGCGAGCATGAAGAGAGGTGGGAATGTGTGGAAGATTCAGTGCCATTAAAAAAATCCCAACTGGGTTTCACAAGAAAAGCTCTAATTGTTATTCAGATATAACTGGGAGCATACTCACTGACATAAACAGGCTGAGTGTCAGAGACCCCGAGCCTCCGGTGCCTGATTCTCTCTGAGGCATTACAGTCAAGGACTGTTCATGTGTCAATGAAGGGAGACTTGGTGACATTATAATTAATGAAGGGGGGTATAGATGAAAGGTAAATGGCTGAAGGTTAAGAGGGAACATAAGGAAACATATTTTCACCCAGAGGGTGGTAGCAGTCTGGGACTCACTGCCTGTAAAGGTGGTTGAGGCAGAAGCTTTCCCATAACATTATTTTACTGTGCAGCTGTGATGCCAAGGCATACAGGGCTACGGGCCAAGTGCTGGAACATGGAATTAGAATAGTGAGGTGGTTGTTTTGACTGGCTTTGGCTCATTGGGCTGAAGGGCCTTGTTCTTGTAGACCTGTTGTAGATGTCTGACTCTGCCAGGACTCCAGCAATATGGCTGACCCTTACCTGGCAGTTAAAAGGCTGAGCAAGCCACTCAGTTTCAGGGGAGTTAGGGATGAAGAATAAATGCTGGTCTTGCCAGTGACACCCACATCCCAGGAAAGAATAGACAGCCTCAGTGATAACACCGTCACCTGAACCTGCAGGTTTCAAGCCCCACTCCAGACACTGGAGCACTATCCTGAGGCTGGCAAAGGCAAAGACGCCATCTGCTGGATGATCGGTTAAACCACTGCCCTCTCAGGTCGATGTGAATAAAAGGGTTTTGTGACCATCTCAGGGAAAATCTCCCCAGTGTGCTGACCAATGCTTCTCTTATAACCAATGGCATTAAAACAGATACAAAAACAAAATACTGTAAATCTCAAATAGAAGCGCGATGCTAGAGAAAGGGAACAGGTGCAGCCTCTGTGGGAGTGGAGGAGTTAAGTTTTTGGGTTCAGTGATGTTTTATCAAAAAGGCAGCAACATTTTATTTTATTTCATTTTAGGTTATTTTATATTATTTTATTTACATTTTGTTGATCAATGTTTAGCCCACTTGACTGGCACCACACCCACAAACATCCATTCCCTCCACACCAACATTCAGTAATATCTCTGTGTACTATTTACAAGATGCACTGCAGAAATTCACCAAAAATCCTGAGACGACATCTTCCACACCCATGACATCTTGAAACAAGAAGGACAAGGGCAACAGATGCATGGTAACATCACCTCGGCAATATCCTTTCCAAGCCATTCACCAGTTTGAATTGGAAATATAGTCACTGGGTAAGAATCCTGGAATTGCCTTCTGAAAGGCATTGTGGGTTTACCAACAGCTCACAGTCTGCAGGAGTTCAAGAAGGCAGTTCAGCACCATGGACAGTAAAAAGGCTGGTCAAAGTAAGAGTAGGTGTGCTTTGGGACCAGAAAGTGAGACTGTGATGTTTCAGTTATTCCTGGACATTGGTGTGACCACATCTCAACTATTGTGTGTAGTTTTGGTCTCCTTATTGAAGGAAGAATATAAATGCATTGGAGGTGGTTCAGAGGAGTTTTACCCAATTGATCCCTGGAATGAGTAGGGTGTGTGATGAGGAAGGATTGGAAAGACTGGCCTTGTTCTTACTGGAGTTCTGAAGAGTGAGGGGTTTTCCTGTCCCACTGTATTCTCCAAATCCTTATCTGCCTCTTTCATGCGTCATACCCTCCTGCCCCTTACTACGCGAGGAATTGAACTGTTTAGTCTTGAGGCCTATAACTTCCTTCTGGAACAAAGTTTCCAGGTATCTCCGGCACTCCCTGATGTATCACTGCTATTTCAATTCAGCCTTCATTCCAAACTCCCTGAGTGGGAGCTCCTGTAGTTTTATTCAATGCAGATGTATTTAACCTGAATCACTGCAATGCAATAAAGAAATGTTGATCTCACTTACAAATGAAAAATATCCATTCCTTCATTAGAGCAGTAATTGTCTTCAGTCTCCGTTTTGGAGTTTCAGTACTTTCCATTTATAAACCTTCCCTAATGGACATGTCCTGAAGCAGTCTATTTATACAGCCCCTCAAACTAAACAAATTCCAGATTCCTATTTTCTTGTTTACCATTTTGGTTCAATCAAACCAAGTGCATGTGCAGGCTCCCACGAACTAAAATGACAGTTCCAAATCAGTTTGGAAAAGCAAAGATAGACCTCCTTCCCCGAGTTCACCGAATCCCACACTGACCAAACGTCCCAGTGTTCCCCTCTGTGCTGGCTGCACTCAGTGCGAGCTGCAGTATATAGGCTGTTCTGTATTTATATTGTTTCTGATTTATATCACTCCATTCTGTTGTGCTGTTGTTCAGGATATGGGTTAAGCTCACTCATTTCTCAATTGAAAGCTTCCTTCTTTCAGCCTGAGAGAGACTTTACATTTGCAACCAACAAATGTGACTTCAATGCTGGAATCTGTTTTCAGGATTGATGGTCTCGATGATTTGTTTCAGTGAAATAACCTCGTCTAATCTCTTCAACGGTCAACATTTCAGGTGTTACTCTTCTTCAGGAAGAGGGGATAGGTGTCAGGGGAGTTGCAGATAAAGGAGTGTGTGAGAGCAAGGTGGTGAGGTGGGGATGGGTTGAGAAAGGTAGAGAGTATGACTTGATTGGTCGATGGGAGAGATGAATCCAGAATCATCCCTCCCCTCGACCAACCAGATTCTACCCTTTACCTGTCTCCACCTATCGCCACCGAACCACACTGCCCCTGCCACTCCCTTCATCTGCAGCTCCCCCAACACCCACCCACCCCATCTCCTGAACATGGGTTACACTCAAAACATTAACATCTCCACCTCCTGATGCTGCCTGGCTTGCTGTGTTCTCCCAGTCTCCTGCTTGTCAACCTTGGATTATAGCATTTGCAGGTTTTATTTGTCCCTAATCTCTTCAGGGGCCAGGATTAGTCTGAGGAGATTGGGCTTTGATGGAACTACCCACAGACTGAAGTAAAAAGAAGCAAAGCAAGAAAGGCAAGTGGATCAAATTCGAGAGAGCAAATTGTGAGCAAAAAGTAATTATTACCAGTTTAGCAATTGCAAAGGAGAGAGTGACAACATTGAATTGCTTCTGGTGTCATCCTCTGTGCCCTAACATTTCACAGAGCATGCTCCACATGCTTCCGTTGGCTTTGTCATTGAGAGGCAACATTTTCCTTCCCACAACCTTTTTTAAGATGTCCTGTTCCAGGGAATTTTGGGCAGAGAATACTTCGCCTTTTCTGGGAAAGATAGAGAAATACAGGATGTGAAGGAGCAGTTTCTCTGCCTTCAGGGTCTGACAGAAGGATGTGTGTAGTCTGTGGACTCTGGAGATAGATCACTGAGATATCCTTCACTCCCATCAACACCTGACTTTATAATGAAGAATAGAAACTGATGTCAGAATAAAGTGCCTCCACCAGTTTCAGACTAGACATTTCACACCCAGCCCCCATTTCCTCACATTGGAATCAAGAACCAAACTTGCCCCATCTCAGGATTGTCCTCTGAATGTGGTGTCAGTGTGCTAATGCTGTGTTTGAATGAAAGAGCCACAGTGGAATCTGGGACTGAATCCAAGGGGTTTCTGAGCCACCAGCAGCCTCCCCGCTGTGTGAGGGTCTGTTTGGATAAGATTTCAGCCCCATAGGTTCCCACTGATACGAGAACCATGGAGTGAGATTGCTGGAGCCACATGTGGACTGTCGAACACAACAGTCAGGACAATGAGCTGTTCTGGAATCCACCCTGAGCCCTCGATGACCCTCACTGAGATGGCCCAGGGGCTACAGAATATGACAGCAGAGAGTGGAAGCAGTGTATCATTGACTGTCCTCCCCAGCCATGACTCCTTGACACCCACCGGACTGAACATTCTCCATCTGACTCCAGGGACACACAGGACAATTCCATCACATTTTAAGAGTAAAGAAAACACAGGTCTAATTTATGGAATATTTATTTCCCAAACCCTGTGGAATTGTTATTCTGAGTAACAAGATCCTGCTGTTCATATTCATCAATACATGCTTCCTAGTGGCTCTGGCCATTTCCAACTCACACACGAGACAGAGACTGAATCTTCTTCATCTTTATTCCCTTTTCCAGACTGACATTGACAGAGAACAGACTGTAATTAACAGCCCAGACAGAGGAAGTTGCACAAATTCACAGCCACAATGGAGCTTGAGGAAAACACTTGTGGAGATTTTCTCAATAACATGAGAATCCTGTCCCTTTAAACAGTGACAAAACCTTAAATTGGAACTGGCGGCTGAGCAGGAAGGAGATCTGGTTTACTGAAACAGAGACTTCTGAGGTTCACATTGTTTTGTACAGCTGACAGTTTTCAGCATCTTCGAGAGGTTTGACTTGGCATCACAAGTCATCACTGTCCCAATCAAACACTCCCAGAACAGGGTCAGCATGGGGTATGATACAGAGTAAAGCTTATTTTTGATTACCCCAATGACCTGCCTTAACCCTTGAACCTCAGAAGTGTCTCTGAGCCAGTCCCGAGAAGGAAGAGAGTTGAAATTCAGTGCTGACAATGACTTTTGTCCTGCCAGCTCAGCGCTGTTCTATTTAAAGTTGTGTCTCCTCTGTGGACTGTCTCCAACACTCTACACACATTCTGATCTGCTGATTCTCTTGCTGAGGGGATAGGTGAGGATCACGTGGGTGAGGGCACAGGAGAAGCGAGCGTTGGACTCCCAGTCAGACCCAGAGAGGGTCAGCAGGCTGCTGACACTGTAGGTGCTGTCCGAAGCTCGCAGGTAGTTGCTAGTCTGAACCCCGTCCGAAATGACTACACCATCCTTCTTCCACTGCACCTCCAGCTCATCGGGATAGAAGTGATTGGCAAGGCACACCAGGGTGGCAGTGCCCTTGGCATTGACCTGTTCCGGGGAGGGGGGCAGCAGGGTCAGCTTGCGGCAGAGAGTTGTTACGGCCTGAAAGACAAGAGAAACAATTTTAATCCCTGCCATTTGAAGGGATTTCAACTCTGAACATTCACTGGCAAAAGAATCCATTTGAACATTTGTATCCAATACCTAACAAGCCCCATAAAAGGACAGGGACTTTTAAAATTGCTTCTTGGAATGTGAGTGTTACTGGAAGGGCCAGCATTTATTGCCCATCCCTAATCGCCGCTGAGAAAGTGATAGTGAAAGAGAAGGGACAGTTTTGGACCATCATTTATGGAATGAATGTGGGCAGCTGGAAGGGCTATCAATGGGGAAGCATTTCAGTGACAGTGATCAGAACTCAGTGAGATTGAGAGTAGGGATGGAAATGGAGAAACATGGAACAAGTGTAAAAGTTTTCATTTAGAAACAAAGCCATTTTACTAAACAGGTCAGGGATTGGGTAAAAGTGGGCTGAAAGACAAAATGCAGGGGTGAGATTTACCAGGACATGAGGAAAGCAAAGAGCTGACAGGATGAAATGTGTCCAAATGAAGTCAGTGAAATCCCAGTGATGTTTTCTAGTCATAGAAAGAACAAGAGAATAAAGGAATGTATGAGGCCCATTCGAGAGCAGGAAGGGAACTTGTGTGTGGGGGTGGGAGATGGAGCAATGTTTCCTCATGAAAACGTTCGGTCTGTTTTCACAAAAGAGAGGGACAAAGCAGGAACTGTAGTTCAGGAGGAGGACTGTGCAACATTGGAACGGCATCTTTCACATCTGAAAGACTCCCAGTTCATCCAAAGAAAAGAAAGATTCATGCTGTCCCCAAGACATTTGCAGACAGTGTGGGACTGTTTGAAATATGGCCACTGTTGTAATGTAGGAAATGTGGAAGCCAGATTATACACAGCAAGATCCCACAAGTAACAATGAACCAAGGAACATTTTGAGTGGTTTGTTCAGGGATAAATATCAGCATGAATACGATTCAAAGAGAAAGTAACTGGAACAGTTGGATGAGAAAATGAAAGTTAAAGGAGAAGGGAGGATTACTGGGTAGTGATGGGATTGATTGTTACCAGAAAATAAAAGGAAAGGGACAGAATATTGTGAATGTGATATTGTACTAAGGAAACTTAAAAGTGCAGGGAAGCTCAATACTAGAACAAACTTAAAGGCTTTGTCTCTTAATACATGACCCATTCAGAATATGGTAGACAAAGTGGTACCACACAAACCAAGGTAAATCAAGCTTCGAGGAATTTAAATTAATTAAAGAAGGTAGGGGCTCAGGGAACATCTCCGGGACACCCGCACTAATCAACCACACTGCCCTGTGGTCCAACATTTCAACTCCCACTCCCACTCTGCCAAGGACATGGAGGTCCTGGGCCTCTTTCACCGCTGCTCCCTTGCCACCAGACGCCTGGAGGAAGGACGTCTCATCTTCCGTCTCAAAACACTTCAACTCCATGGCATCAATGTGGACTTGAACAGTTTCCTGATTTCCCCTTCCCCCACCTCACCCCAGTTCCAAACTTCCAGTTCAGTACTGTCCACATGACCTGTCCTACCTGCCTATCTTCTTTTCCACCTATCCACCTCCCCTCTCCCCTCTGAACTATCACCTTCATCCCCTCCCCCACTCACCAATTGTGCTCTATGCTACTTTCTCCCCACCCCCATCATCCTCTCATTTATCTCTCCACCCTTCAGGCACTCTGCCCGTATTCCAGATGAAGGGCATTTACATGAAACATCGATTTTACTGCTTCTCGGACGCTGCTTGAACTGCTGTGTTTTTCCAGCACCACTCTAATCTAAACCCTTGCTATTGAGGCAGTCCAGCGGAGGTTCACCAGACTGATTCCCGGGACGGCAGGACTGACATATGAGGAAAGACTGGATCGACTGGGCTTGTACTCTCTGGGATTCAGACGAATGAGAGGAATCTCACAGAAACATATAAAATCCTGATGGGATTTGACAGTGTCAATGCTGTAAGAATGTTCTTGATATTAGAAAAGTCAAAAACTAGGGGTCACAGTCGAAGATTAAGGGTTAAGTTATTCAGATATTGTGAACCTGTGGAATCAATGGATAATGGGGGGGGGGGGCGGGTGGGAATGGGATAATGAGATTGCGTAATCAGCATTGATCATATTGAACGGTGGTGCAGGCTCGAAGGTTTGAATGGCCTATTCCTGCAGCTATTTTCTATGTTTCTAATGATAGGTAGATGTGTGAGGGTGGTGGGGATGTGTGTGGGAGGAGCAGGTTTACCCTGTCAGGAAGAACTGAAATTACATCGACAGCAAGAGGAAATATGGAGTTGGAAAGCATAGAATCTGTGTGAGTCAACTTAAGGACCCACAAAATAGCAAAGGGCCTGATGGGAATTATATACAAGCCTCCTTGCAATGGTTGGGATGTTGGGCAGTAAATAAATCAGGAGATAGAAAAGGCATGTAAGAAAGAGATTATTACGATAATCATGGGGACTGCAATATGCAGATGGACTGGGAAAGCCAGGTTGGGAATGGATCTCAAGAAAAGGAATTCATAGAATGTCTGAGAGATACTTCTTTTTGGAAAAGCTTGTGGTAGGGCCACTAGGAAACAGGTAATTCCGGATTCGGTGATGTGTAATGAGGCAGCCCTGATGGGGGAGCTGAAAGTGAATGAACCCTGAGGGCACAGTGATCATAATATGATAGAATTAACCCCACAGTTCGACAGGGAGAAGCTGGAATTCGATGTAATAATAGGAGTTAATGAGCAAGTTAGACAAAGGAGAACCAATGGACGTGATCTATTTGGGTTTCCAGAAGGCCTTTGACAAGTTGCCACACAGGAGGCTGCTAAATAACATAAAACCCCATGAGGTTTGGGGCCTTGTACTGACATGGGTAGAGAGAGTGGAAATAAATGGATCTTCTGCAGGATAGCAGCTGGGGCCTACTGCAGTTCAGCAGGGGGCAGTGTTGGGACCCCATGTAATAATTAATTATATATTAACGATCTGGGAAAAGGAACTGAGGGCATTGTTGCTAAATTTGCTGATGACACAAAGATGAGGGGAGGGACAGGGAGAGTTGAGAAAGTAGGGAGGCTGCAGAAGGACTTGGAAAGGCTCAGAGAGTGGGCAAAGGAGTGACTGATGGAATATAATGTTATGCACTTATGGTATGAGATTATGCACTTAGGTTGGAAGAATAGAGGCTGAAACTGTTTTCTAAATGGGGAAATTTGAAATTCTGAAGCACAAAGGGACCTAAGAGTCCTCTTTCAGATTTCACTTAAGGTTAATATGTAGGTTCAGTTGGCAATTTGGAAGACAAATGCAATGTTAGCATTCATTTCACCTGAGTTAGAATACAAGAGCAGGTATGTCCTGCTGAGGCTGTATGAGACTCTGGCCAGACTGCATTTGGAATATTGTGAACAGTTTTGGGACCTGTATCTAAGGAGGGATGTGCTTTTATTAGAGGAGATCCAGAGAAGGTTTATAAGAATGACCCTGGGGGTGACAGCCTGGTCTGATGAGGAGCGGTTGAGGACTCTGGATGTGTATTTGATGGAGTTCAGAAGGACATGGGGAGATCACATTGACACTTAGAGAACACTGAGAGGCCTGGATAGAGTGGGCGGGGAGAAGATGTTTCCACCAATAAGGGAAACATGGACCGGAGGGCACAGCCACAGAATTTAGGGATAATCCATTAGGACTGAGATGAGGAGGAATTTCTTCTGTCAGAGGGTGGCTAATCTGTGGACCTCATTGTTGTGGAGGTGAAATCATTTCGTGTGTTTAGGACAGACATTGCTAGGTTCCTGATTGGGAAGGCGATCAAACATAATGGGAAGAAGGCAGGAGAATGGTCGTGAGAAACACATCAGCCGTGACCATATGGCACAGCAGACTTGATGGGGTGAATGGCCTAATTCTGCTCTGTTATCATATTGTCTTTTGAACAGACTCTCCCTGGAACACTGAAAGGACTGGATTTGAGCCCTGCTGGAGCTGTTTGTCATCAGAACTTTATCAAGAGAGAACCAAGGAGTGGTGAGACTGTGCACCCTGTTCCATGTGAGAACTTCAGAATGTGTCCCAGCTTCTGGAATACCATGAGAGCAGGAATTGTGGTCAGTGACAACAGTTGAAGCTCCGGGCTTCGGAGCTTGAGCAGCAGCTAGTATCAGTGCAGAGCGTCCGTGAGGCTGAGAGCTCCGTGGAGAGCACGTTTCTAGATGTGGTCACTCTGCAGCTTCAGAGTATGCAGGGAGAGAGGGAAAGGGGGTGCAGCAGACAGTCCAAAAGGACCAGGCAGCAGCTAGTACAGGAATACTCTGAGTGCATCCCACTGTCCAACCAGGATTCAGTTTGGAATCCTGATGAAAATGATGGTTCATCTGGGGAGTGCAGCCAGACCCAAGTCCATGGCAACACGGGGACTCAGCCGTCCAGGGGGGGCACAAGGAAGACTGGAAGAGTGATAGTGAGAGGAAATTCGAGAGTGAGGACAATCGATAGGTGTTTCTGCAGCTGCAGATGGGAATCCAGGATGGTGTGTTGTCTCCCTGGTGCCAGGGTGAAGGATATCACTGAGCGGCTGCAGAGCACCCTGAGGGGAGAGGGGGAACAGGCAGCAGTCATGATCCACATCGTCCCAGTGACAGAGGGAGAAAAGGGATATAGCCCTGCAGTCAGACTTTAGGGAGTTTGGGAGGCAATTAGCAACAGGAGCTCAAAATTGTGAATCTCTGGATTACTCCCAGTGACCAATGCAAGTGAGGATAGGAACAGAAGGGTAAGACAGGGTGTATCTGAGGCTGGAAAGGTGGTCCAGGAGGGAGTGCTTGAGATTCTTGGGACATTGGGGATGACTTTGTGGGAGATGTGACCTCTACAGACCAGATGGGTAGCTCCTGAACATAGCTGGAACTGAGCTCCTTGTGGGGTGATTTGCTGATGCTGTTGGAGAGGGTTTAAATGAACATGGAAGGGGGGCTGTGGGAAGCAGGAGGTAATATCAGGGAGGAACACCAAGGAAAACGGAATCAGGAAGAGATAGATACTCCAAAGTAAGGAATATTAACTTATTCGGCCAGGTCACAGTGAGGGAGAGAGTAATAGTTTCTAAATCTAACTGACTGTTCATGTATGGGCCTGCATGGAGTATGGGGAAAAAGATTGGGGAGTTACAGACGCATATTACCAAGTGGAAATCTGGTGTTGTCGCTCTTACAGATGAGGCTCAAATGTGGACAGGACTTGGTAGTAAATATTCCTGGATACAAGGTGTTCACTAAAGATAGAAAAAGGGGAGGATGGTGAATGGTGTGGGATTGGTTCAGGAGATTGGTGACGAACTGGAGAAATTGGATATTCCAGAGTGTTCAAGGACAGAATCGATTTGGTTTGAGTTAAGGAACAAAAAAGGTGCAATCAGGTTCTTCAGTGCAGTCTGTCGGTCACCAACTAGTGGGAAGGATGCAGAGGAACAGATCTGCAAGAAATTCACAGCACACGTTCGGGTAACTTTAATTATCAGAATATAGAATGAAATAGGAGCAGTGTGAAGGGCAGAGAGGGGCCAACGTTGTGAGAGTGTGCTCAGGTGAATTTTCTCCAGCTGTGTGTTTCCATTCCAATCAGAAAGGAAGCTCTGCCAGACCTGGATCTCGGGAATGAGGAGGCCCAAGTAGATCAAGTGTCAGTAAGAGGACATTTAGGGAAGAGTGATCATTGTATTACAAGGTTCTGGGTGACCATGGAAAAGGACAAAGGACAATCCAGCATAAAGTCATGATCATGGATCATATACCATGGATCACCTCCACATGTCTCACTCTTAAAATTTTTCATATTTTATTTTAAAACCGAATATGAATGAGTTACAAATCTAATATTTTTGTCGCAGTATTTATGGTTGAGAAGGACATGGAAGTGAAGGAAATTCCGGAAATAAATATTGATGTCTTGAGAAGAATCCATATTACAGAATAAGAGGTGCAGTAATCTGGTCTTTGAACTCATAAAGATAGATAAATCTCCAGGACCTGATCAGCTCCATCCCAATACTTCGTGGGAATCTTGGGAAGGTGCCCCTTGTGGAGATGTTTGTATCATCAACAGTCACGGGTGGAAGACTTGGGTGTGTCTAATGTTATGCTGTTACTTAAGAAGGTCTGCAAGGAATACCTAGGGAATTATAGACTGGTGAGTCTGATATCAGTGGTGAATAAGTTGCTGGAGGGGATTTTGAGAGACAGGATCTAAATGCATTGGAAAGACAAGGATTAATTAAGGATAGTCCACAAGGCTTTGTAAGTGGGAAGTCATGTCTCACAAATTTGATTGAGTTTTTTGAAGACATGACCAAGAAGATAGCTGAGAGCAGAGTGGCAGATATTGCCTACATGGACTTTATCAAGACCTTTGACAAGGTACTGCATGGACAGTTGGTTAGTAAGTTAATTCAAGTTGGATCCAGGGAGGGCAAGCTAACTAATACAAAATTGGCTTGATGGTTGGAGACAGAGAGTAGTGGTAGAAGGTGGTTGTTCAGACTGGAAGCCTGTGACCAGCGGTGTGGCAAAAGGATTGGTTCTGGGTTCATCATTGTTCATCATTTATAGAAACAAATTGAATGAGAATATAGGAGGCATGGTTTGTGAGTTTGCAGATGATACTAACATTGGTGGTTTCATGAACAGTGAAGAAGGCTATTTGAGAGTACATTTACATGATGCATTGAGATAATAGCGAGGTGTTGCATTTTGGTACAAAAACCAGGCCAGGGCTTACACAGTTAATTGTGGGGCCATGGGGAGTGTTGTCAAACAGGGAGATCAAGGCGTGGAAGGACATAGAGGATTGAAACTGGTGTCACGTGTAAACAAGGTGGTGAAGAAAGCATTTGGTACAATTGCTTCTATCAGTCAGGTCATTACGTGTGGGAGTTGTTACGACTCTCCAAGGTATTGGTCAGGCCACATTCCCAGTCACCCTGCTATTGGAAGGATGTCATTAAACTGGAAAGGGTGTAAAAAGGATGACAAGGATGTCACCGAGACTGGAGGGTTTGAGTTAGAAGGAGAGGCTGGTAAGGCCTGGGCTATTTTCCTTGGAAGGTCGGAGGCTGCTGGGTGATATTTTAGAGGTTTATAAAATGATAATGGGCATAGATAAGGTTACTAGCTAAGGTTTGTTCCCCAGGGTAAGGGAGTCCAAAACTAAACAGCAGAGGTTTAAAGCAAGAGGAGAAAGATTCAAAAGGGACCTGAGGTGCATCTCGTTCACACAGAGGGTGGTGCGTGTATTGAATGAGCTGCCAGAGGAAGTCGTAGAGGTGAGTATAATAACAAAATTTAAAAGTCATTTGAACAGGTACATGGACAGGAACAGTATGGGGGAAATTAGCTAAATGCAAGCAAATGGGACTACGGGATTAGATAAGGGGAATAATTCATGAAGGTTATGAATATTTTGCATATGGAGTGCAAAAGTTCCCGTTTAAGGTTCAGGGAGAGGAAAGTCGGTTATGAACAAATTTTGGAGAAGTTTGGACTGTCTTCCTTGGAGAAGTGAAGG
The DNA here is from genome assembly GCF_020745735.1 of Hemiscyllium ocellatum. NCBI lineage: Eukaryota > Metazoa > Chordata > Chondrichthyes > Orectolobiformes > Hemiscylliidae > Hemiscyllium > Hemiscyllium ocellatum. Next base: position 11,110,157 of record NC_083409.1, read on the forward strand.
CTGAGAGGAAATTTGTTTGAGGAATTCAAAATCAGGAGGTGTCTGGACAGAGTAAATAGGGAAAAAATGTTCCCACTCATGAAAGGATTGAGAAGGAGAGGGCACAGATTTAAAGTAATTAGTGAGAGAATCAAACGTGAGATGAGGAAAAACATTTTCAGCCAGTGGGTGGTTAAGGTGTGGAATGCACTGCCTAAGAGTGTGGTGGAGGCAGCTTCAATTGAAACATTCTGAAGGGAATGAGACTGTTATTTGAAAAGGAACAATGTGCAGGGTGACAGGGAGAAGGCAGGAGAATGACACTCAGTGAATTGCTCATTCAGAGAGCTAGTCCAGACAGGATGGTGGAATGGCCTCCGTGTGCACTGTAACAGTTCTGTGATTGTGTGATTGAGCAGAGCGAATGCTGGGGGAGATGGGAGCTCGGTGTCTCACTGTGCTGCTGCTGCTGCTGCTGCTGCTGCTGCTGAGGTCAGTGAGATCAGAGACTGGGACAGGGAGCCAGAGCTCACATCAAACTCTGCCCCGTGTCCGTCACACTGAGACTGGCAGGAGGCTACTCACTGATTTCACTCCATGCTGCAGGAATGGGACCACAGGCTGCAAATGGACAGAGCTCAGTGAAGGGAGAGTTTATCAGGAACCAGGCACAGGGACAGGAGCACACACCATGATTTCACACATCCAGCTGATCTGGCCCCTGGCATTCTGCATCGCAGGTACAAATCTCTCTCCTTCCACCTTGAATCTTTAGCTGCTCTCCATTTCACTCCAATGCTGAAACCAGAGGAATGCTCAGTGTCTCCAACAATCTCTCATTTGACAGGCTCTTTCTCCACACAGTGAGTAAAACCTACTGACTTATATCTTGATGCTTAAAGGGGGAAATGGAACTAAAGAAATACAGCTGGACACCCTGTTAGACACAGTGCTCCTCAATCAACCATTTCATTCACTGCAGCTCCCCACTAACACCTTCAACAATTCAACATTTGTGTTTTCGCAAGTTTTGTATTGAAAGGGTTTACTTACTCAGTCTGAGCTTGGTTCCTTTACCGAACGTGTACCACAGTGAAAACTCCCAGTGCAGAGGGTGTACAAAAATCTCTGCTCTCTGCTTCCCTCCGTCACTCTCTCTCTCTCCCTGTCTCTCTCTGTCTCTCACTCATTCTCATATTCTCTTTGTCATTCATGTCTTTCTGTTTTTTCTCATTCGGTTTCTCTCTCTCTCTCTCTCTCCCTGTCT